>NW_027532589.1:2752935-2839822 GCF_008692635.1 Crocuta crocuta
CCCCCCCCCCCCCATTGCTATAGGAAGTGGTAATTTGGCACATCCATCATTTTCTGTCTCCTTTGGAGTGCATTTGTAAGGGTTTCTGAATTAATATGATGAAATTGAAGGCAACTGTAATTACAATAGTTTTATCTCTTCCTCCATCATTCTTCATTTACATTGTTCCATTGAACTATATGAGAAAAGGAAAGCCTACTTATCTTCTTGTGTTATTATTTGCTATCAAATTGATTCATTATGTTTCTCTTTTGTTCCTAATTATAGTTATCCACCTTCCCCATCTGCAAAAGTAGAAGCAATATATCTTTGGCTCTTTGACATCTTTTATTTCCATTCAGTGTAAAGCTGTTTATAGCATATAGGTGATCAATCAATGGATAATGAGTGAGCACCTACAAAATGCAGAACGTACTGGGGAATTTGATAGCTGAAAAATGAGATATCCAAGATCACAGAGGTTAAAGTCCAGTTCAGATAATGAGTCATGCATTATAGGCCAATAAATAAAAACAAATATAGATACAAAAAAGTAGTGGAGATAAAATTTTAAGGATAAGGTTTTAAGAAAGGCTCCTCTTTAGGATCCAAGGGGGCTTCA
Organism: Crocuta crocuta; assembly: GCF_008692635.1. Taxonomy (NCBI): domain Eukaryota; kingdom Metazoa; phylum Chordata; class Mammalia; order Carnivora; family Hyaenidae; genus Crocuta; species Crocuta crocuta. Next base: position 2,753,537 of record NW_027532589.1, read on the forward strand.
AGGAGTGGGAGGAAAGGAGTTTCAGATATGGTAATTTGAGGAACAGGTATCTAAGTGCAGAGGATTGGAGGTAGAGGTGAAGGAATGCCATGACAAGAGGGGAAGGTAGGAATAAGGAAGGCATATTTTGGGAGGAGTGAAAAAGTTGGCTGTCTACAATAAAGGGTTTGTGTCAGGTGCATGGGAAGAGATAGCATTGTAGAAGTTTGGCTTGAGGTCACCTACAGAGTATTGTGAGGCTGGAGATACTGATGGCTTTTGAACAGGGAGCTGACTGGGGGACAGTACATTCAGGACAGTGTTGAAGTACATTATAGTGTTCTCCTTCACCACGCTCATTTTTCTAAAGTTTTCGTCTAACATAATCAACATTTTTGAAACATAGTCTATATAAAATTAGCTGCACCCATCTTATGCATACATTTATTGAGTTTTGACAAATGTATACACTATTTACTTACACAACAATCAAGACGTAATAGTTCCATTACCTCCCAATTTACCCCATGCATCTTTTTAATCAGCTTCTATGTCTTGCCTCTATGGGTTAATTTGCATTTTGTCTTTTCAGAGTTTTTTACAGCAATATTTTCTTGGAAAAGTCCCAAGGAATATTTGGCTGTTTTTACTTTTAACAAAGGCAAAACCAAAATTTTCGTCTCCTAATAGAAAGGGACGGCGCCATGCAAAGGTGGATCATGACTGGTAACATAAGGCAATTCTAGAGATCATATTGAGTAATTCACCATAAAATGAAATCCTGTTAAATTTGCTTATGTCTTTGTTTTATTTAGGTATTAAGAAAAAGGAACAATGTCAAAAATGTGGCTAGTAAAGGAACAAATAATCGGAAGTTGAAACACTGCTTTTATGAACATTTAATTAAACATTCATTTCTAATGTTCCATTTTCTTCATATGTATGGACTAAAACATTTTGTGTTTCAAACTTTTTTATAAGTCATTTAAATCTTGGCAGAGATTATGCACTGAACTTATAAAATGCCTCACATTCTTAAAGTGTCTAGCCGTTTGAAAACAGATTCTTAGTAGATAACTTAATTCTTTTACTTCTCCTTAATCTAGTTATTGCCTTTGTAATATATACATGGTGATTTTCTCTGCTGATAAGACTTATGAACATGTCCATCTTAAGGAACAACTTTTATTTTAGATTTCCTTTCATTTCTAGCATTAGAAAATAACTGGAGTATTTCTTTTTATAATACAACCAAATTCCTAACATAAGTAACTGGAGGAAAAAGAAGAGTAAGCTACAGCCATAGTAATGAAAACCATCTCAAAGGACTTTTTCACATTTTTTTTTTTAAAGAAAATTAATGGTAGGGCACCTGGATGGCTCAGTTGGTTAAGCCTCCGACCTCAACTCGGGTCATGGTCTCACAGCTTGTGGGTTCAAGCCCCACATCAGGCTCTGTGCTGACAGCTCAGAGCTTGGAACCTGCTTCAGGATTCTGTTTCTCTCTCTCTCTCTACCCCTCCCTTCCTCGTTCTCTCTCTCTCTTTCAAAAATAAACATTAAAAAAATTAAATGTAATGATAGAGTATAGCATAAAATTATTCAAAGTATAAATTTCAAAAGTATAAAGCAAAGTATAAAAACAAAAGTATCTTGTTGTCCATTTGTTTATCAATTCACTCTACAAATATTTATTAACAGCCTACAATGTGCCTGGCAATAATGTGTGGCAGGGGATGGAGTACAGAACAAAAGGGACCCAATCCTCACCCTCATGAAAGATACATTCCTATGGGGAAGAATGAAGAAGAAAAAATTAGGGAAATATATGCTACAGCCAGTTAATAAGAATGGGACATCCAGAAGAGAAAGAGAGCTGAAGTATAAAGAGGGATTGGGGTCACAGTTTCTAAAGAATGATCACAGAAAGAAATTGTGATGGTAATATTTAGGCAAAGACCTGAAGAAGGTGAGTCAAGCTGATGCCTGGGGGAAGAGCATTCCAGAAGTCAATGCTTCTGAGTGAGACTTTGCCCAGCTTGTTTAAAAATAACTGAGGATAGGGGTGTCTGGGTGGCTCAGCTGGTTGAGCATCCGACTTCAGCTCAGGTCATGATCTCGTGGTTCATGGATTCGAGCCCCGCGTGTGGCCTGATGGCTGTAGCACTATGTCAGACTTAACCTCAAAATGACATATAAATCTTACATTTTAGATCCATTTCCTTAAGCCTTTATTTTGCCCCCACTTATAACTTTGTGTCTCTTTGTTTTTAACAATCACTTGATTTTTTTCTCACATTATTAACAAGTCTTCAAAAAATCTTCAAAAACACTTTAAATTGGTGCAGAATACACTATTTTGGATGTGTCATGGCATACATCGAGTTATCATTATAAATCAGTATAAATATACTGCAATGAGCTTCCTTACATAGAGATTTTTGTTAATATTTCTGATTACTTCCTTAGCCAAAGTGATAAAAGAATGGTAGGTGGCTGTGGAATTGAGAATGATTTCCCATGAGAAAGTGGTCCTATTTCCTCTGAAAAATACTAGAATATGTGCAGAAAGAGAGCAAATAGAGCAACAAATAAAATATATTCATGAGCTGCCCTCTAGTCAATAAGTTATGAGTGAAGAACACGTAAATACTTAATCTGTGGGCTATAAATTTCACCTCATACTAAGAAATAAAGAAAAGGGGTACCTGGGTGGCTCAGTTGGTTGAGTGTCTGATTCTTGGTTTTGGTTCAAGTCATGATCTCATGGTTCGTGGATTCGAGCCCCACATCAGGTTCTGTGCTAACAGTGCAGAACCTGTTTGGGATTCTCTTTCTCCCTCTTTCTCTCTCTGCCCCTCCCCATAATGTGTTGTCTCTGTCTTTCTTAAAATAAATAAATAAATAAAAACTTGAGAGAAAGAAAGAAAGAGAGGAGGGAGGAAGGAAGGAAGGAAGGAAAGAAGGAAAGGGGAAAAAAGAAAAGAGGGAAGAAAGGAATATCAGACTTGAAAGCCAAATTTAAGGAATGAGTGTCTAAAATCTGGCCTGCTCCCCTTTACAAAATCCAAGATACTCAAACTCTCACCATTCCCCTATGGGTAAGATATAGAGAAAATGGAAAAGTTGAAGCATATGATAATCACTGGAGACCACTAAATATAGGAAGGCTGGTAATAAACTATATATAACTATTATTTGAGGTCTGGAGAGAGATGGTCCATAGCTCAGCTCCCTCCAGCTTGAAGGATGCAGTCTTACACAAGACAGCTCAGTGTTGCCTTTAAATCTGGCTCTCCAACCCGTAGTCAAGAACTCTGAAGATAGTACTGCTTGGTGAACAGCCAAAGTTACAGACTTACAGGGCAGCCTTGCCCAGATTGACTCCTAAATTACTTTAACAACAATTGTGAGATAGGAGCTCATACCTTTGGGTAGGCTTCTAACACCCTGACTTTCTCCTGACTTTCTAGAAGGTAGTGTCTATCATGGCCACAGCCAAAGATCTTAAGATTGCTTGAACAATTAGCTGTAAAGGCTAATTTTATTTCTTGGTTTTCAGTAAAATCATGGTAATTTATCTGTCATTTTACCAGTTTCAAATGAAATTGATGTCCCTATTTTTTTTCTTTAAAAATAGTGCGGGGAAACCATGATACATATGAAAAATGTTGAAGAATACAGAGAGAAAGATAGCTGGATGGGAGGGTAATAGTGTTCTACCCAGCAAGGTTTTATTGGATTGTAAGGACAGCAGTGTACAGTGTAGTTGTCTGGTCTACAACCTATTTCGGTTTTTCTAGGCTATTAGTATAAACCTTGTTAATTGAGAAAGATACTTTCTCCTAAGGGGCTTGTGCAAATGGTCTTAAAAAGCATCTAGTGACTAAACTGCTCAGAATTGATGTATTTTTCTTGGTCTTGAAGCACAGCCTATACATGATACAAAATCACTGCAACAGCAGTGTCTAAAATATTCATTTTGTATGTACTGGTGAAGAAAAACTTAGTGTGGTAGAGTTGAATGAGAAAGTCAGGAAATCTGAGGATGAATTCCAGTTCTTTATTTTTTTAATGTTTATTTACTTTTGAGAGAGAGAGAGAGATAGTGTATGAGTGGGAGTGGGGCTGAGAGAGAGAGGGAGACACAGAATCTGAAGTAGGCTCCAGGCTCTGAGCTGTCAGCACAGAGCCCAATGTAGGGATTGAACTCACAGACCATGAGATCATGACCTGAGCCGAAGTCGGATGCTTAACCGACTGAGACACCCAGGGGTCCCAAATTCCAGTTATGTACCTTCCTGTAGCAGTGGTTTAGATTTAAAAAAATCAACCTCATAAATCCTCACCTTTAATATTGAGTTGCTGATATCTGTAATGTAGAATTGTGGTTGAATTGCAAAGGACCATGTGAGTATAAAAAGTTTATCATCCAATGACTGCACATAACAGACTCATAATACAGGATACCTATTTTTCTCATTCTTCTTTCCCAATCCAGAAATAATGTAATGCCTCACAGTTTTTCTGTATAATTGCCCTCCATAGTATAGGTTCTCAAGTTTTGCTGTGATTTTTTAAAATGTTTATTTATTTTTGAAAGAGAGAGAGAGAAAAGGAGGGAGGGTCAAAGAGAGAAGGAGACAAAGGATTTGAAGCAAGCTCTGTGCTGACAGCAGAGAGCCTGATGTGGGACTCAAAATCATGAACCATGAGAACATGACCTGAGCTGAAGTTGGACACTTAGCCACCCTGTCGGGCACCCAATGAGCCATCGGTGCCCAGGTTTTGCTGTGATTTTATACCAAATGACCTGAGCAACTTTTTTGAAATATACTTTTCTCAGAGGCTACCCTTAGAGATTTTGATTCAGGAGGTCTTGAATGTAGCAGGAATCTACACTATGTCAGGCCCTTCCCGTGACTCTAATGGCCCTTTGAAACATTGACGATTGCTGTCTTTGATGTATATATGGCATATTTCCTTTGTATTACCAAATAACTCATTGTATTATCCCCAATTACTGAGAATTCCTTTGTAAATTCTTAGGTTTGCTTTGTTTCTTTCTGCTCATACATTTATTATGATGTTTTTTATTATACTTTTCAGAATCATTCATGAACGTTTAACTTCTGATGCCTTACACTAAAACAAGACAGGTATTTATGGTCTTTATTTTTCAGCCAAAGAAAGCAGATGAATCAATAGCAAGTGCTCATAATTTAGAAGAAAGAGTTACAACTGAGATATATGAGACATTCCTTAAACATTCAAACCTACAAAGAGAAAATTTAACTTAAAATAAAGCATCTACAAACTGCTTTCCTACAACTTTATGTTAGAGCTTAAGCGGTCTTGGTACTCAACATGGCTTAGAAAAAAATGCCAACATGTAGGACATTTTCTAATTTGGAACCAATCTCAAAAGAACCATAGCAAAAATAAAGACTAGCAAATCATAGACCACACAAGAAAACGAGTAACCAAAGACTGATGATGTTTCTTCTGTGGAAAGAGTTTTTTTCTGAGTGCATCTTGGGTTGAGTTGACAAGTTATGGTGAGACAAATGTAAACTGCAATATATAAATTCAACTAATATAGATCCAGCAATAACTTGATTTATCCAAGAAAATATTGAGGTAGGTCTTGATTAGTTAGCATGATTTTAAACTTCATCTTTATTGGATATTGAGCCAAAATTGACAATGGCTGGTAATAGAGCTTTCAGGACACACGAGAATGAGAATGATATATTACACTGATCCTGACACTCTAGTTTGGTTTTAAAAAGAATCAGATATTGTCAATATTAGATTGGCTGACTCCACCCCAGATAGCTCATTCCCTTTTAGTATCATTCTTCCTTATATCTTCTTTCCCTTTTGTACTTATTCTCTCCTTTCCTTTCTCTACCACTTGTTTTCTTTCCCTCAATCCGTCTCCCCACTCCTTCTCTCTCTGTATGTTACAGAAGGTTTGGAATGTCTGGCAAGCTGTAGGTCATGAATTCATAAATAGAGAAATAGATATAAAAATTAAAATAGAAATAACAAATATATAAAACTAGAAATAAAATGTTGTTCATAAGAATTTTGAGATGTACACTCTCACTCACTGAATTGAGATCTAGGTAATTAACGGTGTCTCTAAAAAAATAAAAAAATAAAAAATAACCTCTGCCTTATAGGAAGAGGTCAAGATCAACAAAGGGAAGAAGCACTAGGGTGTGTTTCTCATTCAAAAATCATTGGGAGAACATTTTAAGTGGATATTGTAGCATATGGTTATAACAATTGCTTCTGAGTACAATATAATTTTGCAATGCATTGTATTCCTAAAAGCCTTCTGTTACCTCAACAATAGCTTATTTTGACTCACTTTACCTTACACTGATTACTTGGCTAATTACCAAAATGTAGAAAAAGATAAGAGTATATTTCTTTTTTGTTTTGTTTTGTTTATTTATTTGTTTTGAGAGAGACAGCATGAACAGGGAAGGGGCAGAGAGAGAGAAGGGGAGAGAGAATCCCAAGCAGCCTCTGCACTGCTAGCATAGAGCCCCACGCGGGGCTCAAACCCACAAAACCACGAGATGGTGACCTGAAACCAAGAGTGGACAATGAGGCAAGTGCCCTCTTTTTATGTTTATTTTTTTTTAGAGCGAGTGTGAGCAGGGGAGGGGCAGAGAGAGAGAAGGACTGAGGATCCTAAGTGGGCTCTGTGCTGACAGCAGCAGCCTGATATGGGTCTCAAACTCGGGAAACAGGAGGGGCACCTGGGTGGCTCAATCGGTTAAACGTCCCACTTTGGCTCAGGTCATGAACTCGCAGTCTGTGAGTTCGAGCCCATGTCAGGCTCCGCTCAGAGCCTGGAGCCTGCTTCAGATTCTGTGTTTCCGTCTCTCTCTGCCCCCTCCCCTGCTCACGCTCTGTCTCTCAAAAATAAATAAACACTAAAAATATTAAGGAAAAAAAAACCCTCAGAAACCGTGAGATCGTGACCTGAGCCAAAATTAGATGTTCAACTAACTGAGCCACCCAGGCACCCCTGAGTATGTTTCATTGATAACTGTTTTTAGGTTTTAGAAATTCAAACCTGACAAATGAAAATATCCATTTAGATATAATACACCAAATATTTAAAAGACTTAAAATTATTATTCGAATTAATTACCTAGAGAAGAAAGCTTATCCTTTATCTCCTCCTCTGTCCTCATTCCTGGAATGTAATGTATATGTTGAATGACAATGACCAATGACACACACACAAAAAACCCAATGAGTCATCTGCAGATATTAAGGGCACAGATAGCTTCTTTTTTTAATTTTTGAAATTAAATTTTTATTTTTAATTCCAGTATAATCAATATAAGTGTTATGTTAGTTTCAGGTGTACAATATGGTGATTCAACAATTCTGTACATCACCTGGTGCTCATCACAAGTGCCTTCCTTAATCCCCTTCACCTACCTCACCCATCCCACAATCCACCTTCCCTCTTTTCTTTCTTTTTTTTAAAGTATATAATTTATTGGATTATGAATATATTGAGAATCATTCTGAAGCCATGAAGCCTCCTCTGCTACATGTTTTGACACCAGCCCACTGCCCACTTCTCTATTCCCTTAAAAATGAGAAACTGGTCACACTGGCTATAGAAATAAATCAAAATGGCTTTCATCTACTAAGTGTGGTTCCATTCAATGTGTGCTTTATTCACACCTTGATGCCCACTGTAGCAGAGGTATTGCTTACTCTGCAGTTCTTAACCTTCAGAGTAGAAATTACATTAATATTCTTGAAACATTTAATATTTGATTCTGTGCAACTACATTTTAATTTATACTTCCAAGTTGGATGGCTGCAGTAGGAAGCAACTTTAAGATAAACTAAAATGGATATCCTAAAATTACACATTCACACCTTCCTGCATGTAAACATTGAGAGAACGATAAAAAAATTTGTGAGATATATGGACATTTTTCCTTTTTTAAAAGTTTATTTATTTATTTTGAGAGAGAGAGAGAAAAAGAGAAAGCAGGGTAGGGGGCAGAGAGAAAGAGAGAGAGAGAGACTCCCAAGCAGGCTCTGCACAGTGGAAAGTCCCACTCAGGGCTTGAACCCACAATCTACAAGATCATGACCTGAGCTGAAATCAAGAGTCAAACTCTTAACCAGCTGAGCCACAAGGGGCTCCACATGTGTGCTTTTTTAAGACTGAGAGTATCCCATTAATAAAAATGATATGCCCTTAGTAAATGAGAGAAAGAGAGAAGGAAAGAGAGAGAGCGCTAATTAATCAAAAATACAAGAAAATATAGAGGCAAACACCATTAAAAATCCTGCAGACTCTAAAATAAATATAAGATGATGTTACGAATAATTGTACCATTAAAGTTAGCAACTTAGACAAAACCACTGAATTCCTCCAAAACACATTTTGTGTATCAAAATAAACCCAAGCCGAAACAGAAAAACTGAATAATACATATATTGAATAAATGTAATCAATAATTTAAAATGTCCTCCAAACAAAACTTGGCATAGACGGCTGCACCCTTTGAATTTTTCCAAACACTTAGGTTAGAGAGAACATGAATTTTCAGAAAATTTTTCGGAAAGAAGAGAACACTTCCAATTCGTTTTATGAGGCAAGCAACATCCTGACACTATTATCAGTCAAATATTACAGGAAAAGCAAACTAACAGGCCATTGCTCATAAGCATAAATGCAAAAATTCTAAAACAAAGTCAGGGGCCCCTGGGTGGCTCAGTAGGTTAAGTGTCCGACTTCAGCTCAGGTCATGATCTCATGGATCGTGGGTTCGAGCCCCTCATCAGGCTCTGTGCTGACAGCTCAGAGCCTGCAGCCTGTTTCAGATTCTGTGTCTCCCTCTCTTTCTGCCCTGCCCCACTCATGCTCTGTCTCTGTCTCAAAAATAAACAAACTGTAAAACAATTAATGAAACAGAATCAAAGTGAAACTGCTAATTTTGGGGAAGGACAATACATCTGACCGAATGGGATTAAAATTTTTTCACTGAGGAATAATTAACATAAAATACTGTATTAGTTACAAATGTACAATACAGTGATTTGAAATTTGAATACATCACGAAATGGCTACCATGATAAGTCTAGTTACCAAGTGTCACCTTACAAAATTGTTACAATATTATGGACTGTATTCCCTATGTTGTATATTATCTTCTCATGTCTTATTTATTTTATAATGGAAGATTGAACCTCTTAATCCCCTTCACCTATTTTGTCTACCCCACCACTCTCCCCTCTGACAATCATCAGTTTTTTCTGTTTTATGTGTTTATTTCTGTTTTGTTTTGTTTGTTCCTCTGTTTTGGTTTTTGGGGTTTTTTTGGTTTTTGTTTTTTTGTTTTTAGATACCACATATAAGTGATATCATGTGGTGTTTGTCTTTCTCTGCTAACTTACTTCACTTAACAGAATACCTTCTAGGTCCATCCATATTGTCTTAATGGTAACATTCCATTCTTTTTTATAGTGAGTTATTTGTGTGTGTGTGTGTGTGTGTGTGTGTGTGTGTGTGTGTGCGTGTGTCTTCTTTATCTACTCATCTATTAGTGGACACTAAGGTTGCTTCCATATCTTGGCTATTGGAAATTATGCTGAAATGAACATAAGGGTACATATGTTTTTAGTGTTTTTGTTTCTTTGAATTAGTGTCTTTGTTTCTTTCCCTTCTGCCCAGAAGTGGAATTACTGAATTATATGGTAGTTATATTTTTAATTTCTTGAGGAAACTTCACATTATTTTCCATGTAGCTGCATCAATTTACATTTCCACCAACACATGAGCATTCCCTTTTCTCTAAATTCTCACCAATTCTCCTTATTTCTTGTCTCTTTGGTACTTGTCATTCTGACAGGGATGAGGTTATAGATATATTGTGGTTTTGATTTGCATTTCTTTGATTTTGAGTGATACTGAGCAACTTTTCATGTGTCTGTTGACCATCTTTATGCCTTCTTTGGAAAAATGTCTATTTAGGTCTTCTGCCCGTTATTTTATTGGATTTTTTTGATAATTAACTGAACACGTTCTTTGTCCATTTTGGATCTTAACCCCTTATTGGATATATCATTTGTGAATATTTTCCCCCAATTCAGTAGGCTTTCTTGTTCTGTTGATAGTCTCCTTCACTGTGCAAAAGGTTTTTAGTTTGGAGGTATGAAGAAAGTTCTTGTGTGATGGAATGTTCTGTGTCTTAATAAGTATGTTGTTAAGTAGATGCATTCATTTGTTAAAACTGATCAAACTGTACACTTAAGATCTATGAATTTCACCCTATATAAATTATATATCAATAAACTTATCATTTAGGGAAGGAAGAAATTAAGAAATTAAATTATAAGAATTGTGGGACTCAGATTTATTTATTAGTAATATGCAAATAAGTATTCATATTTATTATTATTAACTTAGTCTGGCTATATTTTAATTATGACAATGCCCCCACTTATAACTCTCAAGTGTACCAATAAATTATCAAATAATTAGTCTTTAGGAACATTGCATATGACTTATTACATATTTATAATATTTGGCATATGGTTTTGATATACTCCTTGAAATTAAAGAAAAACATTAAGAAAAGAAAAAATAAGAAAGGGGTTCATAAAAATGAACAGTGTAAGGAAAGGTATGGTGTAAGCATTCATGGCTTCCTTTATTTACAAAAAGTGATTGTTATCATTAAGCAGCACATTGTATCCACTGGTGGTTTATAAGAGTAAATACAAAACATGAAGTGAGGTTTGATTTCTGACGTCATTTAATTTAGGAATAAATTTTACCCATAAAAATTAAGTAACAGCAGGGGCGCCTGGGTGGCTTAGTCGGTTAAGCGTCCGACTTTCGCTTAGGTCATGATCTCGCGGTTCGTGGGTTCGAGCCCCGCGTTGGGCTCTGTGCTGACTGCCAGTTCAGAGCTTGGAGCCTGTTTCGGAGTCTGTGACTCCCTCTCTCTCTGACCCACCCTTGTTCACGCTGTCTCTCTCTTCTAGAAATAAGTTAAATATTTTTTTTAAAAAAAAAGAATTAAGTAACAGCAATGCAATGTATAATTATCTCTCAAAATTAGCGGGAGAGGTCATGTACATATGGAGAAAGATGGAGAAACAATATTTTGTGTTGGTTTTACTTTATGTTTCTGTCATTGAGTTTGAGAACTTGAACTGAACCCCTTAGGCAGGGAATATTATAGGACAATACTGTTTCCTTCTGTCTCTGTGAAGGTAGTGCCAGTTAGCTGGAACACAGTCCCCGAGAGTTGTGTTAGGTATTGAATGTATGGACCCATAGATTAATGTACACAGGAGAGTTGTATTTGGGGGGCAGTTTGAGGGGTTTTGTCAGTAGGTCCAAGACTGTATTTTGAGCACTTACATCATAAGAAAAGACAAAGGGCAAGTGAGGTAAGTATTTGACCGTAAATCACTAATTTTTTCATTGAAAAACAAATGGTTAAATAGTTACTAAACTTCCAGATATTTCCCCCAAAACCTAGGCTTCAATGAAATAACAATCTTGAGGTGGATAGACAAAGAGAATTTCCAAGTACTACCAACCCCCACAAACATATAATCATCCTTATTTGGGGACTTCCATCTTTCTTGTCTTTGAATATCACTCTATTATGTTTTGTCTGTATTAAAAATAAATTAGGTAATTTGCTCCGTTGCCCTTCCTCATTTCCTTGAACATTTCATTTCCTAAAACAAATGAAAATATGCTGTGATCGTAATGCATGACAATATAACTTGGAAAGTGGAAACTGAGCATTTTAATTGCCATTTAAAGTTATTTGATATTTCATTTACAAGGAGAATTTTTCTTATTGCCCTACTTATGTGTTTCTGTGATGCCCAAATAAATAATATCTTCTATCATTATTTTATTGACATTCTCAAGGATCCCTATATTTTAAGACCTGAAAATGAAATATTCCTTTATATCCTACAAAAAGATTAGCAAAGGCTATATGTTGCAGTCAGTAACGTCCTGTATAAATTTAGCAAATTTCCCAACTTATTTTCCTAACTTACAAAGAGAAGACAAATAATTTTGTCCACAGAAACAATTTCAAAATTTGTGCCAAATGGAATATGCTATAAATAAAGGTATTTTGCATAAGTGAAAGAGGAAAACATGCAATCCTTACTATAATTTCAAATATCAAATATTCAATTTATTTGTAATCATTTTGAAACAATCATGCTGGAAGAACAGGAGTCCATCTAAAGTCAAGGATGAGGGCTCCTTAAAGGGGAGTCTCTACAAAGCACTTGATTATAGGATCAGTTATTTGGGTTCCCTTACTTTCTCCCTATAACATGCACAAATTCATACTATTTAAATTTCAAACTAATGGCACCATTAAAAATGAAACATTTTGTGTAACCTCAATATGAAAATCAAATGGGAATAGGAACTAATCTAGGAAGTTGGGCTCAGAGTTTCTCCATCTGTCCTCTCACCTCCCTTCCAACATGGAATTTCCCAGATTCTGAAAAGACTCTTGGCATTGACCATCTCTAGGATCCTTTATATCTTATTTTTTTAATCTTTATTTATTATTTTTGAGAGAAGAATAACCCTAGGGGGGAGAGGGAATCCCAAGCAGGCTCAGAGCTGTTAGTACAGAGCCTGGAGCCCTACATGGGCACTTAACAGAATGAGCCACCTAGTAGCCCCTACGATCTTTTACATTTTAAACATCCTATGAACAAAGTTCCTCCAATTTGCGCTGACTCAAATCTCTTGTTTTCACGATCTGTTCTCAACTAAAAAGTTCTGCCCCCTTTCTTTCCAGGATCTACCAATTTTATTTGCCATTCACCAGATTCAAAACCTTTGTAGACACTGCTGCTTGTGGGAATCCAATACAAACACTTCCTTGGCACACCAAGATACTAATCTGCCTCCAAACAAAGAATCTCTCTTTGTAAGCTTATTGTCCAAAACTGTCCCATATTAGTTAGTTTCATGATAGATACACACCCTTCATATTTGCAAACATGCTTTACAAATTCCCATTTTCCTGTATCTGTCTTTTATTTCTGTCTCTTCACATGAAGTATCTTACTACAGGTTTCTCACTTATGCAAATTAAAGATATTTTCTAGTCAAGTTTCTTTTTTTTTTAAACAATATTTTGAACATAAACTCACTCAAACTAACTGAAATAACAACTGAGGGGCGACTGGGTGGCTCAGTCGGTTAAGTGTACGACTTCAGCTCAGGTCATGATCTCATGGTCCATGGGTTCGAGCCCTGTGTCGGGCTCTGTGCTGACAGCTAGCTCAGAGCCTGGAGCCTGTTTCAGATTCTATGTCTCCTTGTCTCTCTGACCTTCCCCTGCTAGCGCTGTCTCTTTCTTTCTCTCAGAAATAAATAAAACATTTAAAAACACAAGAATGAATTAACAAATGAAAGGTTTATTGTTGGTAGAAAGTGATTTCACAATATCAAAGAACCAAGGATAAAATGCAATGAAACACATGTTTATGAACTGGAAAGTCAGGAACTTATGCTGTGTTTCCCAATTTTCTCTTCTTTGCTTATCTATAGGTACTTCCTCTAATCTCCTTTCCCTGGAGACAAGTTTCCTCTGCTTTCCCATTTACACATAGGCCAACATGGCCGTCAAAGTCAACTCTACACATTGAACTTTTGCCTTTAAGCCAACACCAGTTGTGATTGGTTTGGATGTTCTCTCTTTAAGGACCACAAAAGTCCCTTATCTTCCAGGGTCTTTGAGCCATTTGTGCACACATTTACAGACTTCAAATAATCCCTAGCTTACTTGAGTATGAACTATTTGGATTGGGGATAGCAACCTTGCTCATGAACCATAACTTAGGTATAACCTCCAAGAGTACGTTCTATTCTGTGGGTTAGCAGGAAGTGTTGAGACACAAACAGAAATTTTGTATAGAAAGGAGAAAATTTCGGTAATAGGGAGAATAAGTGGCTTTTAAAATTTATTGGCTATCCTTACGGCAAGCTATCACTGATGATCTTGCTCTTTATTTTATATTCTATTGAAATAATTTCCCATTAGATATTTGGAACCAAATGTGTCAGTAATAACTTTAGAATTTGGTATATTGTGGACCCTGGACCTATAATTAGAAACAAACAAAGTTTGTTTTATCATACCAACTGTGGCTACTTACCTAAGGATTTACCTAAGCATATGTCACTAACAATTCTCAAAGGTATGGAAATTAATTGGAAGAATGCCAGTGTATAATGGGAACATCATAAGCTCTCTTCCATGCTCAGATAAATCTAAAATGCAGAGATGTTTTCCTAATCCTGGTACTAATAGATGACATTGTCTTCATGGATTTGTAATAATTTACATGGCAGGGAGCATTAGAGATAATTAAATATATTGTATCTATTTTATCTACATGCTGCAATTAGTTTCTGCTTCTTTGCATGTGTGTATCTCTACAGCAATAGCATCATCTGCTTTTATTCATTTTCCCCTTGCAGTTCCAGGATACAACAAATATGGATTATCCGATTCTAGACTGACACGCTTTTGAAGAGAATACATTTGCAGCTCACGGAGTAATGCCTTGGGCTATATATAGGAAGGGGATTTTCTGACAAAAGAAAATCGTTGATATCTCTTACACAAATGTTAATATCAATTTACCCTAGCAAAACCTATAAATGGCTCCCTGAGGCATACCTTGAACTTATTTGTGTGTTTCCATAAAGAGAAAAAAAGAAAGAATGGCCCTACCAAGCAACAAGTACATTAAAATTAAATATATATTATGTAAATATTTCTTCTTTCCTGTGTGGTGAAAGTGGTGAATATACTTTGGAAACTATTGATCTATGCCAAATGTTTGTAGCCCTCCACAATTAATATGTTGAAATCCTAAGCCCCAAGATGTTGGTATTATATGGTGGGGTCTCCTAGGGACTTGATTTGATCATGAAGGTGAAGTCCTCATGACTGGGATGAGTGTCCTTATAAAAGAGACCTGGAGAGATAATTTGCCCCATCTGCCAAGTGCAGTTATAGAGAAAAGACAGCCATCCAAGAGGAAGCAGGCCCTCAAAAGACACTAAGTCTGCTGACTCCATGATCTTAGACTTCCCAGCCTCCAGAATTGTGAGAAAGAAATATTTCTGTTTATAAGCCACTGAGTTTATAGTATTTTTGTTATAGTAGTCTTAATGGACAAAAATAACCCGGGATTTTTGATAATTTGTTGTGATGGTCTAAGTATTGCTTTCTAAATGTTGATGGTGAAATTTTTTAAATAGTAAGTAAATTTTATGAGTTGTTTTTATATTTGCACAGCAACTAAAATAAGAGTAGTTGTCATTTAATAAGTATTTGTTATTTATTTACTTTTAATTTTTTTCACTTTTATTTACTTTGAGAGAGAGAACGAGAGAGAGAGAGCAGGGGAAGGACAGAGAGAGAAAGGGAGACAGAATCCAAAGCAGACTCCAGGCTCTGAGCTGTCAGCACAGATCCCGATGCAGGGCTTGAACTCATGAACTGCGAGATGAGACCTGAGCTGAAGTTGGATACTCAACAAAATGAACCACCCATGTACCCCTTAATAATTATTTTGTAATTGATGAATGAGTGAAGGCAAAGGGAAATTAAGGAGACATTGACTTTACACAATTATTTTCAAACTCTGCTTCATATGTACAATGGAAGAAGCCTTATTTTAAAAGACAGCCTCTGAACAATCTACATCCTCATCATACCTCACATTTATTTAAGTGTAGCACATCTTCTATTCCTCAGTCTTCTTGCCCAGATAAAGAACAGGTTTTATTCCCATTCTTAATGTACATTTTCAGTTTCCGAGATTGTGGTGGATATGGACACTAATAATAGCCCAAGCAATCTCTTGTGAGGCTCCGTCTCTTATGAGACAGCAATTGCCTTAATCAAATTGGGAAGGGGACAGATATTCAGAGAAGTCAGCATCTAGTTGGTGGACATCCATATAGTTGGTTGTTATATCTGGCTTTTTTTATTCTAGTAGGAAAACCTTTGTAAGTCTGCCTTTTGTCTTTACCAGTGTGAAGGAATACTCAGAGCTGAATAGTAGTTAAGGTGGTGAAAACAATTTTTGTTTAGAACATTTGTAATTAGGGAAAAGAGACCTCAGTATAGAAATGGCCTCAATTGCAAATACAACATGGACAAATGGGAAGTTATAGCCAAGGAGTAGAGTGGGGTTTGGTGGATGGAAAATTATTAAGAGGAAACATTATGGATTAGAGGGAATGCTGGCTAAATCCACCTAACACGATTCTTGTTGAAGGCAAGCCAGGGTCCTCAGACCTAGAGGGTGATGGAGGATGAGGAACCCAACCAGATATCAGGGGTTATCACAGATGGAGGAACTGACCATTCATCATTAAATCTGCTAAGTGACTAATTACTAGTCGGCACCTGTGGATTTAATCAAACAAATGTTTACTAAGCAATGATTGTATTTATTTCTGAATCATTTAATGATATTTTATTGAACAGCTATTATCTGCTAGGCATATTTCTAGATGCTAGGTACAAAGCAGTAAACAGAAAACAGGCTGTACCCCAATGGGTTTGGCTTTCTAGTTAGAAAGAAACAGCGTGTAAACAAAGCAAGTAAGTATAATGTATCGTATTTGGCTGAAGTTAGATTCTATAGAAAGAAATGAAAGAGGAAGGGGATAGAAAATGTGAGTGAGTGAAGGTATTACCATATTAGTAAGGGCGTCAAGGGTCTCACTGAGGAGGCAGCGTTTGGATAAAGATCTAATGGGGACAAGAGACATGGCCCTGGGTTTACCTAAGGAAATGTGTTTCAGGAATGGGGAGAAGCAATGGGAAGTTCTTAACGTGGGGGTAGCTGACACATTTGAGGGACAGCAGTATAGCAGTTTGACTGGGGCAGGACAAGTTAACACTTCAGGTATAGGAATTGAGTGTAGAACAGCAATTGGGGAAAGGGTACAATTAGAGAAGTTCTTCAGGAATTTCTTTGTCTTGTATTCTAGGGAGACTGGAAAGTATTGGAAAGTTTCAAGTAGCTATGTGTCATGAACTGACTTAGGTTTTGCAGATACAAAAAGGGCCACTATGATGTGGAGATTAGCTTGAAAGGGACCAACAGCAGAATCAGAGAAACTGAAAAGGAGATTCTTGACAACCTGGTGAGAGATTGATGGTGGGCTTGGAACAGAGTGACTGCAAGTGAAGATGATAATAAGTGGTTGTACTCTGGACATATTTTGAAGGTAGAAGCCAAATTATTTGCTAATGGATGACATACTAATATATGGGTTTGAGAGACTTAAAAGAGTCAATTACCTTAAAATTTTTGATCTGCATAAGTAGAAGATAGGAGATGCCATTTACTGAAGTGAAAGACACAGGAGGAACAGCAAGTTCTGGGAGTTGGTAATTGAGAGCTCAGATTATAATGTATTAACTTTGAATGCTTATTTAATATTGAATAGAGGTGTAAAGTAATCAGTAGAAAAGAAGAGGAATAAAAGACTGGAGTTTATGGGAGACATGTAGGTAGAGATATATGTTTGGAAGTCGCCAGAATAGAGGTGGTTTGAAAAGACAAAAGACTAAAGGAGATCTTCAGGGAAGCAGTGTGGAATGAAAGGAGATGAGGCCCTAAGGTGCTCCAATATTTAATGCTTGAGGGAAATGAGCAGGACCATGTAAAGGAGACAGATTAAGAAAGAAAAGCTAGAGATGCGAAATGAATATGGTATCCGTGTAACTAGTGGAGAACTATGGATTCAAGCAGGAGAGAATGACCAGCTATAACATATGCAGCTGATAAGTAAGAGGAGGATACAGTAGTGAACTTTGGATTTAGCAACGTAGAAATTATTGCTGATCTTGCTGACGGAAGTTGATGGAATGGAGGTGGTCACCGCCTGATGGCAGGTGGTCCAACTGAGATCAGAGAAAATAATTGGACATAGTGTTTTGAAAACTTTTTAAAAGAATTGTATTTTAAAAAGACAAAAAATGAGGTAGTGGCTGGAAGCAAAAATAGGATTACTAGAGGGCCAGGAATTGTGTTATGATCTGGAAATAAAAGATACATTAAGTGCAGGGCTATTCTCAGTGAACAAAAGGCTTTAACACCTAGTTCCAGTCCAGGAGAAAGTCAGCATCTCTGTGTTTAGATAATGTAATCTGTTAAACAATTGAGTAATAATATCCATTAGCCTTGGTCCAAAATGAATGAATGTTGACGTGGGAAATCAGAGAAGGGTGGCCTGAGTCACTTCCAAAGACTGTGTAGAAGAGGTAAGGCAGGAGCCGAGCGCTGACATTTCAACCTGTGTGAACAAATGGAGAAGATAGTTGTACTGGTGTTTTTATTCTCAAATTATCATAAGACATTGGAATTTGTATCACTTTGACAAATCCTAGAAGACAGTGATCATTTCTCTTGCTCTCAACTGTTTCTGCAAATTGCCCAATGTGCTCACGGGGGCCCAGCATATGTCACTCCACCAGACAGGTTGCAGGCGTGGCAGCCACAGGCACTGAACACTGTTGCACTGAGCCAGTTTCTAATGTGGAGATGCCAGCTCTCTCTGGTGAGCCAGGTCTAGAATCACAGACTGAAACCAGCACTTGAAGTTAATCATAGAGTCATTAACTCTTCTACTTACCCCAATGTGCGTTAAAGGATTTCTGCTAAACTGACTTCACAGATGTTACATTAAGTCATTTGACTAGTTTAAAAGCTATGCTTCCACATTGCCCAATTCCTACATTAGCAGAAGAATCACTTCCAAGAGACTGACAGGGAGAATTAACTTCTTGTCACAAGACATGCCACCAATTAGAAAACACACTGCTCCTTGGATGTGCTGGCTGTAGGGATCATTTATTGTGGCATATCCTGAGATCAAGATGTGACTTGTCACCTGTGATGATTTTAACAAAGTTTACCAGCTGGCCTTTGCATAGGTGGAAGATAGTCTGTCTGGAATGTATGAATTGAGTGGCCCTGGTTAACTTACTTATTCCCATTTGCTCCCTCCCAAGGATATTGTCTTAAAGCTTGAAATGATCATCATGCATATTATTTCTGAGGAGTCCCATAATTTACTTGCTTAAGGCTTACTGTGCACAGCATTGTATCTTTGCCGCAGTTGGGCATGAATGGATTAACTACATTAACATGAAAATCAAAAAGGACTCAAACCCGGTGACACTTACTGGGTAGTAATGATGAGATCCACATATAAAACAAAAATGTTGTTGGACAGTTTTAGTGCCCTCAGTTCATTATATGGTTGGAAACAACACTGACTTAAAACTACAGGAGTTTATAAGGTGGCAGGAGACACCGCGTGTAGGTTTCTATCTCCCATGAGTTGACATAGTGGGAACCACAAGTCAAAACCACTGGAATAATGACAGCAAACCAACGATAAGGGATCAAATTAGTTAAAAGAGTCCACCTGCCAGAGGTATTGCTACCTTTATGCAAACTATGAAGATGAATATTTTCAGATGAGAATCCTCTGCCCCATGAAAAGCTTTCCTCATTTCCTCGTCTTCTTTGCAATATTTAATTTTTAAATATAAGAACAGATCAAAACAAACACGGATTTTAGGGACATGTTTCTGACACAAAGGAAGGTCAACAGGCTTCTATTGCATCTAAATTCCCAGATTGAATTAAGCGCTGTAAAAGAAAGACTATTCCAGGCTTCCTGGGTCAGCTGTTGAATACTTGTTCCGCTATTTTATTTAGTTCTTACAAAGCTTCGAGTGTTGGACCATAGCTACTTCTCAGGATGCCAGTAGCCACCTGTATAAAGGAGCTGCAATAGTCTTTGGGGCATTCACGTGAGACAAGGAAAACAATCCCCATAGAGGGGAATGGAGAGACTACTGCTGTGAATTCTCAGTGCAACCTGCTTTTCCTTTCTATCACTGATCGGAGAAATACTGAAAACCATACTATTACTTAAAACTTAGATGGCTTACTTTCTGGTTACGATTGTGATCTAATTATTTCCCTTCATGAAACAGTAAATTTGGTCTTGTTATCCTCATTGTATAAAAGGAAAAACTGCAGGTGATTGATAAAGAAACATTTTTGATGCCTGGAGAAGAAATTCACTTGTAAATGACAATTGTGTTTCTGCCCTACTTCCTGTCTTTAACGAACAAGAAAAAGAAGACAACTATTGAAGAATACTGGATACCCTGGGAACCTTGCATCCTCCCTGCTTTTTGTGAGATTAATGCCCCCACAGACTCTTTCTTTCAGACAGTGGTGAGTCCTCCAGCAAAATATCTGTAGTGAGGCAACCTCCAGGCTGCCACAACATTTAAGTAATACTTATAGCCCATTTCTTAATAGAGGTTCTCTTTGTCAAGGTAAGAAAAATAAGAGTTACATTAAGGTGTAAACAGAAATATCTGAGGGTTTCCTATAAACAACAAATGGTTATCTTGTAGTATCTTTTCCTTGTCATACAAGTCACATGAAGAAAAACCTCTCCTCTCTTTTTGACTCTCCTCCTTTTTGACTTGGCACTTGTATCTCTAACATTGCTATTATATATGGGGTAATGTCCTGTTTGATGTCTTTTTTAAAAAATTAAGGTAATACAGTTTCTAAGCACTAAGCATGTGTAATCTAAACCATATAGCCCTGGTGTGAAGGAGGAAACAGAAAAACAGAGACCAAGATTCAGAGAAGGAAGGGATGAAGGAAGAATGGAAGGAAGGGAGGGAGAAAGGGAGGGGTAAGCAAGCAGCCAGAAAGGCAAGAGAGAGAGAAAGAAGAAGAGAGAGGGAAGAAGGAAGGAAGAAAAGAAGGAAGGAAAACAGAAGGGAAGGAAGAATAAAGGCAGAGAAAAGTAGAGAAAAAGAAGAAAAGAGAAAAGTGAAAAAGAAGAAAAATAAGAGAAAGAATGAGAAAGAATTGTCAAGTTCAAGGACAAAGTAAGGCCAAGCTGAACTGATTTGACCTATAAAGCTAAGAGCCATGCTCAGATATGAACAAGTGTTACTTGGCGTAGGCACTGAAAAGAGCAAGGTGAATGTGCTTCCTCTGGTCCTTGACTCACATCCCAAAGAAAGACCACATGAAATCAAAGTCTACTGCCACACAGATTGTAGGCCAGACCCATGAATTGGAGAGCCAAATCTAGAATGTAGCTAAGTGGCTTTACATTCTTTAGCTCTATTATTAAGGGAGTGCAATAGAAAGAACCCTGGAGGTATAAGAAACTGTCTTGTGATGGCCTCCAAGGAAAGTTCGGAGGGCAGGTGGGAGGCGGGATCACAGCAGCCCCTTACAGCCACCCTCCTCTCCTGCCCATGAGTTCTCCTTGGACACAGATAAGCTGCGTCTCAGCCCTTTGCCTACTAGGGTAGGTGCAAAATCATAAGGATGCCCCCCAGGGCTCGTTGTTCCCCTTCAAGAATCAGGACTGTGAAAAAGCTTACGTTAGTGATTGAAACCTGTAGACTGGGGGTAAAGGTCTATTATCTTCTCTGTGTTTATCAACTTTCATTCATTCAATAAAAAAATATTAAAGAACTTACAGAGCATATACCTTCTGCCAGGCATGGGGCTTGATATTGGAAAAACAAAAATGAGTAAGATAGATTATCCTTCATCAGGAAGGGGGGTGGGGATGGTTAAGGAAGATGGTCTAGAAACCATATGTAATAATGCCACGCCAGAACTGTGTCCTGGCACCAGAGAGGCCACAGTGCAAGTCAGTGACTTTGTCGGGGAAAGGTTCATGATCAAGGCAACACATGGTATTAAATTTTGAAAGGTGAATATTGTGCTGTAGTTCGAAAAGAGAACTAGGAGCAAAAACCCAGACAAGGTTACCAGTGGAATAAAAGAAAAGATGCACTGGCAGAAATCAAAGATTTCTGAGTAGTTCATTGTGACTGAAATTTCAAATATTTGACAGGGAGGGACAGTATAGACAGAGAGAAGAGAGCGGGGCAAGGGAGCATAGAGCCAGCGTTCACTTATCATAATCCTTGTATGCATTGCTTTTTAGGCTTTTATTGCCAAGGCTTTAAGGCCTTCTGAAAGATACTGAATTGAGGGCTGACAATTACATAGTTTGCTATTGGTCATGGCGGTGAGAATGGTTCAGAGAAGGCTACCCCAGGCGGTCAAAGGTAAGTTAGGATATTTTAAATGATGCCAAAATGGAAATTATGGGAAATCCAGTTTTAAAAGGCACTGGGGCCCCTGGGTGGCTCAGTTAGTTAAGTGTCAGACTCTTGGTTTCAGCTCAGGTCATGATCTCATGCTTAAGTGAGTTTCAGCC
This sequence comes from Crocuta crocuta, assembly GCF_008692635.1. Lineage (NCBI taxonomy): Eukaryota > Metazoa > Chordata > Mammalia > Carnivora > Hyaenidae > Crocuta > Crocuta crocuta. Next base: position 2,775,900 of record NW_027532589.1, read on the forward strand.
CCATGTGTTTGTTTGGGATTCTCTGTTTACCCCTTTCTCTCTCTGACCCCCCACCCCCAATTCATGCTGTCTCTGTCTCTCTCAAAACAAGTAAATAAATTTGAATAAATTAAAAAATAAAAGAGAGAGGGACACCTGGGTGGCTCAGTCTGTTAAGCATCTGACTTTGGCTCAGGTCATGATCTCACGGATCATGGGTTTGAGCCCCGCATCGGGCTCTGTGCTGACAGCTAGCTCAGAGCCTGGAGCCTGTTTCAGACACTGTCTCTCTGACCCTCCCTTACTCATGCTGTCTCTCGCTCAGACATAAATAAAAAACATTAATAAATGAATGAATGAATGAATGAATGAATGAATAAATAAAAGGGAGGGACTGCAAGCTGAATGTGAACCTCAGAAGGGGTCAGGTTGGAGAACATTGTAATTCACCTGGAGAAAAACACTCTTCTCGTTTTGACTTCTACAGCTTGGGACTTGTTTTAATAAAATTGCTATTGAAATTAACAGTTTAATTTACTTTTCCATTTATGAGATAAGTGCTCATGTAATATAGTGCCACAGTGACACTCATTTGCTTTGGATTTAATTTACATTGACGGCCTATTTGCCTGTTTTTACGGGAACTGAATTAGGTTGTCCGTGTATAAAACACAGTAAGTTTAATGAGGTTCAGACCTGTCTCCCAAAGCTACCAGTGGGTAAAAAGTGTTTCACTTGGGAAATTAGAATCTCTGTTGCCACCTTCATTAATCTGCAGAGGGGCAATTTACTCTCTTTTGTATTACATATCTATAACAAGTGGAAACAGGATGATAAATAGTGATCTATCAGTTCCCCAAACAATTTACACTAAATCACTTATGATTGCTTCACATGGAGTACAGACAAAGTGCCCACACATATCAGAGTCCTCGGGGTCTTTTTCACAAGTACAAAGGCTTTTTGGTAACTATTTCGCATAAACAGACATGGAAAGATATATCCTATAAAGCCAAAGAAAACGCCCTCGGACAGTTAATTATTTGGTAAAGAGAACGCAAGCATGACCTGCAAATCTAATAAAGGAAGGTTCTTTATCAATGTTCCTGATCCTTCTATCACTTCGTACATTTTAAGTCACTCTCATATATTTTATCCTGGGGGGAATCTCATGAAGGTCCTATAACATAGCTCAGCCAAGTCATCTAGGAGAGGTTAAGAGATTTTTAATCATGGTTGTAGATAATTAATCTAATGGTTACAGATAATTAATCATGGTTGTAGAAGTTTGTCTGCAAAAAGCTTCTAGGAGGCAACTNGTCTAAGCATAGTGCCTACAGGAACATGCTCCGTTATAGGCTCTTAGTGTTTATGTGAGATTGAAGGAACGACACAGAGAAAAAGGCATAAGTGGCTATTCTCTTACACAGAACTGAAACTTTAATTGTAAAGAATTATACTGCACTAAACAGGAAGAACCCCATGGCATCTAGGTATATAGATAGATAAACAGGTGTATCCTGCAAGCAAACTGTCTTACCCTCGCAGTCCAGCAGGAGACAGATAATTAATCATGGTTGTAGAAGTTTGTCTGCAAAAAGCTTCTAGGAGGCAACTAAGAAAGCTGGAAGCATTGGCTGTGGGCAATTGGTGAAGTAAGATTCGTTTGCATTACTCTCACCCCATCTGTATTTGTCCCTTGAGCTGTGGAAGGGAAAGTTTCTTCTTCTGCTGAAGTCTCTTTTTTATATTTTTCACAGCAGATCCAGGCAAAGGGCCGTTTACACAAAATGCTTGTTCACATTAGAACGAGACAGTCTTACATGCCTAACATTTATCAACCATAGTGCAAGATATTTTGCATTCTCTGATTCATGATTCCTCTAAAAAGTGTTTTATGCCACCAGTTTGAGGTGAGGAAATGGAGATTCAATCAGTGAAAGCTTGACATCCAAATTCACCTTCTACAAGTTTCTGAAGTGAAGAGAATGGGATTGATTCACCTTCAGAGATAGAGCCTCCGAGTCTGTTACTTTTTCCAGAATGTGTCCTTCATTCCCCATTAAAATTAAGGAAGGTGGGCATATTTGTAATGGTGAAATGTAAAGAGTTAATAAGATACAGGGCTAGTGTTAGCTAGCATGCCAGTAACGGTCACAATCTGTGCAGGTCTGGCTGGCACGGCCAGGAATGCGTGTTGGCATGCCCCGTGACCTTGGGATACTGCTAGCATTGCTTTAGACCGTGGCCTTCTGCTGGCAGTCTTTACGCTGGGAAGATCTTTCAGAACCAATGGAAATTACACGCTGTTTCTTTACCAGATGTGAGCTTGGATAGCCACCAGTTTTTTGCCTCAGAGTCACCCGCCTTAGTGCAAATATCAAAAATATGTATCGGAAATCTGCAAAGCCCAAATATCGAACCTTATTTCCAAGCTTAAAAAAAAAAAAGTCTCAGTTTGAATAATTTGTTGATCATATGGGTATTTTCTACCAGTCTGTAGTTTGATTTTGTACTTTTTAAAGTGTCATTTTTAAAACAATTTTAACAATCTTTTTTCCCTCTTTAATTAATTTTTAGTCAAGTATAATTAACATACAACATTATATTAGTCTCAGGTGTACAGTATAATGATGCAACAGTCCTATACACTTTTCTGGGCTCATCAAGAGAGTGAACTCTTCATCTCCTTCGCCTGTTTCACCCATTTTCCCCACTCACCTCCCCTCTGGCAACCACCTATTAGTTCTCAGTATTTAAGAGTTTGGGTTTTTTTGTTTGTTTGTTTGTCTCATATTTCTTTGTTTACTCCTTTGTGTTGTTTCTTAAATTCCACATGTGAGTGAAATCACATGGTACGTGTCTTTCTCTGTCTTATTTTACTTAGCATAATACACTCTAGCTTCACCCATGTTGCAAATGGCAAGATTTCATTATTTTTCATGCCTGAGTAGCATTCCTCACATCTTCATTGTTCATTCATCTATTGATGGACATTTAGGTTTCTTTCATAATTTGGCTATTGTAAATAATGCTGTAATAAACATAAGAATTCATATATCTCTATGAATTAGTTCATTTTCTTTGTGTGGATACCAGTAGTGAAATTACTGGATCACATGGTACTTATTTTTAATTTGTTGAGGAACTTTCATACTGTTTTCCACAGTTCCTATGCGGATTTGCACTCCTCCAGCGGTGCACAAGTGTTCCTTTTTCTCCACATCCTTGTCAGGGCTTATCATTTCTTGTTTGTTTGTTTTTTTTTTATCTTAACCATTCTGACAGGTGTGAGGTGATATCTCATTACAGTTTTGATTTACATTTCCCTAATGATTAGTGATGTTGAGCATGTTTTTGTATGTCCATTAGCCATATGTATGTCTTCTTTGGAGAACTGTATTCAGGTCCTTTGCCTACTTTTGTTTTAATGTTTTATTTATTTTGAGAGGGAGCGCGCATGGGGAAGGAGCAGAGACAGAGGGAGAGAGAGAGAATCCCAAGCAGGCTCCACACTGCTTGACTCATGAACTGCTTGAACTGCTCCAACTCACCAATGGTGAGATCATGTCCTGGGCTGAAATCAAGAGTCAAACACTTAACTGACAGAGTCACCCAGGTGTACCTGCCCACTTTTAATTGGATTATATGGCTTCTTTGGTCTTGAGTCCTATGAGTTCTTTTTATATTTTAGATATTAACCTCTTATTGGAGATGTCATTTGCAAATATCTTCTTTCATTCAGTAGATTGTCTTGCCGTTTTGTGGATGGTTTCCTTCATGGTATAAAAGCTTTTCTATTTTGGTATAATCTTATTTCAATATTTTTGTGCAATTTCCTCCCCTTTATGACCCCTGTAGTAGCTGCATCAGCTTTTCTCCTCCACTTAAGGAAGTCTACCGTCATTTATTAACTAGTCACTACCTTGTCTGTTAATTATGCACAGCTAACCTCATGACCACCCCATTTCTCTGCAGTGCAGGGAAGGTAGTATCTGAGCTCCACTGCTCTGAACTGTCACCCAGGTCTTGCGTCTGCTGACCTGAGCTGGGATTTACACTGGCCTGTAATTATCCAAGAAGGGAGGTAAGGTCCGTTTCCATCTTCTCCAAACCCGTAATCTACCACTGAAGTATGTTGGGGTTTAGTAGAGATGTGTACACAACATATTGTGGTATGATTGCAGGAAATTACAAAAATGTTTCTTTTCATTTTAACCAACCTTCTTAGGTATCATTCTCGATGTTTCTCCAGTGATGACCTTTGCAGCCGGAGCTCAATGCAAGCGCGTGTTTAGCTGCTATGCATTCTTACTGTTAGTTATGGCACTCCTTACATGCACAAGCTTGTCTTTGAAAGCACTGGTCTATTCTTTATAGCTCGTTTTTTGGAGGCCAGGGATGACCAGCAATTCACAAGTAGATCGCATTGCTTACCACTTTGCCTCAACACACTTCCAAAGTGTTGCTAGTGCCGTTCTCCCACGGAAGTTTCCAGTGGAGAATTGCCGGGCATCAGGAGCCATCCATGCCTTCCCTACATGCATGCGCCGTAGATCGACCTTTCTTCTGGTTGTAACTTCGTCTCCTCCAGCATCACTGATAGAGCCTCGAGTTTGAAACCTGCTCAAGTTTAGTGCCCTGCTGGTGTGACATGTGGTCTGTTGGTGCTGAAAGCTGCCTGGGTCATGGTGTTTAAAACAGGCTCTCCCATTTCAACATTTCTGCCTGAGGAAATGGCAGCTTCAGGATGCATTAGGTGACCTTGGAACGCTGGCTGCCTTGGAGGGTTGTGCCATTAACACCGTCTTCTTTTCTGTCCTCGCCAGCATTAAGGTGTCCCTGCCAGCAACCGCACAGTTAACACCCACATTTTTGTAGCCAAATTCTTCCCATAGATCAAGCCAACAGAAAACCCTACCTCTGTTTAATTTCTGCTCAGCTCAAACTTTTTGCTGCAGTGCTGAGAGACAGGAAGCCACGGGCTTTCAAAACGTTCCAGATATATACACGGTTACCAATCTTTGACATGCAAAACTGTTAAAAATCTCAGCACTTAACACCCTGGGGAAGTGCCGCTAGACTGGAAGGCATGAAGTCATTGAGAATTCACAGCTCATTTCTCTGAAATGCCAAGAACAAGGCTGTTAAAGTTCAGAAGGCACAGAGGCAGGTCCTCCGAGAAGGGGGTGCAGAAAAGCTCAAAATGGAAGCTCAGAGACATGAACCAGGCGGTGACACTTCAGCCTCTACCCAGGCGGAAAGATACGCACCTCACGATCATGTTCTACCTCACTGCCCACAGTCTGTCATCGTACTGGGTTGCCTGATGGGTGCAGACTGACACTGGGTATTTTAAAGTAAATATTTACTTGTGTTTGTCTAATAATTCTTGAGGAGAAAAGGACATATCCTTATCATAAAAGATGCAACCCCTCCAAGAAAAACAAACAAACAAAAAAAAACAAAAAAAAACAAGCAAATAAAAAAACATTAACAAGTACAAAGAAATAAACTGGAAAGCATAACCCACATTCCTTCTAGTCAAGTTGCCGGGAACTGCAAGTCTCCAATGATGAAAATTTTCCTTCATATTATTACCACCCCAATTGTTTTCTCATTCATTTCTGCCTGGAATACTGCAATCATTTCTTAATTTCTCTTTCTCCCGCTCTTTGGGCCATCATCTGTGAAACTCTGTGGACAGTCTATGCAAATAATGCTGTTATGATGCTGCTGTCCTATACACACACTTGAAATTATTTCCTTGTTTTGAGGGAGAATCGCTAGACTCCATTTTTAAGACTTCTACTTTCCCAACTGCCACTTATTTTTTAGTTGCATCATTTAAAATTCTTTATCTATTGTTTCCTCGTTTCTTTACCTATTTGATTCCATACCTCACCTTCTTTCCTCTACTCTTGCTTGGTTTCTCCCCTTTCAGAATTGTCCCACTTTCCATTTTTATCTCCATTCAATCGTGCAAACTTAAACAACGAAGGCTAAATTAAAGCCGTAATGAGATGTCAGCACGTTATGACTAGAAAGCTAAAATTAAGTAAACTGAACATATTGTGTATTGGCTAGAATGTAGCACAAGCTAAACTCTTCATACGCTGCTGGTGGATGTAAAACAGTCCAACCACTTTGGAACATAGTGAAGAAATTTCTTAAGAAATTAAACATAGACTTTCCATAAAACCCAGCCATTGCACTTCTAAGTATTTACCCAAGAAAAATGAAATGAAATGCCTGTGCACACAGTTGTACGTGAATGATCATGCCAACTTTAATTGTAATAGCCCCAAATTGGAAACAACCCAAATCCATCAACAGATAAATGAATCAACAAATGCTAGTACGTCCATGGCAGTATGGAGATTATGAATGAATTGTCGGTGTACACAGAACTCTACGTGAATCTCAAAATAATTATGTCACAAGAAAGAAGTCAATCCTATCAAAAAGTATATACTCTATAATTCTATTTATATCAATTATTAGAAAATAAAAATGAACTTATATTGAGAGAAAGATTATATTGCCTGGAGAATGGGGGATAGAAATTGATGGGGAGGGGCTGGAGGGAGACATCCCAAAAGAACTCACGGAAACTTTGGGGGTAAATATATACGTTTATTAACTTTATTGTAGTTGTGGTTTTACAGGTGTTGATGTATGTCAAAACTAATTAAAATATGTATTTGAATATATGTGATTTATTGTACATTTGAAAAATCAGTTCAAATTAGCACTAGGAACAATCGTCTTATTTATAACTCAGAAACTCTACTGGCCTAATGAATAGAAGACTAGTGAGAGAATGAGTCACAGAATTCAGACAGCCTTTCAAGTAAGTTAAACATTTTAGGCTCATGAACCTGTGAAGGCTGAATGTCCACACATAGGGCATCTCTCCCAATGACCTAGGAAACAAACAAGATGGAATGATATGTCGCTGGAACTAGGGACCAGTACAGAATGGTTTTAGTGTCTTTGGCTAACAGACAGTGCTAGAGAAAAGACGAGTCCTGACAGTGAGGACAGAGAGTAGTTGCAGAGAGTCCTACCTCACACAGCCAGACTGGGAGCCAAGTGGAGCTCGACCAATCACCAGTCAGTCTTGTAAGACCATGCTGGTGCACTGGGCCACTTCACACACTGCATCTAGGCTGCTTTATCCAAGACCAGAGAACCTTAAAGTTATTTCATGATGTGAGTTCACCTTATCATCTTGGATGATAGCCTCATTGGCAGGCTTTATTCTGAGAGGAATGGGCCACTTAGAACCCCTTCAGACCTTCCAGGGGCTTCTCCTGTCATCATTTACAAAATGTTACATTATATAACCTGAAAAATATGGTATCATACAGCCAGATTGCAAAGTCTTGAATGGGTATGGATGTGTAGACAAGCTTGAGGGCTTGTGGAAACTTCCCTTCCACATACCCCACAATCTACCTTTATAAATCCTGCACACTTAAAATCCTACCTCCATCCTAAAGCTTTTCCAGACCAATCTTCTCTGATATTTACCATACGTTATTGCATTTTGTTCTGAGCCTATTAATCTCAGTGATAATGACAGTCAGGCAAGTGGACTGTAAGTTTGAATGAGGTAGTGATTGTGGCCTTACAGGATGTGTGTCCCCAAATACGTATTACAGAGTGGAGTCATGTGTTATTCCTTGTTACTAGGATGAGATGAAAAAAGAAAAAAAAAATGGAATAACAGAGGAAATGCAAAAAGAAATTTGGTATTTGGTATTGATAGCTATAAATTTAATTTCATACAATTTCTAAAGTTCTATTTGTTCTTCCAAGATTTCTTAATTAGATCTTGACATGGTCTGGGCTTTTTATTTCAGCCATATAATCATTAAGTCAATCAGTAAATGAAAATGCATTAATTGCATGAAATCGATTATATGTTTAATACGCGTCAAACCACTATTTTGAAGCACTTTGTAATCTCTTAACCAGAAAAATCATCAAAGGTGCTTTTTTCTCTCTGAAATGTTTCCTTGTGTAATACGCTAACCACACATGCGAAAGGAAAAAGCTACTTCTCTAGTTTTATAATTCTTTCCTTCCTTCCTATTGGCTGCTTGCCTGCCTTTCTTCTTCCTCCCCTCTTCTCTTTCTGTATCCTTATTTCCTTCCTCTGTTCTTTTTCCTTTCATCCATGTTATGGGTTGCCTTTTGTGTCTCCCAAACTATATCTTCAATTCCTAACTCCTGGCACCTCAAACGGGGCCTTATTTGGAAAAAGGGTCACTGCATATGCAACTAGTCAAGATGATGTTATATTGAAGTAGCGTCAATAGTTTGAATGAGGTAGTTATTGTGGCCTTACAGGATGTGTGTCTCCAAATGCGTATTACAGAGTGGAGTCACATGTTATTCCTTGTTACTAGGATGAGATGAAAAAAGAGAAAAAAGTGGGATAACAGAGGAAATGTAAAAAGAGAAATTTGGTATCTGGTATTGATAGCTATAAATACAGGATGAGCCTGTAATCCAATATGATTGGTGTCCTTATAGGAAGAAAAGACAGAGGGGTGCCTGGGTGGCTCAGTCGGTTGAGGGTCCGACTTCGGCTCAGTCATGATCTCATAGTTCGTGGGGTTGAGTCCCGTGTCGGGCTCTGTGCCAACAGCTAGCTCAGAGCCTGGAGCCTGTTTCAGATTCTGTGTCTCCCTCTCTGTCTGACCCTCCCCTGCTCACGCTGTCTCTCTCTCTCTCTCAGAAATAAACAAAACACTTTTTAAAAAGAAGAAAAGACAGAGACACAGAGGGATGGTGGCCATGGAAAGACCAAGGAAGAGATTGGAGTGATGCTACCACAGCCAAGGGATGTTGGGGCCACCAAAATCTGGGAGAGGCATGGAAGGATCCTCCTCTAAAGGGAGATCATGGCCCTCCTAACACCTTGATTTCAAACTTCTAGTTCCAAGACTGTGAGAGAACAAACATTTGTTGCTTTTAGCCAACCAGTCTGTGGCACTTTGTTAGGGTAGCCCAAGGAGACTGATACAATCCATTCTAAATGTCCTTATTTTTCCTTCTCTTTCTCCTCCACCAATCTTTTATCCCTCTTAATTTAATTCCATTGTCTTCTGTACGACTTTTCTATCTTCTCAATTTATTTTTTTGACAGTACAGAAAATTTGGAAATAAGGTTGCTTTCTGGGAACTAGATTAGACAACAACTCAAAGTGGAAGGGAATAAAGAAATGTAGGCCATCTACCTTCTGGGAATAGAATCGTTCCAGTGACTCCATGGCTTGATGGCATAAAATGTCGCACCACAGGCACTTCACTTCTGAATATAGCTACCTATGAAGGGGAGAGGAAGCAATAGAGACAATGAATGGCCCAGGAACCAGCTCCAGACCCTCTCTGCTGCACTCAAGGAGCCCTGAAGAATATTATCTAAGACAATCACCCGTAGACAAGACAGCCTCTGTGGAAGTCCAAGTTTCTGACACATAAGCTCTGGCACACTGTTGGGACAAAAATATGAGTTTTGATATATTGAAGAGATTAAAAACAATAATTTCACTTTACCTGTACTACCCCCTTCCAAGGTAGCAGAGCTCAGTGCCAAAAGGACTTTCTCAGCCTGTGATTTCTCCTGCCAGGGAAAATAAGAGCATATGACTAAACTCCTGGCTTTCCCAGCTGTTCAGAACACTACGGAAGAGGTCCATTTATCTCTTGAATCATCCTGAGTTTTGAGCTGCATACCTAGTGGGTGGGAAGAGGCTGGGAGACTGGCAGATAGAACTCTTGGAGGGCATTAAAGAGCGGTGGATCGTATTAACTGCCTCACAGCCTCCATCAAGAAGCCCACCCTTGAGCATTTGGAGATGTCTTGCCCATAGATCCCCTCAATTGGTCCATAGGCTCCACTGCTCTATACACCTCACCATCCTCCACCCTATGGCTGGCTCCCTATGCATTCTCCCAATGGCACTGAGAATGAGTTTTGCAGGCAGCTAGTGAGCATGTATAGAAAACTTGTACAAAGCTGTGGGCCAGGGAAAGACCACAAACTTGAATTTTGGCTTCCTCTGTGGGAAAGCAAAAGGGAGGCTGTTTGCACATGGCCTGGTGCATAGCATGATTAAGAGAAGGCATAGAAGGTTAGCAATTTTGCCACAAAAGAAGCAAGAAGCAAGGAGGAGACATAGCCATAGAAGGTCTGAGAAAGCCTCAGAATCTAGCAGGGCTTACAGAAATCAGCAAAACCTGGAGGAGGTGATTGCTACTCCAAATGGGAAGGTAGCAATGCAAAACTCAAGGAACATGGAGAATCAGGAAAACCTGATAACACCAAAGGATCATAATAATCTTCCAGTAACCAGTCCCAAAGACATGGAGATATGGGATTCACCCAATAAAGAATCAAAATAGCCATTATAAGAAAGCCTGCTGAGCTACGGGAAGACACACAAAGACAATTAAATGAAATCAGGAAAATGATACATGAACAAAAGAAGAAGTCTAACAAAGAGATAGAAAAAAGAACTAAGTTCATAAAAAAGAACTAGGTGGAAATTCTGGAGCTGAGGAATAGTATGAATGGAATGTAAAATACAATAGTGTCAACAACAGAATGGATCAACCAGAAAAAAATGTGTGGATTTTAGAAGGCAGGACATTTGCAATGATCCAGTCAGAGAAGAACAAAGACAAAGACTGTAAAAGAGTGAAGAAAGCCCCCAAGATCTATGACATACCATCAAAAGAAACAATCTGCATAGTATTGGAATCCTAGATGGAGAGCAGAAGGAGAAGGGAGTAGAAAGCTTATTTAAAGAAATTATGGCTCAGAACTTCCCAAATCTGGGGAGACAATGGGTGTCCAAGCACATGACTTTCATATTCAATAAGCAAACACAACTTAAAGAAATCTTCTCCAAGACACAAAAAAAACTATCAAAAGTCAAAGACTAAGAAAGAAGCTTAAAAGCAACCAGAGACGGAAAATTTTTTTCAAAAATTTTTTGGCAATTTACAAAAGAACCTCTCTAACGCCATCGACAGATTCCCTGATAGTGACCTTATATGCCAAGAGACAGTAAGATGATATATCCAAAGTGCTGAAAGAAAAACTGCACCAAATACTCTATGAGGCAAAGTTGTCCTTGGGAACAATTAGATGGTCAGATTGACTCTCTCCTTGGACTCTCATTCTCCCACAAAAGAGCCCCTCCTGAGGCCACTATAACCTATGTTGGATTTATATTAGACATTCAGAATCCAGCTCATTTCCTTGGCAAGGACAAGGGGTAGAATTGGGACGCAAGTGGTAAAATAGAGCAATTCTTGTGGTCAGCTTTGATCTGAGCCTATTTCAGCTGAATGAGACTTGGACAAAGAAGCTTTCCATGTTGTCCTGGCCAGTTTACTAGAATTCTTCATCAGCACTTGAAACCATTGTCCTGCTAGTGAGCAAATATGACCTTCATGTTAATTTGCCTTTGGATGGCTTGTTTTCTTCATATATCTATCATGGGGATTCTACACCAAAATGTGCTTATGGGAAAGATGAGAGATTTTTGGACCCATGGCTAATAAATAATCATAATTGTACCTTAATCTCACACAGATTTGAGAGAGGTATTTAGCTGATAGAATTTTAAGCAATCTAGGCTTATTGGGAAAGCCTTTCTTATTTTAGAGAGGGGATAGCCTGAAATTTTAGAGTAATCTGCTTCAAATGCCAATACCATCACTGTTTTGAAATATATGCATCTTTTTTATTTTCATCTTTTTATTATCAAGACATTTTCCTTGAAGTTATGACTTCAAGTTCCCAATGTCAATCTGCATAGCAGGGAGTGATTGAGCCAGCTATATAGATCATATAGTTCTGTGAGAGGTATTTTTATTTTAAATGAGAGGAATCTGTTTATGATTTGGCATGTGATTCCGCTTGATGACCGGCAGGTAAAGAGTACAATGATCATGGGTTTGCATGTATTCTAGTTCATGTGTATTCTAGCTTCAACTGTGCCGCTCTGGCATCTTTGGATATAAAGGACTTTTGTCTGACTCCAGCCAGGAAGTGTCACTATCTTTTTCTGGAAAAAGCACAATCTCCAGATAAAAGAGGAGTCAACAGGACAATCTAACCACCCCAGTGCTCCCCACGATGTGACGTGAATTGTGTGTGAGAATGTTTGAAGTTAAAGCATTAATGCAACCTATAAGAAACATAAAGACTACTTCCAATAATTCAGTAATTGCTATTCCTTCTCCACATTGAGGGGACTTTGCAATTTAGAAATTTTATTTTGTATTAAATAAGAGAATCAATACTATTAAGACAGATGGTATTTAATGGACTGAATTAAATTCACAGAGAAGATTTAATCCTCTGTGTCATTTAATTAAAAATTACTTTATGTAAGGAGATGACTACTCTATCAATATTTAGCCATTTCCTAAACAATTTTCAAGCAGAAAAATAATCATAGGAATTTATTTTGGCCAACCTATTTAACTTCTTCTCTTTGCAACTTATGAAGGAAGGTGAAGGACATGTTTATGTTTATAAATTTCTAACTGACTTATCCAATCAAGTCCTTTGTTTTTTTCTGGAATTTATGTAATTAGCAAATAGGAACTATTGTGAATTCACAGATAACCTAAATGCTTCCTAATGATCAATGAACAGTTGGATGTTATATTTGTAATAATAGTGTTGTTGCCCATGAAATTCCTTAAAAATCTTTTCAAATTGGCTTCTGTATCATTTTTTTTAAAGTTTTTTAATTTAATTTAATTTTTTTTACAAATAGTTTATTATCAAATTAGTTTCCACATAACACCCAGTGCTCATCCCNCTCATTGAATTGGCTTCTGTATCTTGAAAGTATGGGCTCCAATGAAATGTACTGGCTATGTGACAATAATAGCAACCAATAACAAAGTTTTACCCCCGGAGTTGTTAAGTGAATGAAAGCAAAGAGTGACGAAAATGTGCAGAGAGAAAAGAGGGCTGATATTTAACTGTCAGTGTGCCCAACAGGAAAGCCATGTCAAAGAAGGAAGGAAGTCAGATTCTTTCAGAGATGACACAGTGAAGGAACTTTTAAGCCTGCTTCATTTGCAAAGTCAAAGCTGTTTAGTTTCTTTTCAGGAATGACAGGATGAAAGGCAGCAACATTCGCTTGTTGCCCTTCACCTTCAAATCAGATACACTTACATTTCAAGTTAAAATGTGCAAATCAGATTGTGTCAGTGACCACATGTAGTTTAGTATCCACACATTAAATGGAAGGCTAGTTAATTTCACATGCCTCTATGTCTGTGGTTTCCTTTTCATTCTGGCAATTAATACTGGAATCATTAGTGACACTTGCCTAGAATGCCCCCCTTTTATCACTTTAAAGATTTTTTTTTCCGTCACTTACTAATCGGGACAAGGGGAGAAATAGCATGTAAGACCATTTATCCCTGCCAGAAATCAGGTTATAATGCATGGGGTCTCTTTCTGAAGAATATATCTATAAATAGAAATCATGAAGGTCTGTCACAAAATAGCCAAAGGCTTTGGAAACCCAGTAAACAGGTTATATAGAGCTGTCCTCCAAAGTACCACTGTAGTCCTTGAAAATGTCAAATTCACTCTGTGTCAACATTTCCTAGCATACCTACGTGCAGAGTAACTTCCAGAGAGTAAAGTATGGAAAATAAATATTTAGCATCCGTAGCTGCTTCTGAAATTGTCTATATGAGTCTGCCCAAATTACTGAATACCCTATAAGCATTCTTCTCATGTGTTTTTACAGCATGATTTAGAAGCCTTCTACAGCAATAATCACTGGCCTGGATTTGAAAGTGACTCGCTATAGAAGTTGTTTTGCACAATGTCTGTAATAGGTTAATTAAAGGACTATTCAACATAATTGAGGTCTCCTGGGCTCTAAATAGTTTTCGTATTCTGTAAATCACTTCTGTCCATTATTGAAGACTCAATGTGAAGAGTCTTGAGGAGTAATGCAAAGGTTTTAAAGCGAGGCAGATCTAGATTGAAATTCGGTCCCTACTACATGCAAATTGTGTAATCTTAGCCAGTCAGTTTATTTTCTCCTCCTTTCAGTTCCTTTATCAGCAAAATACAAAAAAATATATATGTATGTATATATATATATATACATATATACACACACACATATATATACACACATATATTTCATTGTCACTGTAACAATTAAGTAACATTTTCAGTATAGATTTGTCATTCATACAGCATATGTTGATTACATGGTAATTTTCTTGTTTCTTGAATTTAAATGTATCTGTGTAGATATGCTCATGGTAAGCAATTGAAATAAAAGCTATATAACCTCACAAAGAGAACTAGTGGTCTGGCTTTCAGAGAGATAGCACCCTGGCAAATTTATAAGAGCCCTGCTATAAACTTTGAAAGACCAGAAGCATGAACTTCCCAAGGACCCATGATGGAGTATTTCAGTTTCAGAGCACAAATGTTAGCAAAAGATCTATGTGTAATTGCAATAGAATAGATCCTCTGTCCACTGAAACCTTCCCCTCTGGGAACTTTGTGTAGGACTATGATATATACTTATGGGGATGTTTGGTTTTGATTGTGTTAATGCAGAGATCTCTAATTTGGATATTTTAATATTATTTCCTGGGAGTTGTTGAGAACATCTCCATATGAGCATGGTACCTGAGATGGACATCCCCATATTAAGGATTCATGCTGATCCCCTGGGCAAGGGCACTGTTTCCTAAAGTGTATGTAAATGGATTGTGTATCTTTCCCTTTTCTAGCCATATTTCAGTTTTTTGTTGTTGTTGTTGCATTAACCTAGATACAATACTCTTTGGACACCTCTTCCATCTTTATAAAGATGTTGTCTATATCATTGTGTCTTCTTTTTTTTTTTTTTCCATTTAGATTTGCTACTCTGATAGTGCTGTGATTACACATTGTGATATAATTTGGTTTTCCATGTCAATTAGTGAATGGAGTGTCTTTTTGTATATTTATGGGCCATTTAAATATCTTGCTTTGGAAAAGGGCCTTTTATATCACCATGTTTTGATGCACTTGATTGAAGTCTATGGAACTGACCCTATTCCAAAAATATTTAAAGCAACTTCAAAATATGTAGAGTTGGGGCTCCTGTGTGGCCAGTTGGGCGACTGACTTTGACTCAGGTCACGAGCTAACAGTTTGTGGGTTTGAGCCCCTCATTGGGCTCTGTGCTGACAACCTGAAGCCTGCTACAGATTCTGTGTCTCCCTCTCTTTCTGCCTCTCCCCCACTCACTCTCTGTCTCTCAAAAATAAATCAACATTTAAAAAATGTTTTAAAATATGCAGTGTCATGTAACAAACACACAATAAAGCCAAGTGGTAGAGACCTAGAGTAAAGGCACAGGCTATGACGTGAAACTGGAGGTAAGTTCAACAAATTAAGTGTGAATATTAAGGTTCACTGTACCATATAAAAATAGACCATAATTCAGTTCCAGATCTGAGCAACCAGAGCAAAGTTCCAGCAACCAGAGCAAAGTGGAACACCTTATCACCCCACAATTCAGAATCTAGAACATAAAAGACAGCCACCTACTACTGTTCAGGAAAACAGTTACTGCCAGAACTGGGATTTGGAAACATTTCTTTGTTAGAGCAGAGAATGGAAAGGGGTTGGGTGTCACATGCAGATTTATCAGGTTTGGTTTTAGTGAACACTNATAGGGCTTGAACTCACAACCCCGAGATCACAAGTTGCATGCTATGTCAACTGAGCCAGCTAGACCCCTCTAATTATCCATATTTTAACATCAAGATACTTATATACTGAATTCTGGGCTCCGGATTTCTGTTCACAAATCAAACTGGTGAGATACAGCGTGCCTTTGTGTCTGCATATAGACCAATGTCATTGCTTAGAGAGAACACGTGTCCTCCATTTTACCAGGGCTCCCATCAATTCCTGGTGTCAGATGTCATTCATCATCATTCTTCCGCTGGTTCCATTTATTTTGTATTTAGTGATTTTCTGCCACTTTACCCAGCCCATTTACCTTATTTCTGCTTCCAGCTGGTCCCTGTAGGCATCTGAGTTTGTATCCCTCGAGGAGCAGATCAGACATATATGCCATCAGTTAAGCCTTTGTAAATGTGATTTCTCAAAGAAACAATACACTATGAGATCATCAACTTCTAATTTTGTTGCTAAGCTTAAAAGGAAAACACAGAAAATCCCAAAAGGCTGATGATCTGAAATTTATGTGTGCTTATCTTGGCATATGTTACCTAAATATTTTTTGAAAATGCTCTGCCTTCCAAATTATTTTCTGTGCTTGTTAATTGTGAAATTCAAATGCAGACATCAAAATGATGCACAGGCAAAGAAGAATGGCATTAATAATGTCGAGAAATCCATCTGGAAATATTTTTTCAAAGATGACTGATAACCCACACAATGCTCATAGGAATAACTGCAACTTGATCATACTGCACAAAGCGTTCCAGAAGCTATACATTTTGATTAATAGGAATTATGTAGTTGGTTTATTGTATGTATCTGTAAAGTAACTATTTCATTTAAAGTATAACGTACATTTTAAAAATATGCAAAAGTATATAGCTGAATGAATTTTTGCAAGTAAACACGTATATGTAAATTTCATTACTGAGATCAAACATAGATGACCAGATCCCCAAATCCTCTGCATCCCCTCTGCTCATCATTATCTCACTCTCCTCACTCCCACACCAAAGATTACCATTTGTTTGATTTATATTTCCATAAGTTCATTTTGACTGTTAATTTTATATAAATAAAATCATACAGTATGTAACTTTATGTAAGACTTCATTAGTTCAATATGACGATTGGAGCATTAATTCATGTTTTATACTACCAATACTATGTACTTTCTTCTTTTAATGTTTATTTACTTATTATGAGAATGAGAGAACAGAAGCAGGGGAGGAGCAGACAGAGGGAGAGAGAGAGAGAGAGAGAGAGAGAGAGAATCCCAAGTAGGCTGTCAGCACAGAGCCTGATGTGGAGCGCGATCTCATGAAACATCAGATCATGACCTGAGCTGAAATCAAGAGTTGGCTGCCCAACAGACTGAGCCACTCAGGTGCCTCGATAATATATACTTTCTTATTGCTATATACTATTCCACTGAATAGATGAGCATTTATTTATATATTCTATTACAGATGGACATTTGAGTTATTTCCAGTTTTGACTATCACCAATTGTGCTTCTATGGATATATTGTTTGACTGTTGCTTCACATATTTACATATTTCTGTCACATGAGAGGAAATACTAGGTAATAGGTTTTGTTCATACTCTGCTTTAGAGGATATAGACACATAATGTTCAGAATGATTGAACCAATTTAAATTACCACCAGCAATGTAGGAAAGTCCCATGGAGTTACTCAGTATCTTCATTAATACTTGAAATTACCCACTGTCCCACCCTCCCACCTCCACAAATAAACCTACTGAGATATTGACTAGGATTACATTAAATCTAAGAATAAGTTTGTTGAGAAGTGACAGCTTTATAATATTGTGTAATATTGATCAGTAAATGTGGTATATCTTTACATTACTTCAAGTCTGTAATTTTAAAATTATTTTTGTTTTTAATTTTTATTTTTCTGTATATCTTTCATCCTTGGTATTTCATATTTTTGACAGAACACTACATATTATACTTTAATTTTTTTCTCTGTTTCATTCTGATATATATTTAAATATTTTTGTATTTTTATAAATATGCATCCAACTGCTTTGTCAAACTCTCCTGTTATTTCTAGTACCTTTTTTTTTTAAAGATTCTTTTGGATTTTATATGCTCCCAGCCATTTTGAAAAATATGTACATTTTAATTTCTTTCTCTCTAAAGCTTACACATTTTCTTTCCTTCTTTTTTTTTCTCTTTCTGTCTTTCTTTTTTTGTCCACTACACTGGCTAAGGCACAATGTTGTATAGGAAAAATGATAGTGGGTCTCTGTGTATCGTTCCTTTTTTCTTAAGTGTATTTATTTATTTTGAGAGAGGGACAGACAGAGTGAGCAGGGGAGGGGCAGAAAGAAAGGGAGAAGGAAAATCCCAAGCAGACGCTGTGCTGTCAGCATGGAGCCTGACACCAGACTCGAACCTATGAACCATGAGATCATGACCTGAGAGTTGGACACTTAACCAATTGAGCCACCCATGCACCCCCTCTGTGTGTAGTTCTTGATCACAGGGGGCAGACTCAATATTAACCATTAAGGATAATATTTGCTGTAGATTTGTTTGTATATAACCTTTAACAGACTAAAGAAGTTATTTTCTATTAATAGCTTGTCAACATGATGAATGTCGAATTTTATCTTTTTTAAAAAAAATCTGGAGACAGCGATGGCTTAACTCTTTTATTTTAACTAATGCAAAATAGCGCATTTTAAAATTTCCATTATTAGTCCATCCTTCCATTATGAATTTATATTGCTTTTTCTCTGAGCAGAGAAAATCTTTGTTATCTAGGGGTAGGCAAAGATTTCTTAAAACCGTATTCCAAAAATGCAACCCGTGCAAGAATAAATTGGACTTCATCAAACTTAAAATATTTTGTTCTTTGAAAGATACTGTAAAGAAAATGAAAAGATGAACCATTGATTAGTAGAAAATATTTGCAATTCATGTCTCTAATAAAAGAGTATCTAAACTATATTAAAAGGATAACATAGTAAAGTATCTAGAATATATAAAAATCTGTCAAAATTTCTTAATCTCTTTGCCTTATTATAATTCCAGTATCCGGATCATCTGTGGGTTCTATTTTTGTCAACTGAACTTGACCAATGACATATCTGGTAATTTTCATGGAATTCAAGAAACTGTGTCTATAAACTTGCTATGATTCTATATGATCTCTTCCTTCGGAGAGGATTTATTTTTGCTTGGCAGGCAGTTATAGTAGAAAGAGTTAACCTGAAATTTAGACAGTTTTGAGAAAGTTGAAACCCTTTTTGAGAGTTAAAGAATTTTTAGTTTGCCCTCTTTCTTACAGTGTGGATTTGCAGAAGTTGCTAATCAAAGTCTGGAATATTAATCAGGTCTCCTCATTCTTGGTTAACCCTGAACTCTCATTATTTTTCACTCTAGTGACATGAGACTACCAAAAGCACCACTTATTATTTTTAGCTTTTAATCTGCCAGTTGGCCTCTAGCCCTATCATCATTCACAGGTTAAAAGTCAGCAAATATCTCAAATGTAAAAGTGGTAAAGAATGTTGGGCTAACCTCAAAGTATTTATTTTCTCTCTGGGACGTTGGTCCTTCAAATTCTGGATGTGTTCATTCCTAATCTTATATCTTCAAATAGTTATTGTGTAAAATTCATTTTAAATAGCTTTTACAGTTGTCGAAAGTAAGGATATCAGTCTGAGAGAAACTATTCTGTCATTGACAGAAGTGGATGTCTGTCTTCTAGGTTGTTTAATAATACAAAGCCATTAAATATGAGAAAGAAAGTGGCATACAATTTTCTCCAAAGAGTTCTGAGCAATTTATAGAATCCATATCATCAATCTTTACCATACCCTTGTCAACACCAGTAACTCATTAACTATCCAAAGGTCACTCAACAAACCCGTCAGAAGTCTAGAAATAGAAACTGATCATGCAGCTCAATCCCCAGAGCCACATAGACTATTGATGCCTGATATAAAAATTACATCCTCATTCAGGAAGTACTAAGTAATTCCATCAGTGACCTATCTGTCATTTTCTCAGCTCCATACCCTCTATGGAAGAAGGAAAGAAAGAATTGAAAGTATTTTAGCCTTAGATTTTCAGTAAGAGGGGTGACTAATGTTATTTAATTTTTTAAAAATTTTATGAACTACTTTTTTCTAGTCATAATAATAAAAGTAAAAGGGCAAAGACTCCTCTGACTTCTGATTGAAAAAATATGTAATCCTAACATGTCACAGAGATAACCTATGGATAACCCATTCAGTTATTCATTTATTTAATATATGTTATGTGAATCACTGATTTTGGGGGTAGAGATATGGCACGGCATGTCACATAGAAGTTGCTAAAGGCATAAAACATACATTCTTATGGATAAGAAGGCATATATATATATATATATATATAACATATGTCAAGAAATAAGAAATGCTATGAAAAACAAAACAGAACAGGGTATAGAGAAGAGCAGAAATGCCATTTTAGGTAAGGTGAGAAGGGGAGGCCCTTCTAAAGAAGTGACTTTGAACAGAAGTCTTAATGAAGTCAAGGTTGTGAAAAAACCATGTATATTTCTGTAGAAGCACTTTCCAGGCAGAGGGACTATAAAGGGAAAAGACTCTAAAACAGGAACAGTCTTACAATGTTTGAGGAAGAGCAAGCAAGATTGTGGATGGAGTATACCAAGTGGAAATGAAACATTAGGAAATGAGATAGAATAGAAAGGAAAAGGAAAAATCAAGTATGGACTTGTAGGTCATGGTAAAGGCTTGAGTTCATTGTAAGCATAATGAGAAGCCATTGGCTGGGGTGCCAGTTGGTTAAGCATCTTATTCTTGGTTTTCGACTAGGTCATGATCTTATGGTTCGTGAGTTCAAGACCACATCCAGCTTTGTGCTGACAGTGTGGAGCCTACTTGGAATTCTCTCTCTCCCTCTCTCTCCACGCCTCCCCTGCTCTCTCTCTCTCTCTCTCTCCTCTCTCTCTCAAAATAAATAAATAAACTTAAAAAAAGCCCATTGGCTCACTAGTGAAGGTGAGAAGAATAAAATATAAAGGGATGAGAGCAGAAGCAAGAGGACCAATTAAGAGGCACTGAAGTGTGTGATGATAGTGGCTTTGACTACGATGGTGGGAGAGAAAGAGGTAAGACATGGAGATTCCAAATCGATTTTGAGGATGAACTTGACCAGATTTGCTGATGGATTGGATGTAGGAAAAAACGTGAGAAGCCAAGGACAATTCCAAGGTTTTTATACAAACAAGTGGGTGAATAATGGTGTCATTTACTGAGAGGAGGGACAGTGGAAGAAGGGAAGAGCTAGGGGAAGAAATCATGACCATATTTGTCCCAAATTCATCACTGGCTTGGAACTCATTAATATAAAATATAAATGACAGAGGATAAACTCCTACTGACTATTGATTTACTTCCCCATCCTGTTCTGTTTCTTCTCTGAAAATGTAAGTAATCAGTGAGATCAAGTAGATAGCTAAGAGAAAATAGGAAATCAAAAGGAATCAAAAGGAAAGTGGAAAAGGCAGGTCATTGGATGAAAAAAGGCAATGACATTCTTAGCCATTACTTTGGCTTTAATTTAAGCTTAATTAAAATCAAAGGTGCACTGTCCAGATTGGTGTAATATATCAAGAAATAAAAATTTCAAATGAATTTTTCAACAAACACTCAGTTTTCTATAGTCTCCAGGTCTGTTTTATTTTTATTTGTTTGTTTGTTTGTTTGTTTTGAGAAAGAGAGAGAGACCAGGGGAGCAGGCTCTTGAGCAGACTCCACACTCAACAAAGAGTGCAACATGGGGCTTGATACCATGACCCTGAGGCCATGACCTGAGCCAAAATCAAAACTCTGGATGCTCAACCAGCTGAGACTCAGGCACCCCAGATCTGTTTTTAAATAAATATAAATAACCACACATTCTCATTCTCGTACACTTTTCTTATCTTCCCTATTTCATAGCTTATAGGGCCAGAGGCCAAGAGAAAGAACCAAGATGAGTATAAGGACGTTATTTAAGTTCCTCTTATTAACCCTTTTGAGTCCTAACACCAAATGTTGTAATGGCCCATGTGTAGTTGATTATAAAATGTCTCTGCTGTAACTTATTATCTCCACACAAGTTGGATCACTATTGTCTGCCATTATTATGGGAGCATACTAATGAGTTAGTCATGGGCAAATCAGCAAGGATGCCAAATCTCTTAGGAGTATAACCAATTCCACAAGATTCAATTGAATTCTGTTCTATTCTATTCTCTCACAGTCCTCTCCTTTCCTTTGGCAACTCTGTCAGGCAATGTAACTCTGGAAACCTCAAGAGGGGGAAATATTGAAAAAGTATCCAAATGACCATAGTTGTCATGTTACATCTTCATAAAAAGATGCGATTTCATCTTCCCAGTAGTTAATTGTGAGGATGTTCACTAAATATATTGAATCTTGTGTGCTGTTCCTAGGCTAAAATCTTAAAATTTTAATAGCTTCCCATGCATTCTCAAATATGAGCATGTTACACACTTCTATTTCCTTTGAAAGAGCTTACAATCTCTAAGCAATAATCTGCCATCTAATTTACATTTTTATAATGTGTCACAGATAGGAAAATATTCTCCCTCCAGCCTGCATATCTTTCTCTTCTGAATTGTTTTTTGTACTGCATAAAGAGCTACAGATTTCATAAAATAATTGGGGACAAAGAGAAGACCTTATATGATTTCTATAGAAGACCTGATTCTACCACCTGAGAATTTTGAGGCATATTGCTATCACAAAATTTCTTATATTTGGTCAGAAATATTCATTAACTTTGCTCACTCATTCTGCCAACCTGATGAACATAAAAGCCTTTTTAAATGCCTGTGTGGATATCTGCCATGTTTTTCCATATACTCATTACTGAACAAAACCACCAACGACCATTTGCCCTCAAAATTTGATAAAACTTTCCATTCTCTATTTTCATTAAATATTTGCAATCCCTTTTGATGGTCTATCTAGAATATAAGCTGCACCTCAAAATTACACTATTTGTCAAGTATCAGAGTAAGGTAAAATGATGATAATTCCATCTAGTTGATTGGTAGTTGAGGAAGAGTCAATTAACCAGTCCTGAAAATAAATGTGTTTATTAACAGAGCACCAGGAGACAAATCTGAAAACGTAAGATAGATGGGCCTATATTGTTTAATGTCCAAATCAATACTGATAAGACTGTCAAGAGTCTTTAGAAAGCACAAACAAAAATTCAGAAGGGTGCAAGCTAAAATAACATATATTTTCTGGGAACCATGGAAAACTCTAGCCTTAGTAAGCCAGACCTTGATCATATTCCTGTATGACAATGTGTCCTCTTCTATAAAAGTACCTGGAAAGAGTCAATAAGAAAGCTTGATACAGCAAATCTGAGGCTCTTCCATACCTCCAAAAAGCCCCAGAAAGAAGATGGGGGGGAAAAATATATATATATATATATATATATATATATATAAATTAAGCTTTCCAGAAGGGTTTGAAAAATCTGCATGCATACTAGGTTGTGGCATTTCCCTTAGATACTTAGAAGCATCCTAAGAAAGGAAAATTTAAATCATCTTAGTTCTCTAAAAGGATATGTAGTATACGGTCATCCACTTAGATCTGGTGATAGACTCCTTTATTCTGTGTTCCTAAAAAACAAGATGGGTGCTAAGTCTGCTCAGATATTTGAAACATTTAAAGAAGGTGGAGGTCTGAGGGTCCTGGGTGGCTCTTGATCTTGGCTCAGGTCATGATCTCATGGTTTGTGAGATCAATCCCTGTTTTGGGCTGTTTGCTGACAGCACAGAGCCTGCTTGAGGTTCTTTCTATCCCTGCCTCCCTCTCTGTCTCGACACACTGTCTCCCTCAATAAATACATAAATAAACATTTTTTAAAAAATAAAGAAAGTGGAGGCTTTACAGAGGTATCGAATACAGACAATGCTTGGTTATGACTAATGACTAGGAAATAAAGAGACATTTTAAATCACCTTTCAACTGATGTCTTTACTTTGCTGAACCTTTCATGTAATTCTTTATTGAAAAAACCTATTAATTATATTAGAATCTGGCAAGTAAAAAGAGTCTCCTGATCATTGACCAAAATGATAGCACTGCCTGTATGACATTTTTGTTTTATTTTGTTTTACAAATATAAAATTGCTGAATAACAGCTCTCCTGCAAAAGACATCAGTATGGTATAAGACACAGAAGTATTAATTTACATAGACAAATTAAGAAGTATAAATGTTAAAGTTTTATTTATTGATTTCAAGAGAGTCAGAGAGAGCAAGCCGGTGAGGGGAAGAGGAGAGAAGGAGGGGGAGAGAGAGGGAGAGAGAGAGAGAGAGAGAGAGAGAGAGATCTCAAGTGGGCTCAGTGCTGCCTGGGTGGAGCCCAATGCAGAGCTGGAACTCACGAACCATTTTCTCTCTGAGATCCTCTTTTCTTCTGTTGTGTGAAATCATCCTTCTACACACTGCGCTGGAATGCTCTCCCCCGGTCTCCTATAAACTCCTTGATCCCTCTGGAAGACATGGAGGATGGAAAGAATGCAAGGAAAGTACAAGAGTTCCCATGGTGTTAGGCATTACTTCACACACTGGGAAGGTGAATAGAGTATTCCCATTTTGCTGAGGAAGTACTAAAAATTCAGAAATATTACATAGCTTACTCAAAAGAGCTACACAAGGGTAGGCAGGTGGCTCAACTATAGTTTGCAGCGGGGGTTGATTTCTAAGTCTGTGACTTGTCACATTTTCTCATGATTTTGAGCTCTATATAAATTTTAGAGGATGATCTCACGGAGGGCTGGTAATCGGAATTGAGTGTAAAAGTAAAAAAGGTTTATCACTAATGCTTCAGGTTTGAGCAGAACTGGGCTCTCCACTTGGTTGTATCAGCCTACAAGCTCTAATCTGAGAGTCAGCAATGGCATCATACGGTATCTTGGTGTCTTATCTCACCTGCATCCCTGCTTCTTTGGAAACAGGCATATGGCGCTATTCCACCTATGCATGTGGGCTGTAACCCAGGCTAAGCGGAGCTAATTATCATATTCCATCTCCCTGGCCATGCTGATTGGTCCCCAGATGGGCTCCCGAGCCAAGCCGAGCTAATTAGAATCCTCCTTTGGGACATTTTTGCTGGCGTGTTGTACAAATACCTCTCCTGTCTCTCAGGTCATAGAATTCCAACTGGCTTTATTCCCTGGTTTATGGCAAAACCTTTCAGCTTTAAAAGCAATGTATACCATGTTAAAAACAATTAAAGCAGCATGAAGGAGACTATAACTGCTTATTTATCATGGGAACACAGCAGAGGTGAGAAAGTAGGAGAGAGAGAGACAAGGAAAAGGCGCGAGGAGAGAAAGGAGAGAGAAAATGAGTGAATAACTTCGATTTTCTGGATGTAGTTATCCTCAAAGCTCCATCCCTGTATGTTTTTTGGTTATATGAGCCAAAGAAAGATCTTTTTTCACAAATAATTTGATGAGGTTCTCGATATGCTCTTTTTCTGTATCCAAAAATGTGTAATATACACACTGCCACCAAATAATTATGCTATCACCAATAAACTCTGCTTAAGGAACTGAAAGCTAAGATAAAATCCAACAATACATTACGTAACTTGAAAGGGTCGAACATGAACTCATTATGACGTGTAGCATTTCTGTAGAATATTGGAAAAAACACTTGTCTGAGTGTCCAACACCTGGGTTCTGATACAAAGTCTGCCAGTGATAATCTGTTTTACTTTGTGCTTCAGTTTGCCTTAGTGAAGTCTTCAAGCTATTCCTAACATCACTAAATTCTTTGTACCATTAATATTCTGAAGTTGTTCCCGAGATTTTAGGGACGAGTAGTAGTGACAAAGCATAATGAGGCACAGAGTTAAGTGATTCTTCTGGTTACTTTTACTGTAAATACTCTGTAATCCTCTAGGAAACTCAGAGACACAAAAGCTTAGATTATTCTGCTTTCCCTTGCATTTGTCATAACCTGATTTTTAGGGTGCACTGAGAACTGGTTCTCTCCACTTTTTTTTATCTTATTTTATTTTATTAAGTTTAGTTTGAGAGAGAGAGAGAGAAAGAGAGAGAGAGGTACCTAAGCAGGCTCCACACTGTCGGCTCAGAGCCTGATGCAGGGCTCAATCCCACAAACCATGAGATCATGACCTGAGCCAAAACCAAGAGTCCAACGCTTAACTGACTGAGCCACCCTGGTTCTCTTCACTTTACACAGAAAGCACACCAAAAAGCTATTACCTTGCCTTACCAGGATGGAAAACTGGTGACATTTTAGGAATGGATTTGTTACTCTGTAAAGGGGATGCTTAATGTAAATTGAAAGCAATCTTCTATTTATGTTGTGGTTTACTCTAAGTAAGATATCAATCAGGTTTTCTTCTTTTTCACCCAGCACAGAAACGGAGAAATTGTCATTGTATCAAATAGAACCTGGAGATTGACATTCTTGGACCATTATAGCAGCATGAGTGATTAATTCTCGATCAGACAATCACAGAAATCATGGGATTTCACATTTTAATAATGACTACAAAAATAACATTGTTTGTTTTGCGCTTCTGCTTACAGAACACTTTGATACAAATTCTTACAGAATTCTAATAGCTAATCTGTGAAATGGGCATTATTTTCTCTGCCTTAAACAGTGGGATTAATTGATTTAACTATCTCTACGATGATAGAGATTTTAATTCAGACTAAAAGTCTGTTTCCAAATCTCGTTAGGTATTTGGAGGACTTTTGGGAGATGGCTTCTCTTCACTTCAATTCCAACACATGGGAGGTAAATAGCACTTAGCACTTGGGCTTGCCCTGTAGATGCCCTTGTAATTCAGTAGCAAGTAGGCGGGCAGCAAAGGCTTCACCTGTAAGCTTGTAACAAATGCAGACTCCAGTCCCATCTCAATCTATGAATCCCAGTCTGCGTTATAGAAAGATTGTTGCCAGAGCGTTATAGAAAGATTGTTACCAGATTTGTTTGCAAAGTTTTAGAAGCAGATTACAGACAGTGAAATTGAAGTTGCGTTCCTGGAGAGCCTAGAGACAGCAGCAAGATGTCCCTTGAAAAGGAACAGAAAAGTGTTCATCCTGAAAAGTGCTCGACTCTGGAGATTATTGAGATGGGGGGGGCTTGGCCCCCATGAAACTGAGAGGAAATAAAAAAGTTGAACTAATTCCTTTTTTACCTTAAATGTTACAAGCTTGAAATGACATGGTAGCATAAGGCAAGTTCCTGGTATTTTGACAGAATATTTACACACTGGCTGTCACTGCCAGCTGGTCCCCAGAGTTAGAGACCTGGTGCTATCCACCACTGGTGGTACTTCCTCCATCTGCAATACTCCAACGGCTGGGTTTGAGCCCCAGTGAAGAGTCAAGGAAAATAATATTCTTAAGAGATTGTTGGCCCTTGACTCAATGGGCCCCAGCAGCCAGATATGTCAGAACAGGTCCCGAATGAAATAGAGACATGTGTGTCAGGGGCCATGCTAGATAAGGAAGGAATCAACAAGTTGAACAAAAAAATCTTAAAAGAACACCCTAGTGCTTAAAAAGAAAAACCAGCATCATGCTATATTCTAAACATGAAATATAATTTTTTAAGCGTATTAAGACTTTGTTAACTGAGTTCTAAACAAACTAGTGGTAAGATCCAAAAATCTGACATCTCTCTTATTACAAAAGAATCAGTCTTCCATATGAACAGACGCTTCTCCAAAGAGGACATCCAGATGGCCAACAGACACATGAAACGATGCTCAGCATCCCTCCTCATCAGGGAAATACAAATCAAAACACACTGAGATACCACCTCACACCAGTCAGAGTGGCTAAAATGAGCAAATCNTATCCTTTTTGAAATTTCAATGTTTGTAGAAACAAATCTCTGAATATCCCTGTTGTAGAGTTTGTCATTCACTTACCACACAATCATCCCCATTCCTTCCGTGGGCTAAAATCTAGTGATTTTTCTTTTCCACCTTGATGTATGTCAGTTGAATTAAAGACATTCTTCCAAGTTTCAACTCATATGACATTTTCTTTAACCCCTCCATTTTTTCCCGTATATTTTCTGGGTGTCCTTATCTATCAGGAACAGAGCATCATCTCAGTCTCCAAAATTAGCCTACAAATACACTGGTTCTACCCTTGTTTGATATCTCCTAAAGATAAAATCTGATAATCTTATTTAAATCAATTGGGTCATCAGGCCTGATTTAATGTGTTTCTTTTTCCTTGAAGCATATCCATTTAGCAGAATTCAACACCACTTAGGAACAAGAGAAGGCATGTTGGGGGTCACTGGATCCCATCTCTCTTCCCATGTACTGGGGATTAATGATTTCTGTTTGCGTGCCCACCAATTCTGACAAGGCAAGCTTTTGATTTATTTCATGTAAAACTTGCATCTAAGTGAGTTGGTGCTTAATATATCTGATACATTTGGGGGCTTGGGGACATGTGTTTTAAAAGCTCATATCATGTTAACTAAGCAATTCACAAACTAGAAAACACAATCATCTCACAACATTTAGAAATTTTGTTACAACGTTTTTATTATTAAAATTTTCCACTAACCATGTGCTAATTTTGAAGATAACCACAACTGCATACAACTGTGGGATGATATGGTTGTATATTGGTTTTATCCAATGTTATAAAAATTGTAACATAATATATTGCTGTCTCTCATAAAAGGTAAATTTAACATCCTGCTATTTATAATTTTGAAATGTTTCTCATTCTAGTTAAAGACCCACATTTGTCTCCATGTTGTTACTTTAGATGAGAATATTAAAAAATTATGATATATTTTTTCCTATTATTTTGCATTGATGACTTCTTCTGAAGCCTCCCTTGCTGCCTGTGGCTATATGGGTATTAGCTCCTTCGTTCTTAAAACCATTTGGGTTATATAACTGAATCCATTTCCAATGCAGTCTGTCTTTGCAGACATTCTTCTCCTAATCCTTGCAATATTGCATCTGAAAGTTCCTGCTACATCACATAGTAAAGAAGGGCTTTGGGGGATAGTGAATGGTATCTCCTGAATTTCCATCTCTTGGAGATGAAATTTTGTCTCCGTGAATATCATTCTCTCTGACCAAATTCCTACATCTGACTCTAAAAGCTTGAAGAACTATGAGAAAGTATAAAGACCCCCCAACAAGGTGAAAGTAGAATTCAACCAAATTATACCCCCCAAATATGTATTCTTGGCCTTGTATAAGTACTTGAATACTAATTAATTTCAAAGACATTTAAGCTGTGAAAGAAGTAAGAACCTGCTACATGAAGAGAAAAAGAGTCAGTGTATTATTTTCTCCTAGGCTTCTTCTCTACCTTAAATATGCAAATTACCTTCTCTCTGCGATTTAATTTCTAGAAAGACCTTACAGGATAAGCAAGAATGAGTGTAGAAAGTTATTCTTCTTAGGTATTCAAAATTGTTTAATGTCCTGGAGCGCCTGGGTGGCTTAGTCGGTTAAGCGTCCGACTTTCGCTTAGGTCATGATCTCACGGTTCGTGGGTTCGAGCCCCGCGTCGGGCTCTGTGCTGACTGCTAGCTCAGAGCCTGGAGCCTATTTCAGTCTGTGACTCCCTCTCTCTCTGACCCTCCCATGCTCACGCTGTCTCTCTCTCTCTCCCTCCTAGAAATAAAAATAAAACATTAAAAAAATTTTTTTTTAAAAAAACAAAAACAAAATTGTTTAATGTCCTGTAAGATCACAATGTTTGTAGTTGATAATATCTTTGAAGAGATAGAAAGATTGCTAAATTAGTAATTTTTACATTTTGTTGTTATACTTTTCATATGAAATTATACTTTTTTAGTATATACCTCTTAACTCTGGGCCTCGGGGAGAAAGAGGCACAAGTTAAATGAGTTTGTTACCGCGAAGCTAGATTAGAGAACACATTAGGGTTTTCTATGTTTCTTCCAGACCCTACACCTCAAGATCTCCATTCTTCCTGCATAGACCTCACTTCACCCCCCACCACCACTTGCAGGCCAGGACGCTGGAGGAGGCTGATCACAGAAGATTATCCTTTAGTATCTGTTATTTAGATGGACAGGGGGCCAAGTGCCTGGGCCACCTGGGCATACCCAGATCCAGTAGTTAGAGCAAGAAGGATAAAAAAATAAATAAATAAAATAAGATAAAACTGTAGGAGGCACCAGAAAGCTCAAACTCCAGTTCCTAAGGTAAAGTTACTTCAACAGAAAGGTTGCCTAAGTCTACGAAGTAAAGGTTGCTGTAAATCAGTTCCCCAAATTTCGTGAAGGATTGGAATTACCCAGAAGTATCCTTCCAGTATAAAGTGCTGGTCCTCTCCATAGAAATTCTGCTTTAATTGCTTTGGGTTGGGATTCAGGAATTTTTAAATTTATACTTCTAATTTATTGTTTCATAATGCTCCAGGTAATTCTTTTTTAATTTTTTTAATTTATGTATTTATTTTGACACACACAGAGAGAGAGAGAGAGCACAAGCAGGAGAAGCGTAGAGAGATGGAGAGACATAATCCTAAGCAGGCTTTACACCACTAGTGCAGAGCCCGATGTGGGGCTTGAACTCATGAACTGTGAGATCAAGACCTGGGCCAAGATCAAGAGTCAGACGCTTAACCACCTGAGCCACCCAGGCACCCACTCCAGGTAATTTCTTATGTCCAAGCAAGGGTTTGAATCACTGCTCCATTTGCAACAAGGAAATCCCCACCACTGACAATAGAATGGGAACTAACACCTGCTCAGTACTATTTTGTGCAGGACTATGCAAACGTGTTTATTTTTCTTTAATATATCATATCCTAGTTTTACAGATGAAGCAACTGAGATACAAGGATATTAACGTCCAAGGTGTCACAGCCAGGAATTAGCAGAACAGAAAGATACCCTCTCTTTCTACTTTATTCTGTCTTCCAGATACACTTTAAATCATGTCATCATTAATCACTTTCATAAATTTAGAGAAGGAGGATCCTATTTGGTAGAAGTAATTTTCATTTTTGTTTGGCAATGTTTAATGTTTGGGCTTCATAAACTCTTATATTCTAAACTGAAGCCCCAGTAGCCTTAAAAGAAATTCAGCAGTATTGGCGATCAGCAGAAAAGTCTCATTGTGTCTATTGAAAATCCCATCACCCGTTTCCCTGCTGAGCTGAAGCAGTGTGATTTTCTCACTGGCAGGCAATTTATCACTCCCTACTAGCCATCAATAATTGATTAAGAAGATTGGATCCAGCACAATGCAGATCAGCCCCTTTTATCAACATAGAGTACAGTTTATGTCAAAATGTGGTAACCCTGTGTCTCTCTGCCTACTCATTTTTGATAGACTGTCTGGAGATTTGCACTAATTCCTCTCACACCAGGAGAGCAAGGAAGGATTGGGCACAAGGGAAAATAAGCAGCTGGTTTTGTTTTTCTAATACCCCTAAAATAACTTGATCCTTGTCATGTGTTTCCCTCCCTTACCTAAAAACAACGAAGAATAAAAGAATGCTTTAGGTCAAGGTGCCAACCCCACAGCCTTTGTAAAGCCAAGCCTATAAGCTATCCCTTGTATTCCCAGGTGGGGGCTGCAGATTCTCAATCCATTTCCTTCTCCCATCAGAACCACCCACTATCAGGGAGACTGGGTGGCTCAGTTGGCTAAGCATCCAACTCTTGACTTTGATTCAGGTCATGACCTCATGATTTGTGAGTTCAGTTCCCATATAGGCTCTGCACCAGCAATGTGGAACCTACTTGGGGTTCTCTCTCCTCTCTCTCTCTCTCTCAATAAATAAATAAATTTTAAAAAATTAAAAAAAGAACTACCCACTATCTTCTCCCCTCCCATGTTTCTATTTCCACAAAACCCCATTGCAAAGTAGCACCCAGGCTTGCCAGCTTTGTGGTGACTCTGAAGATCCAAGGTCCTGTGGCCTGAAGACAGGCCATTTGGTTTAAAGCATCACAGCAGAGACACAGGAAAGAAACTCGATAAATATGAGCAAGCGGCAATGATTATGGACTCTTGACAATTCTTTTCAGTGATGCTTCAGGGTTTACTGGTCCTGATTCTTAAAAACAACAAGAAAAAGTGGGATTTCTATTCTTTCCTTTGAGTTCTGTAGGCAGGACTCCACAAACTTCCCTTCTCCTTTGGATCTATATTGAGAGCAAGCTGTCATCTTTTTATAGTGCCTCTTTGGAGCAAAGACCTGAAGATTTAATTAACACAGAACAATAGGGACCTCCCCTTAGTCAGAAGTGAGCAGTTGGCTTTTCTGAAGCATTCCCATGAGGACAAGTTGGAGAAGGGATGAGAGCAACTGCCAGTCTGAGTGTGAGATGTGCCAGACGAGTCTAAGTGTTTCAAATGGAATAACTTATCCCTTCCTCATGGCCGTTCTAGGAAATAGGCATATTTTTGTCTAATCCAAGTTATAAATGATTCAACTAAAGCAAGAGAAGTTTTGTAACTCAGTTGTTATATCCAAACTGTAAACAGGGTTGATGTGGGTCTAGAGCCTGCACTCTCTTCTGTCACTGGACGTTTCCTCTACTGCTTCTCTGTTGGCCAGTACCCTGAGTGTGCCACCCTAGGGTGCCTGTGCTCCATACTGGAGGATATCATCTCTTGGCCTTGACCCTGATCATAAAGTGCTTCCTCTTTTCCCCAGAAACTTAAGTTTACTGCCTACATTTGCATGTTTGATGCTGGCAGGGAGCTGATGTGGAGCTAAGGTTGGAGGCTTCTTGAAAATAAGACTTTGAGGCATTTTTCTGTCCTCCTTCCCCTTTCACC
This sequence comes from Crocuta crocuta, assembly GCF_008692635.1. Classification (NCBI taxonomy): domain Eukaryota; kingdom Metazoa; phylum Chordata; class Mammalia; order Carnivora; family Hyaenidae; genus Crocuta; species Crocuta crocuta. The sequence continues at coordinate 2,808,517 of NW_027532589.1, forward strand.
TTCCCCCCTTCCCCTCCCTCCTCAGCTTCCTCTGTTTTCATGAGAGAGGCTGAGAGAGGCTGAGGTAATCACCACCAGCACCAACACCAGCCACGTCAGATCACATCCAGCTGTCAGCCTTCAGTAATATCATGTTCTCCTGATATTAGCAAAAGTGATCTGTGTGTATAAATAATATAAAATAAAGACTTAACTTTTTTCAGAATATGCACCTTTAGAGAAATGAACACACTTTTGAGCTCAAAGATTGCCCAAGGCCTTTTAAATAATTTCTTCCACTCATTTACGAAAGAAGAAACATTATTTTATTACTTCTCTCTTTGTTCATTTTTGCTTTGATAATATGATCAAGGGCCTAAGTTCCCCCTTGATTCCCTAATGTTAATAGGGCATATAAGCACTCTTCAAAGAGACAAAGATATTGCTCACACCTGAACAATTTTGCAAGTGTGTATCTTCCCTACTCTTGCCTAACTTCTAGCTACACACACATACATACACACATACACAAATACACACCTCTCTCTCTCTTTCTCTCTCTATATATATATACACACATATATATACACAAATATATAGATGTGTATGTGTGCAATGAAGCCAGTGACAAATACTGCCTTATGACGGTGTCAAATCTCCCTCCTGAACTTACACTATCATAAATCTTAAGAAATACGTGTTTCCTATATTTTTAAAGAAAAAAGAAAACATTCAGTGTTAGAAAAATAACTTTGGACATCAGAAATCATGAACAGCAAAGAGGAAAATTAACTTTGGCTATGTTTTTTCATTTAAAAGGATGAAATGCATCTAGAAATTCATATAAAACATAGAGGGAAATGAGTCAGAATAATACCAAGTATAGCTTAACTTATGAACAAAATGTTAATATCAAATATGCCCACAACAAACACAGGTGATCCTGAGAAAATTAAATGGGGAAGGAGATAAAGCTTACTTGTGGTACTATACAAGGAACACGATGGAACATTCAATTAAGAGGTTCCCACTGTATTCTGGAGGTAGTACTAGAAACCAAGATTATAGAAATGAAAGATATGACACTTTCACAGAAAGGGCTCAAAAGCTTGTAATTGAGAAAGACAAATATATTTTAAAAATACAGTGGCATATGATATATGAGATACAAGGGTATATACATACTCTATATAACAATCCTTAACTTAGTCCAAAGGAATAAGGGGAAAAAAATGGAAGAAAGCCATTGAGTAGTTGCTTTAGCAAGAAGGAAGCATATAAATGAAAAACCAGGGTGGGCAGAGCATTCCAGGCAGAAAGAACAACTTGTTGGTGAGAGTAGAGTGCATTTGGAGAGAACTTCAAGTTGTTGCCTGTAGCTTAACATAAACTTAGCATAAATCTAGCAATTGTTCTCCTACCTTTCTCCTCAGCTGATTTGAAAACTTACACATAAATCTTTATAGTAGCTTTATTCATAATCACTCAAAACTGAAAGTGATCAGGCTTCTTTCAATAGGCAAATAGACTAAGGTCTATCCATACAATTACTATCTAGAAATAAAAAGAAACAAGCATTAATCCCACAAGAAGATGAGTGAATGAAAGAAGCCAGACCAAAAGGGGTGCATATTGTATGGTTCATCTCATATGACATTCTGGAAAAAACAAATTCTAGGAATAAAAGTATACCAATGGTCGTCAGGAGTTTGAAGGGGACAGTTCAACTAGGGGACTATAAGTGAATTTTTTAAAGTTTATTTATTTTGAGAGAAAGAGAAAGTAGGCAGGGGAGGGGTGGAAAAATAGGGAGACAGAATCCCAAGCAGGTTCCATGCTGACAGCACAGAGCCCCAGGGTAGGGCTCAAACACACAAACCATGAGATCATGACCTGAGCCAAAATTTAGAGTCAGATGTTCCACTGATGGAGCCACCCAGGTGCCCCTAATGATTTTAAGGTGCTTAACATCTGCATGGTGCCCTAGTGGCAGATGTATGACATTATGCATTTGTCAGAGCTCATAGAACTTTACAGCTCAAAGAGTGAAACTTATGTACACAATTTTTTTAAAAAAATGTCAACCAGGAGGTAGGGAATCTACTAAAATGGAATCCAGGCTGTGACAGAAGAATCTATGGCATAAACCTCCCTGAAGGAAGGAGTTTCTGACCTGTTTCTAACTTGAGTGACTTTGGAAAACCGTGCTTTTAACTGGAAGTTTTAAGACTAAAAAGACAATGATAAATGTGCCCATACAGACTATACTCTAGGTGACTAAGTTGGGGGTATGACTTAAAAATTCTCAAATGACTTTGAATGTTTCTGGAATTGAACAAGTAAGTAAATAGATGGTGGATGGTGGGTGACATGTTTCTCACTGTTGGACATAGAAGTTACAGATAAGAAGAGGAATAAGTCTAGGAGCCATGAGGAATAGGATTAGACTCAGTGACATCAGTATGGACTCACGTTTAGACACATATTATAGATACAAGTAATAGATACAGAAATAATTATAGATACACATGTATATGTCCATCAGTATAGATAAATGTATTGCCTAGTTCTGTCCATTGAAAGAACACAAAAGCAATGACACCTGGGTAGCAACAAGCATGTCCAATGGCCATATCTTGGTTTCTAACACCATTTTTCAGTAAGAGAAACTAGGATTTTAAGATTTTATAGTGGAGCAAGAATATATAAGGTGTTTTGGGGGCATCTTTTAGTTCCAGAAAGTAGTATCACAAATAAAGAGATATAAGTACCAACCTGGAAGGGCTCCCAATGGTCAAAGCTGGAACAAATTCAGGACTCACATAAATAACACATTATTGGATTATAACCCAAACATTAAATAAATATCCTACTGATATGGATATAACTAAATGTTTGAAATAAATAGATAAATAAATAAATAAATAAATAAATAAATAAATATAGAAGACACATATTTCAAATAGAGTATTCCAAATAATATTTATAGATACTTCTTCTTCCAAGAGATGTGGCTTAACAACCTCTCCCCCAATCCCATTGAGTATGAGCTGTACTTTCAAAGAGTAGAGTATGAAAAGGTTGCCAGTGAAAAGTGACTTTAGAGTGGAGAAACCCAGCCAACATTCTCTTGGCCAGATAACTATAGCAGCCCCCAGCAGTCCACCCAAAATGTACCACAATAACAGATTGATTATTTCATGTTGAAGCTATTTGAGAAACAGCCATCTCCAAAGTACTCAGCCCCTCCTCTGTCCCCCTGAAGGCAGGAAACCGATCTCCTGTATAAAAGGTGCCCTCCTTATACTAAGAAGTAAAAAGACATCCTTATCTAGATAGGAATTTTAAGCTTAAAAGGCTGTAGAAACCAACCTTGTTACCTTTTTACTAATCTACTACCTCGGCCCAAATTCCCCCTAGAGTCTCTTACCAACATAAGCTCCCAAACACCTCTTTTCTTTATCTTGTCAATTCCTCACAAATGTATTGCCTCTGTCTAAATTGTATACAAACTGCCTACCTTGATTATTTGTTTGGGTCTCAATTGCATTATTGGGCCTCTGTGTGTACATAATAAAATTTTTTTCTCCTGTTAACTCCGTAAATGTAGTGCTTAGTCCACCTAGAACCTTGGACAGTGAAAAATTTCTTCCACCCCATTCATGATTGAGTTTTGCATTATCTTTTATATGCCATATGGGTGGTATGTGCCCTAGATATGATATGGTAAGAATGGTATCCTACCTCTGTGGTCTAAAAAAAATCCACTACCTGAGTCTAACCATGAGGAAAAAACATCAGACAAATTTGAATTAAAGGGATATTATACAAAGTACTTGACAACCACTCCTCAAAACTGTCAGGGTCATTAAAAACAAAGAAAGTCAAGAACGGTTATCATCTAGAGTAGGCCAAAGGCACATACAACTAAACGGTGTCCTGGATAAGATCCTGGAGCAGGAAAAATAAATAAATAAATAAAGCCCACTAAGTGAAAACTAGTGACCTCCAAAGAAACTGTGGAGTTTAGACGATAATAATGTACCAATGTTGCCTCCTTACTTGCGACAATTGTACTACAGTGCATCTTACATGATGTCACAGTAGAAGAGAATTGGGGGGAGAAGAAACAGAAACCCTGTATTTTATCTTTGCAACTATTCTGCAAATCAGAAATTAGTCTAAAATTAAAAGTTAAAGAAGATGCTACTCCTGAGGAGAAAACGTGAAAGATGGGAAGATGGAGAAGATGGAAAACAAAGGTCCCTGTAGCAACTGGTACGCCATAGGGTTTGTATCCTTTAGTAAGGATTGTGAAGGGTTGTTAGAGGGAAGATCCTTGTAGTGGGACCTATCGACAGCCTCATGTGTTAATCCAGATGAGAAATCCTTAGCCAAATAAATGCTTGTAAAGTCAGAAAAGCAGAAGTGACATAACCTGGTGACAAAATGATTGCGGGAGGTAAAGAAAAGGAAACTTCTCAGAAGGATCTCTGGTTTCCGTTGGTTGCCTAGAAATGCCGTTCTCCATCTCCTAGAAATGTCCATTCCCTGACCCGGCATCCATGTCTGTACATGATCTATCTTCTCTCTCTATGAACATTTGCCCTCAAGTAGATTATCAAGTTGGAAAAGACCTGATAACTTATTTCATGCCAAGGCATGAAATGGCTGAATGGAGTACGGTTTCCAAAGTCATTTAACGTTTGACAATAAAATAATCAGATGAAAACCAGGAAAAAGCTGGGAGTGAGCAGACTGGAATGTTTGGGAGTGGTGCTGGACCCCAGGACGACTGTATACCTCCTGCCTGAGGTTGTGGTGAAGCACTCCTTTAGGGGGAAGCTGACTCTTCAAGGTAGTGGCTTCCATGTGAGAGAAAGCCAGAGCTGTTAGAAACAGGAAGTTCAGTCAGCAGGAATGGCAGAATGGGAAAAGGAAGATCTCAGTCAGGTCTGATGAAGATCAAAGATGAAGAAAATAGCTAAACTCTAGGTTTTTTTTAAAGGGTTCTCATGCAATCCTCTCAGAAATATCTGTTGAGTACCCTGTACACATGTCAGGCTCCGTTTTAAGAAATTTGGTAGATCAGTGAGTCAGACAGATAAAGCTCCTTCTCTAAATAATTTCCATTCTATTGGAATAACCAGGATAATCATACAATAAAGAAAAATAACAACTTCTGGTGTTGAAAGCACAATGAAAGAATAATTAGGGTGAAACCTGAGGTGGAACTTGAAGGGTAAGCCTGAGACACTCATTCAAATAAAAGAAGCAATGGGGCGCCTGGGTGGCTCAGTCAGTTAAGAGTCCGACTTCGACTCTGGTCATGATCTCGCAGTTTGTGGGTTCGAGCTCCGCATCAGGTTCTGTGCTGGCAGCTCAGAGCCTGGAGCCTGTTTCAGATTCTGTGTCTCCCTCTCTCTCTGCCCCTACCTCACTCATGCTCTATCTCTCTCTGTCTCAAAAACAAAAAAACAAACAAACAAACAAAAAAAACGAAACAAAAAAAAAAACCTTAAAATCCTCAAGAAACTAAGTGCTATGTTTACCACTATTTTATAGATTAGGAAACTGGGGGTTAGAGTTAAGTAACTTGCACACTACATGCTATGGGATACATCCTGTGTCCTCAAAATTCGTTAAAGCCTTAGCCCCTGTACTTCAGAATCTGACTGTATTTGTATTTTAACTTACTCAGAGGTGAGTGAATTAAAATGAGGCTGTTGGGGTGTATCTTAATTCAGTCTGACTGTTGCCTTTATAAGAGGAAATTTGGACACGAGAACAGATACCAGGGAGGTGCACGCACAGATGAAAGACCGTGTGAGCACACAGGAAGCAGGCATCCATCCGCAAGCCACGGAGAGAGGATTCAGAAGAAATCAACTCTGTGGACGGCTTAATCTTAGACTTTCAGCGTCCAGAACTGGGAGAAAATAAATTTCCATTGTGTAAGCCACCCAGTCTGCGGTACCCTGCTATGGCAGCCCTGGAAGCTTAATACATTCCTTAAGATGGCGGTATAGGAGCTAAAATCAGGTTTATTTAGTCCCGCTTGCTGTGATTTTAAGGACTATTTTGTATGGACCTTCCTAGAAGATATTTCTGAATTTTTTTTTTTTGTTAGGAAGCCCAAGAAGAATGCATGTTCTTTCAAAATTATTTCAAAGGCAAGTGCACAATGGACACAGGGGAAAACATAAGAAATAAGGCTGTCTTAGAGGAACACAGGTATCCCTGGATGACTCTATTTCCATAACCAGCTTGATTGTTGCTGGTAGGATACTCAGGGTCAGAAATAAGCATATTAATTAAATCCTAGGCTCTGGAATCAAATCCAGCTTCCCCTGCCTACCAGTTGTATTATTATGCACAATTTGTCTACATGTTTCTTTATTCTCTCCTCTATAAAATGGAGATAACAGTATCAGCCCACGGGATGGGGGTGAGATTCATGAGGAGCAATGGGATCAGAATGATACCTACTCTAAACATTCCATAAATATTAGTTGATATAATTTATAAAGCAACAGCCTGCACCTGTTGATAGAGTCAAGGGTTGGGAGTGATAGTTGTCTTGTTTCGCTCACTTTGTATCTGTCGGACCCTGTAGGTTATGAAGAAATGGTTGGTGTTGAATGAAATCTACCTAAATATGTGAGAAACCAAATGGAAAGTACATGTTTAAAATGCAGCATTGAAGGGGCACCTGAGTGGCTCAGTAGGTTAAGCATCTGACTCTTGAGTTTGGCCCAGGTCATGATTTCAGGGTTCATTAGTTCAAGCCTCACACTGGGCTCTATGCTGAAAGCACAAAGCCTGCTTGGGATTCTGTTTCTCCCTCTCTCTATGCCCCTCTCCTGCTTGCTTTCCTTCTCTCATTGGAAATAAATAAAAATAAACTTTAAAAAATGAGGCATGAAAATCATGAGAGCTTATACATCTCAGAAAATCTGAGATATAAGATTACTTCAGTGTTTTTTCCTATCGTGTCACTACTGTGACTCTTGTCCCTTTGTTTAAAATGCTATCCAGAGCCCCACAAATGGAGGACACTGTCTGTGGTGCTGGTTTGGACCTGGGCCAAATGGAGAGAGCTGTGTGCACAGAACTATCTGAAAAGGTGGTCCCTCAATGTGTCCCATGCAGCAAGTCCTTCTCTTTTGAGCTGCTTTTCTTGGGAAATGAGAAACACAGCAGCGCACAGACTTGATATAAGTCACAAAGGGGCTCTCACCCTTTCTATAAAATCAGTTCAGTCACCAAACACCATTCTCTCCAGCAAGGACAGCCTCTGCAAGTTCAAAACGCTTTCAGAAAGGAGACTGAACACCCTTGGGGGGAACCTATAACTCCACCTCTTGGGTGGTAGAACTATCCGAAGAGACAAAAATTTTTTTTTTCCTCAGACCAAATAGACATGCCAGCTAATTGCGGGAAGCCTGAGCGCGGGCAAGTGGATGGACTGTTTGAGGTCTGACAAGCATTTCCTGAGGTGAGCTGCCACTGTGTGTAAGGAAAACGTGATCACCTTGAGAAAGAGCTGCTGCCAAAAGTGTCCCTGTTCTCTGATGATTAACAGGGTTATTATTTATCCTTTTTGTGATTACCCTTGAATATGTGACACAGATCCTTTGTCATCCAAAGAAACGCTGTTTTTACATTCCAGTGAGAACAGAAGAAGGGTTTAATTACTATCCATGGCATCTGCTTATTTGAGTCGTCTTATGAATAATCATGTAAACCAATGTATCCAGATGGTCAGGCTGTCTTCTTTTTTCTGTCTTTCTCTTCCTTTCTCTTGATTAAATTCATTTTATTTTATGTCCAGGGAAGTCACTTATGGGAAGATGATTGGGGATGTGGCTCCAAATGCCTAAGATAATATGGGAAAAATAAATCCCAGTAACAGGAGAGCACACAACATTCAAGCCGATCAGTTGGTGGACATTTGCCTCACTATAGCAGGATGTTACAGGGCAAAATCATCCCTTTCCCACAAACTAGAAATGTTTACCCATGCATAGAAGTAGGAGGAGTTTAATTTACAGGATGTAAAAGGATATCTTATGAGAAGTAATTTACAGACACCCTGTTCTGTTAAGACTCAAATAGGGGCGCCTGGGTGGCTTACAGTTAAGCGTCCGACTTTCGCTTAGGTCATGATCTCGCGGTTCGTGGGTTCGAGCCCCGCGTCGGGCTCTGTGCTGACTGCCAGCTCGGAGCCTGGAGCCTGTTTCAGTCTGTGACTCCCTCTCTCTCTGACCCTCCCCTGCTCACGCTGTCTCTCTCTCTCTCTCTCCTAGAAATAAATAAAATCCTAAAAAAAAGACTCAAATAGCCACAAAAGTTACACATCTATTACAAATTCATATTGATATATACATACCACAAGTTTTCTAACTAGCACACAGACCAGGGCGTGTTATTTGGTATCTTTCTCCAAAGGAAGTAGAGAGGGTTGTCCATGATCGAATATCTTGAATACATTTAGGAAACATTATCTATATTATATCTTTTAGAGATTCACAATAAGGCCCAGAAATTTAACAGTGATTTGTTTAAACCTATTCCATCAAGGTCCTTAAACTCTTTGCCCTTGGAACATCTTTGGTTTTTTTGTTGCTTTTACACAAGTCCTGTGAAATGCCAGCTCTGTGATCTCATTTAGGAAATATTGCCTTATATATGTGAGCTTTCTTCTGCAGACTCCCTAAGACCTACTTCTCTTTAAGATGGCACATTTTATTTTTTAATTTTAAAATTTATTTTGAGAGTGAGAATGTGAGTGAGCATGAGTGGGGGAGAGGCACAGAGAGGGAGAGGCAGAACCCCAAGTAGGCTCTGCACTACCATCACAGAGCCTGAAATGGGGCTCAAATTCATGAACCATGAGATCAGGACCTGAGCCAAGATCAAGAGTCAGATGTTCAACCAACTGAGCCACCCAGGCACCCCATGATGGTACATTTTAAACTTGAATCATTTAAAACTGTATTTGCCTCCTTTGGATGACCATTCTGATTTCCAAACCAGGCACAGGGCAGAGGGCATCCAGCCAAATGTGTCTACCCCAATAGTCCTGGAGAATTAGCCTCACTTCTAGCTCGAGAGATATTTTATGGCTTCCAAAGTAATAAAGTGATCTATTCTCAATGCAGCACCAATACAGTAGTTGCTTCTCACATAAGCTAAAGATTAACAGGACTTGGGTAGATTTATGGGGCAGGTTATTATGCTCTGAAAATAAGAGGGTGTTACTAATTCTCTTTCCCTTGCTTTAATAGACTGACAGCCTCCTGGGCTCCAGAGAGCTTCATGAGACAAATAACTCTCTACATAAACCACCAGGGAATAGGGGAACTTGGAGGTGACCCTGCTCTCTGTGACCTATCACTGCTCACTGCTGCAAAGGGAAGCAGCAAAAACACATGATCACACAGTGCTTCTAAGAGTATGCAATCCACTTGAAGTGTCTACCGCAGGAGAATTTGTGTGGTTGGGTGGGCGAGTGGAATGGACACCCTTCAGCCACTCCTCTGTCCTTGTTACACTTTCCTGGACTATAGTCACTGACAGCCCGTTTCTATCTCAGGACCAGTCCATGGTATCTGAATTAACTTAGAGCTCTTAATGTCTTCCTCTGCACCTGTAGGAAAGGTCACAGGTGATATAAATCCTCAGAAACACAGAAATCACCTTGAAATCTACAGGGCAGAGGTGAAGGGCCTACTTCATCTTGTCTCCCTTTGTTGGATCAAGTACTGGGACCCCAGTTTATAGTGTTTATAGGATTATAGGGTTTCAAATTTCCACTGGTCTGGGAGGAGGACTTTGAATGTTTCATCAAGTAGGAAACTGCCTGCATGGTATACTTTGAGGGATTTTGAAGATGTCCTTCCTGTTCAGATAACTACTGTATCGCCCTGAGCTACATGAAATATTGGGATTCAATACTGATCTCAAAACATTTTAATAAGATTAAGAGGGTAATAGATATTTTTATATAACTTCAATTATATAACCTTATAATAGAGTTGCTCATGGTCATGTGATAATAATTTATAACCCTTGTTATCGCCTAGCATTTGACTTGAGGAGTTATAGAAGATGCAGGGCATTGTGATGACCTAGTTCAAATTTCCAAACAGATTCTCAAAGGAAACATACGTCATGCTGTTAAAACAAGCTCCTCCTCTGGAGATAGGCATCACATGCCCTCCATTCCAGGTCCTGGTCATGCAATAATGTAGAAATCAGAGCATTCCACCAGACCAGCTAGCTACATGTATAAGGCAGTATGGGTTGTGGTTAGGGGGAGGGCTCTGGGCACACCGTCTGCATTTAATTCTGGCTCTGCCACTCGCAAGACCTAGGATGGACCTCTCTGAGCCTCAACTTCCTCATCTGTTAAATGCGTTAAAATACTGAAAATTATTGTTAAAAGAATAATAACAAAATATTCTATTTTGTATGTTTGGTATGAGGACTTGTTAAATTAATAAATGTAAACAGCTTAGAACAGTGTCTGGAATATACTAAATTTTCAATAAATGCTCATTTCTTGGCGTTTAGCCCTAATTTAATTTTTAAAGGTCCTATTGAAGTAGGTATCGTGATGCCCAATTTATAAAGACATAGTCAGGTTGTCACTGTTCGGGGTCACAGAGTCAAATAAAAGAGCTAAAATTCAAATCCATTTTCTCTAACGCTGAAAACCCCTGCTTTTATCCATAACATTGAACTATATCCACTTAAATCCCACTTCACTTAGTGGCTAAAGTACTTCATATTTCTAATTCTACTCCAGGGAGCTTAATAACAATTCCATACGTTAATATATGGTTGCACAGAGTGCAGAAACCACATGTACTTACTGATACCGTCCTATCAATTGAAGGAATTACTTAGGAGGCAAGGAGATGGACCGTGTATATCCAGGTTGGTTTCATCATGATAAACACATACCTCTTGCTCCTTGCTCAGCTCCCTGTGGCCACATGACAATGCTTTTCTCAGATCCCCTGTTGCAGGGCTCCAGCTTCTGTGTTAGGAAATCTTGCACTGCATTTGCACTGGGACCGTCCTTCCCATTTTCCTGTTCCTGGGAGACACTGGACTCCTTTGATGGCGGCTTTGGCCCAAGAACACTCCGGGGGCCTTGCCTAACTTTCCTTAGCACTGCACATTGGTCTCTGTGCTTCTATTCCACCTACTTTCCTTCCTTCCACTCAACCTGTTTTCTCTCCTTCCCCCTTCCCTTCCTTCTTTTCCTCTTTCCCTCCTTCCTCCCTTCCTTCCTTCTCTCCTTCCTTCCTTCATTGCTTCTCTCCTTTAGTAAAAATCAGGTCTATATCACAATTTGTCAGTTCCCTTAGTCTCTCCCAGTATCCTGTCCATTTGCTTTCACAAGTATTTTCTTGAATTCATTTCCTGTGTATTAATTCCATTTTGGCTTCTGCTTTTCAGAGGACATGAATGAGTACATGGATGAGCCCCATGATGAACTGCAAAATAGTCACTATCTTTAATTCTACCTTTCATTCTCTACTTAGCATCTAGATATCCGTTAGTATTTTTAAAAAAGATACATCTGTGCCAAAGGGTAATTATCACATTATATATATTTTTTCAATGTCAATGATACCATTTACAGTTGAAGTGACTTTTTCCTAAACAAAGGAAGGAAGGAAATGTGGAAGGGAAGAGGGAAGAAAAGATATCATTTATTGAGTGTCTATGTGCCAGACATACTGTTCTGATAAGCCATTTTATTTCAACTTCAAATCTTGTGTTTAGATTTACACATGAGATTGGAAAAGTTTAAGCATCAAATGAAGAACCTAAGGATCAGAGACATGGAAGAACTCAAATTTCAATCTTATTTTATTAAGTCTTATGCCCTTTTTTTTATACATCATGAAGACTCTGAAAGATGGTATTCGCAATTGCATTTTAGAGATAACTTTCCAGATATATCTGAATGTAATTATCTGAATATATACACATATGTGTATGCCCATAAACATTGAGCAATACCTCTATATATACACACATGAGAACACAGAGATAGTTGGGGGAAAGTAAGATTATGAGCATATGCTTTTATGCATATAAACACATGGGTAGATATAAATGTATGTGCAGTATACATACATAGATTCTACAAACAGAGTTTTTTTGTGTGTGTGCCATACAGAGTTTGAGTTATTCAAAGAAATTACACATAATTACCATTGGGTCTTTTATTACATTGAAATAACTTGTTCTTACTGAATAAGGATTATAACGTGTAGGCAGCTGACGCTGTCAAAGAAGCCAAAACATCAATAATGCCCTTTGAGGTTCTTATCTATATTGGAGCTCCATTAGGTTCTGCGGGTGCCATTAGATGTGAGAAGTGAGAGTGAGTCAGGTGCCTGTGAACAGCACGGGAAACTAAGACCTCTGCCTAGGAAACCGACCTTCTCCTACTGAGCCCTGTAGAAACCTATTCCAGTCTCTATTAATGCAACCAGGCTTATTAGTAAGTAAGTAAGTAGGTCAGATCATCCAATGATTCTGGGAAGGAAAGCTGAAAGATATTTGCTCTCATAAATGTCTCAATCTGTGAACTTCTCTTTGCACAATTGAAAAGAAGGTAGAATTGGTTTGAATGACAATAGTTCTCATGTAGTGGATTCAGGTCATGCATTCATTGAGAAGGTAAGTTATTTGTATTCTCATCCAAATGGGATAAAAATCCACTGGAAGATTTAAAATATAAGGAGTAACATGATCTTGGTTGCATGTCTTAAAATCATTCAGAAAACTATGGGGGATTCTTTATTTCCTTTATTTTTATTTTTTTATTTTTTGTTTCTCTGGAGGGCACAGGGCATTTTGAAGCTCCTTTCAATACTTTTACCTTACTGCAAAATATTTCTTTTTATTACTATGTAATTCCTAATGGCGTTTAGATTCCATTGCCACCACATTTTGCAAACAACCATCCCTCTCTGTTTTAACATCAATACCCTTACTGTGTGGCCTAGAATTTGCAATGAAATTACAAATGCAGCTCTGGTTGTGTGCACAGTGTGAAAAAAAAAAACTGAACTGTGTGAGTTGGCTTCTAAAGAGGAAGCATTTTGGATCTTTTGAAGAGTTTGTGGGTTAATGAAATGTAATTTTTTAAATGGGTTGCATGCATGCTTATTATAACAGCTTAGCTTGCAGTGCACCAGTCTTCTACAAAGAACAAGGATTAATACTGGATAAAATGAAAAGCACATTTTTCTGAATGCATCCTAGAGCTACCAAGACAACCAGAACTTAGGAGACCAAGATCCCAGAAGGAAAGAGCCGACATGTTATTCCAACAGTGAGTGTCAGTCTTTCTTTCAAGGCATTAGGAGAAGTAAACTCAGTCTTAAACTAACTTCTCTAGAAAAAAGCAAATAAGAAAACACTTTCCAAGTCATTTTGTAAGACCAAAAATATCTTCATATCAGAACCTCATGAGGTTATAACAAGGGAAAAATTCAAGTCACTCTCTTATGAACATAGATACAAAAGCAATAAACAAAATGTTAGAAAATCACTTTCAATAATGAGTAAAAAATCTAATATAATATATATGAGCATAAGACATATTAACACTTAGGTAACCAAAATATATATTAACGATGCAATGTTGGTTTAAATTTGAAAGTTATCAAATTCTCTCCTTTTTCCTATATAAAACAGGAAAATTGTGTGATCATGTCAGTAAAAAAACAACATACCCATGCCATTTACAAAACCAATTTCAGATGAAGTATTAATCTAAATATGATTGGTAAAAAAATAAAAGTTTTATAAGATAAAATATGATATTCTAATGACCATTGGGAAGGTACAAATAAAACTAACCATGGAGAAAATAGTGGTACATTTAAGCTACTTAAAATTAAGAACTTTTATTAATTGTATAACTGTGTCAAGAGAGTGGAAAGGCAAGGTAAGCCGGTGTGGAGAAAGATATAGAAACTACATGTCTTTGACAAAGCCCTTGACTCCATAATGTATAAAGAAGTCCTATAGGTCAATTAGAAAAAGCAATAAGGGAAATCCAAATAAAACTTGAATAACACTTAAATAGACATGTTGCAAAATAGGATATCCAAATAGCCAATAAACACATTAAATGCAAAAATATAAAATGTGAGCAACTTATGAATCGTCAGGATGTACAAATAATATCCACAGTAAGATACCATCATACAATCATCAAAATGGTAAAGTGTTAAGTATTAAGTATTGGCAAGGATATGAAGCAATAGTAGCTCTCAGAATTTGTTGGCTGAGGTATACACAATTATAATTACTTTGATAAGCTATTAATAGTACCTTGAGAGGGGGGCATGTACTTAACACATGACTTAGAATTTCCATTCATATGTACACAGTAGAAATGTGTACCTGTGTGTATCAAAGGATAAATACAACTACGTTTACAGTAATACTTTTTAACAGCCCCAAAGTGCTAACAACTCCAATACTCGACAAAATTAAAAAGGGATGAATAACAGCGCTCTATTCATACACAAGAATGTTGCAAGAATGAACGAGTCCGTTCCTCACAACAACATAGATAAATGTCAAAAACAGAATATTGAGTGAAGGAAGTCAGACCCAAAAGAATACATGGAGGAAAACTCAGCCTGTGGAAACAGAAGTCAGAGAAGCTTCTTTGAGGAGAAGCAATGACTGAAAGGAGCCAGGAAGGGGTTTCTGAGATGTTGCTAATTCTGTTCCTAGACATTGGTTGCTCTGTACTCACTGTGGTTGTGCGTTCCCTTCATAAAAACCCAGAACGCTGCCCACTAGGGATTAGGGATCATGTCACACATCTGTGGTTTGACTGACATGTTCTGGCAGAATATGTTCTTTTTATTCCAAGACCAAGGTAGAAGGAGGAACCCCTTCTTGGATATGCCGGTCTTGCATGGCGGGGGGGAGGCGGCAGGGAGGGGAGGAAGAGTAAGACTTATACAGGGGCACCTGCGAAGCTCAGTCGGTGAAGTGTCTGACTCTTGATCTCAGCTCAGGTCATGACTTCATGAGTGCTGAGATCAAGCCCTTTGTGGGGATCCAGCCTGACAGCGCAAGCATGCTTGAGATTCTCTCTGTCCTCTCTCTTTCTGTCCCGAAACTGTATCTTCATGCATGCGCTCTCTCTCTCTCTCTCTCTCCCATAATAAGTAAACATTTTTTTTAAGTGAACTAATTCTAATAAATCAGCATTATATAAAAGAAGACTTGGACAATCATGCCACGTTATGCTCACACTGCTGCTCAGGGGAGAAATAGGCCATGTCCACTCACTCATCATGTCCCAATCAAGTCACAAAGCCAAATCTTATGTCCATGGGGCAGAGAGCACAGTCATGGCACCAGAAGGAGGTCTGCACTGAAAGGGAGAAAATATTTTGACAAATACAACAATTTTCCCCCAATGAGTTTCTCTGGCTGAGTAATCCACACTTAACTAGCAAACTGTTTCTTTCTTGAGAAATTTCAACTGGAACAAAGTTTAAAAAAATGATTTTTAAGAATTCCCTCAAATTCCCCAAGACATTATATGAAATTGATTCCGAATAAAAATGTTTGCAAATCTACTTACTAAGATTTTCCTTATAGCAAGATTTACAAATGCCCAATTAATGTCTCTCATCTATCTACCAAAGCTGAGTCCCTAATCATACTAAATTGCAACTCTGGAACTATTTTAGAGTCTACCTTTATTCTTACCCTAGTGTGTTATTTGTAAAACCCCTACAGGACTTTTTTTATGTTTATTTATTTATTTTTCAAAGAGTGAGGAAGCACAAGTAGGGGAAGGGCAGAGAGAGAAAGGAGAGAGAGAATCCCAAGCAAGCTCAGCACTGTCAGTGCAGAGCCCAATGCAGGGCTTGAACCTGAGCCCAATAAGATCATGACCTGAGCCAAAATCAAGAGTGAAACACATAACCGACAGAGCCACCTGGGCATCCCAGAAATTTGTATTTGGCTCATTAAACACTTCCTCTCCCTCAACAGAAGTGTCAAACAGTACCTATGCCCATGTGTATCCATTTCAATGCAAATGGTTCAGATTAGATTATTTACAATGGAAATTCTTTTAAATTATGTGCCACTTAAAAAAAGCAAGTTTCAGGGGTGCCTGGGTGGCTCAGTCGGTTAAGCGTCCTACTTCAGCTCAGGTCATGATCTCACAGTTTGTGGGTTCGAGCCCCGCATCAGGCTCTGTGCTGATAGCTAGTTCAGAGCCTGGAGCCTGCTTCAAATTCTGTATCTCCCTCTCTCTCTGACCCTCCCCTGCTCATGCTGTCTCTCTCTCTCCCTTTCTCAAAAATACATAAAAATATTTTTAAAAAAGCAAGTTTCATATGTCTTAAAAATGAATAAGATTAACCTTTCTGTGCAGTGAATATAACCAAGATTACTTTGCATTGTCATTATGAGAAAGATTGCTCTTTGAGACTGTGGATGTGAGGAGTTTGTCAGCGTGGGGGCTGAGAGGTGCTAAAGTTTATGGAAGACCTACTGTGTGTCAGGCATCGTGTAAAACCCTACTTGCACACTGTCTCATGTTTCCTACAGTTAGTGGAGAGCTGTATTCCTTTTATACCGATGGTGGGTCACCTTTAATGTCCCCAACAGTCCTACAAAATAGTCTCCTAAATCTTACCCCAGACTGCACGGCTATACCCCCGGTCTATGTGCTCTCTGACAAATCACTCCTTTTTGCATCCGTTCTTTATCAATGTTTGGAAACTGCAGAATATCATATTGGTGTCAACAAATAATAATCCAAACAGACGGCAATAAGCCATGCATACTAATTACCATTTCCATTTTGCTTCCTTGTTTTATATACATTTCCCTTTGGACAGTGAAAGAAACTTGTAAGTCAACTGTTGTAGAATTGATTCATCACCTGATGCACAGGGAGTTACACAGAACTTTTTGTAGCGTCCTTTGTCTACAAGACCTCTTCACTGACCATTGTCAAAGCTTATAAAATGGAGGTGACAATAATGACAGTGGTAAAAACAATGCAGGTGTGTGTGTGTGTGTGTGTGTGTGTGTGTGTGTGTGATGTGGTCACAGCCTCATAAGTGGGCTTGAGATAAAGATCTTGAATGGTCAGATAGGAGGACCATCGACAACCAACTAGGATAGTAACACAGGACATCATAAGCATACCAGCTGCTTGGATTTCTTACTTGAATTTAAAGCAGGGACACTGGGGCACCTGGGTGGCTCAGTCAGTGGTTAAGCATCACATTCTTGGTTTGGGCTCAGGTCATGACCTAAGAGTCTGAGATCAAGCCCCATGTCAGGCTCTTTGATGACATCATAGGTCCTGCTGGGGATTCTCTCTCTCCCTCTTCCTCTCTCTCTCTCTCTCTCTCTCTTTGCTGCTCCCCTGCTCACACACTTTCTCAAAATAAATAAACATAAAAAATAAATAAAACACAGATAGCATGGAAGGGCAAAGGAGAGGAGGAAAGAGAACTGATAGTAACTGTTATCTGTAGGCAACAATCCAAGCTGTCGTTGGCTCATGACTGCTTTGGGTCATTCATTCTGATCTGTACCAATGCATATGCCATCATATGTCTGTCTCTGCACTGATGTATTATACATACTGATGCTCTTCTATTTCATTATTTCAAAGGATGTCACAGCATCTATGGCTATGGTCCCAGTCTTCCCATTCAGTCTGAGAACAACATAAAAATTCATCAACCGGGGATCAAAACAGACCTTGTATTTATTTTCCCAGTAGGAGGACACAGAACTTAAGTGTCTGGATGGTACTTCAAAACTTTCTGGGGCACCTGAGTGTCTCAGTAGGTTAAGGGTCTGCCTTCAGCTCAGGTCATGATCTCACAGTTCGTGGGTTCAAGCCCTGCGACAGGCTCTGAGCTGTCAGCACAGAGCCTGCTTCAGATTCTGTGTCTCCCTCTCTCCCTGTCCCTTACCCACTCACTCTCTCTCTTTCTCTTTCAAAAATAATAAAACAAACATTAAACAAGACATTCTGATGTTACACAGTAGAGTCAATCTTCACTTACATATGTAAAAGTACTTAAGTAGGACAAGAGAGCTGTTTTTTCATCAGAAGAGTTCCATTTTTTAAATGTGTCTTTCAACTTTAATTCATGTAAATATTGTTGCCATTGTGGGGCATTCCCACAATCTCTTGGCTATGCCCAGTGCTTCGGAAATGTTTGCATCTCAGAAAGGTACAGGTAACTCTAGCTGAGTTAGCACATCCCCCTAATTTGTACTATCTCGTGACATTTCTGTGCCCTGAAACTCTCATGTTTTAGACAATTCTATTTGTAGCCAGAAATAGAGATAAATACACGTACACATATATTTATTGCTAGAAAGTGGAAGAGTGGCAGTAAAGTATCCCCTAGACTGAGAAGGCATTTCGAGATTTAAAAACAAAGCAAGCCATTCTATATTATTTACAGAGTTTTTTCCAAGGTAACTTACTGACAGGGGAGACCAAGCAGACCATGATTCAGGCCCGATGCAGTTATTCTCCACAAAGTCTGAACTTAACCCACAGCTTGTACACAGCCAGGGGCATTGTGGTGAGGTCAAAGGGTAGTTGTCTCAGTGGTACCATCTGTGCAACAGAGGGAAGTTCAGAACAAGCTTTCCCACATTCTGGTTGGGGCATACATTAGCCTCCGAGGGCCTGGAACATGTAGCTCAAAGGCAAGCCGGCATCGCATGGGCAGGAACAAGGCGGAGGGCCCAAGATGGAGTCAGTATTGTCAACGGTCCTACGGTTACATCATGTTTATGTAAGATTCTTTTATTTTTAACCTGTCAGCACCAAGAAAACATATTGTTTCCTTTTGGAAAAAGCAATAAAATGTCAGGAAATAGAACGTTTCTCTTTTGCTTTTAGATATGTTATTTTAATAATAAATGGTTGCCATTTGTTTTCAGTTGCTGAATGCCAGTCATAGTGGTAAGTGCTGTTAAAAAATGACCTACATGGGGCGCCTGGGTGGCTCAGTTGGTTAAGCGTCTGACTTCGGCTCAGATCATGATCTCACGGTTTGTGAGTTTGAGCCCCGCGTCGGGCTCTGTGCTGACAGCTCAGAGCCTGGAGCCTGTTTCAGATTCTGTATCTCCCTCTCTCTCTGTCCTTTCTTTGCTCGTGCTCTGTCTGTCTGTCTGTCTCTTTCTCTCAAAAATAAATAAACATAATTTATTTTAAATGACCTACAGTGTGGTGCCATGTTAGTAATACGATAATAGAATGGCCAATGCAAGTTTGTGTGGTGAACCTGGTGAAAGTCTGGGGTGGTGGTGAGGTTGAGAGATGTCGGTCCAAATACAATCGAAATCTCTACTGGTTCAGTCTGGAGTTTGGCGCCACCTGCAGGTAGCTGTTAGTTCCAGCTGTTGAATATTCAGGACAGTTGCAGTCAATCTAGCAATGGCTCTGTGATGCCCATCAATGAGATGATGCCCATTTTATTGCTCTGGGATATTAGGACGCACCCACTGTCCCTTTCCCAGCCACCTTAGAACGTGAGAATTTTAGCCTGTCCCTACTGGAGAAGAGAACTAAAAGAGAACTTGATCCAATCTTCAGCATGTAGTAGGTATGGCAGCTTGGAGCATGGTACCACGAAGTTTTAATGTATTTACATTTTGAGGAGTAATGCTCTAAATCCGTTGTGGCTATTAAGAGATGTATCTTCAGTGGGAACCCAGGCTGTAGATCATGTTGGTGAGGTAGAAGATTTGTCCAAGCTCACATAGCTATTGCCAAAGCCTAGATTAAGCCAAAGTTGATTGATCTATCAAGTCCACACTAAACTATCCTGGAGGCAAGCTAAGGAAGAAATCAAGAGGCAAGGTACATTTAAAAGTTTGTAATTTATGTGTCATGTTTCATTTGGGAAATTCTTGGTGAAGAAAAAGTGACTATCATTTGTAGAGGGCTTTCTGCGGTTTAGGGCCCGTTATGAAAATTGTTGCAAAAGTAAAACAGCCAAAGTCTGTAATCTAGTATAATACTTCACTTAGGAACTTCAAAACACACAGTAAGCTCCCACAAAATGGACATCTCTTCCCTTCTCTCCTGCCATCGCAAAGATTTTAAATGATTTTACCTAGGCAATAATTCTAATGAGTCTTATCTCAGCAGCTCTCCTCTTACAGCTGAATAATCTGGTCTGTGATGAATTAAATAATCCTGCCAATTCACCATTAGAGTGTTCCAGGGCAAGGGATGAATGTGAATTTGTCTAGCTCTGAAGCCCAGGGCTTTCCCCATATGCAATCTTGCTTCCTCCTCTTATGCTGCTAATTTAGGAGCTTACTATAGGCTATTGCCTTTATTTGAATCTTCAATATCCCCTTCTGAAGAGCAGGCAAGAAAGTGGCAAGATGGCCATCGCTGTTCAGTAAAAGTAAAAGAAAGAAAATTTCTCAGGTCCAATCACTCATATGAGAACACATCGGGATCCTTTCTGCCAATGAAGTGTGTTTTCTTTTCTGTTAGAACAAGAACAGTTTAGCCACAAGAGGACAGATGTCTGTATATTGGGCTTTCAGGGCCGATAATCAACAGATAGGTCTAGGTCTAGAAGGAGTGTTTTTCAAGGTCCACAGGTACAAATATTATGCAGCGAAGCATCAAGAGGCTATACCAGGAATACACCCCAAAAAAGGCACCAATGAAACGGGATTTGAAAGCTTGTCTTCTCTTATTTAGTATTTCATGTTATTAAATTAATCAGAGATTAAAAACAGCATTAAGCAAATGAAACCAAAATCCTCTCTAAACAAGCAACTTCGACAGAACAACCCTGATAAATCTTGAGACTCTTGAGCCCACAGTGGCTTCCCACAGCCTATTCTACCCTAAATGGTTAGAATCACCTTAAAAACAATGTCCTTCTCTCCCTGAGAAGGAAAACACAACGCATTTTAAAATCATCTCAAGGCAATTTTATAGAAAAGAGAGAGAAAGATGTGTGTGTTTCTATCAATAAAGATTGACTTTTGTATATTAAAATTCTCACATGGCTTCTGTAACAAATATCTTCAACTCTGATTTTCATGCATCCATATGTGTTCATTCTTGGCTAGAGTCCCTCAACATTTAATAAGCATCTGTCTTGTTCTAGGCATCATCCTGAGCCTAGGGAAATACAGCACCAAAGAAACATGGTTCTGTGATTTGCAATTGATCACAGGTGATTAGCGGAGATAGACAAGGAAACTAACTAGTTTGCAACAGACAGGTAAGCTCTGTCAAGGCTTACGGATATGATGCTATAGAAGCCCAGTGAAGAGGTATTTAAATCAAACATAGGTGTGTGTGTGTGTGTGTGTGTGTGTGTGTGTGTGTGTGTGTGTGTGTATGCGCGCACGCACACACACACATTTAAGGAAGATTATCAAGGAATAAAATATTGAAGACAAATAGGAGAGAACCGTATGTATTATTGTTGGGAGGTGATGGAAGTCATTGCAAACGAAGACAAAAGCTGGTCCAAAGGCAGTGTGATGTTTGGAAAGCCACAAATAGCTTGGACTGCTCCATCGGCCAAAAGGATACTCCGAGTTACATCTCTTGTTAAGTAAAATCATACATTTCATTAATTTCACAGCCTTGCTCCTGTCTTTGGATTTTTTTTTCATAGCTTGGTTCGGTTTTGTTTGTTTCTCTTTTGAGATAAAAGCTGATTGACCTTTGAGAAAGAGAAAGCGATATTTATATGCATTGGCAATCGACCTGTCTCAAAGTCAAAGCTGCACAGAGGTTATCTTACAGAGCTTCACAAATTTAGTTAGCGCGTTGTTTACCGTAGTAACATTTCTACTTTGCCTGAAGCATTTTTACATTGCCTGACCTTTCTATAACACTTTAATATTCATATTTGGCTGCTGAACTATCACAGCTCTGTAGAGTTTTAAAGCTGCTAATCTGATCGCTCCTCTCTATTCTCCTCACCTTCTTCATTTAGCCACTCCACTGACAGCAAAAGAAGAAACAGATTTAATTTAAATTTTGTATAATTCAGGACTGGTGACCCAACAGAGTATTCAGGGCATGCCTTCCTTTCAGCATGAATACTGTGGGTAAGGAAATTCAAATGAATACAGTAATTCGTAGTATGGACTCAATTACATTCATCAACAATTGTTGCTTACTTTCAACCCTACGCAGGCGATGTACTAGTTGCTGAGGCCAATAAATTTGTGTGGTTCCATTGCAAGGAATCTTTCATCTGATTAAAAATATAAAACATATAAATTAATTCATTATTCTGTTTATTCATCTAGCAGCCATTTCAGGAGTGCATACCCTGTTATATTGTAGCAATACAACGGAGAACAGGACACAGACATTACCTTCAAGGAGCTTGTGTGTGTTTGTATGGAGGATGCTGACAAGGAAAAAGAAAATTGTAGTGCACTGTGACAATTATCAGTATAAAATAAGCACAGAGTCACCCAAAACAAGCTTGGAAGCTAAAGAAAAGCCCTTTAAAGAACATGACCTCTTAGCTGATATCTGAGGAATGATATGGCTTCCCTAGCCTACACAGGAAGAAAATAGTGTTTCAACCTGTTAGTTGCATCTCCTAACATCAAGTGTGTGTTGAAGCTCTATGCTCAGAAATTGGCTGTATTTGGAAATAGGGCATTTACCGAGTTGATTACATTAGAATGAGGCCATTAGCCTAGCGCTGAATCCAGTATGTCTGGTATCCTTTTAAGAAAAGAAAACAGAGACACTACAAGCACATTCAGTGAGGAAAGACCCTGTGGGGACCCGGAAGGCAGCCATTTGCAAACCAAGGAAAGCGGCGTCAGAAGCCAAACCTGCCTACACCATGATCTTGGACATACAGCCTGTGGAACTATGGGAATATAGAATTCTGTTGTTTAAACCACACAGTCCTTGGTTATGGCAGCCCTAACAAAGTATTACACAGGTATTGGGAACAGCATATTCAAAGACGTAGAGATAAGTTAAAACTCAGCATGATGCAGGGCCTGAAAATAAGGATTATAGCTACATGCGCTACGAACTTCGGAGGACTGTGTGTGTGCGCACGCGTGCGTGTGTGTGTGTGTTTGTGTGTGTGAAATCACGAGGCCTAGTTAACAAAGAACTCTGGTTGGAGGATTAGAGGTGGAATCAGTCGGACAGAGAGAATGATGGCAAGCCTGGGCTTGCAGTGGCCCCTGGAGCAGAAGTTAGAGAATATTGGCACTGGAATGAGCAGTGCAAATGACCTGGAGCAGAGAAGTCGCCAAACAGAAAACAAAGGGGTGCCAGGAAGTGGGGATGGAAGATGCATTTAATGGTATGGATGGGTTCTCAGGGCAATGGTGACAGCCCTGTGCACCAAGATACAGCAGGAAGATTAGAAGCCGAAACCTAACAATTTGAGAGCCTGGAGCTACACGAAAGTGCTCAGGAAATAGTGTTTCAGACCCTTCGGTGATCCCTCCCCCGACTCTCTGTAACCTCTTCACAGGAGTGTCCCCCAGGTCTCAATTCTTGCTTCTCATGTCTTCACTTTCCATACTCATTCCTTTGAGATCATCAAATATCATCCATGCACCCATGACTCCCAAATATATAACTCAAGCCTAGAGTTACTGTATTTCTATAAAACTTCAGGCCCACCTATCCAACTGCATGTCTGATATTTCCACCTAGATGTCTAATAGGCATCTCCCATTTAGCATGCCCTAAGCTTAATGTGGGACTTCCACCCCAATCGCCAAATCCAAGCAGAACTTTCCAGATAGTACAAGTCTACATTCCCTACTCTTTCAGGAAAGGGAAAAAGGCTCCCACCATTTTCCAAATGCATTGCTGTCCATCTCTCTGTCTCTCTGTCTCTCTGTCTCTCTCTCTCTCTTTCTCTCTGCTTTTGTTTTTGCTGTCTTGGGGCCTGAAACATTCTCATCAACTTCTCATAACATAAATTTCTTTTTCAAAGTTTATTTACTATTTATTTTGAGAGAGTGAGAGAGAGGGTGCATGGGAGAGGGTCAGAGAGAGAGAAAGAGAGGGAAGAGAGAGAATCACAGTCAGGCTCTGCACTGTCAGCACAGAGCCTGATGTGGGGCTCAAACCCTGGAACAGTGAGATCATTACCTGAGCCAAAGTCAGACGCTCAACTAACTGAGCCACCCAGGCGCCCTCATAACATAAACTTCAAAATGAAGTCAAAATGTCACTTCCTCAGTCAAGGCCATTTTAATTTCCCCCAGTGGGACTACCCATAACATTTGTACATTCTCTATGATGACATCAGCACCCAACAGATAGAGTATGCATATGGTCTTGGACTTTGCATATACCTCCATGATATGCCTTATTATTTCTAGAAGTTTCCCTTCTTCCTTTCTCCCTGTCACCCTTCCATGCCCATCCTGTAGCCTGGAGGACACCTTTATCATACTTTTTAATTGCAGTTTTTTTCATTGCACTTTTATGACTTTGATCCAAAGTATTAAAAAAATAGGCAAAACTGATTTGTTTAACTTACTTTGTCCAACATTTGCTTTCCAACGTCATTCCTCTCTCCATCTTCTCCTCCAGCGTTTCTCAAACACAAAGCTCTGGCACCCCTCCATGTAACACAGCAAGCCAGCTCCATCTCTTCTCCATGGTTCTTCTTGCTAAAAAGGCAAACGCAGTATCCTAGCTAGATGGTGGCCACAGTACAGCCCTAGGAAGCAGATGTTGTCCAAGGGGAAGGGAAATTAAGAAGCAGAAACATTTTATTTTCTAACTTTCAAGATAAAGCTAAAAAACTGTGGGGGTTAAGAAAATGAGATAAAATTGTGCTTGACTAGAGGCTCCCCGAATGGCTTTTGAAGAGATTCAGTGTATTTGAGAAAAAGGCTTTTAGGTTTTAACAGCCTTTCAGAGCGTGGGCCTGGTGAAGATGGTGCCGTCGGTGTGTGATTAGGTAAGCTGATTTGAAGTACATGCCATCCATTAGAGTGAACTGAATGCATTCACTGGTTAAATGAGTTATTTTCTTCAAACGATGTTTGTGTTTGTTTCGCCTCCATTGTAGACTTTGCCAGTAAATTGTCTTGGGCCATAAGAGAGATTGGTATTGTGTGATTTTTAGTAATCATCACTCATATGTTGTGAATTTGTTCAAATTCTATTTCTTA
The DNA here is from genome assembly GCF_008692635.1 of Crocuta crocuta. Lineage (NCBI taxonomy): Eukaryota > Metazoa > Chordata > Mammalia > Carnivora > Hyaenidae > Crocuta > Crocuta crocuta. The sequence goes on from NW_027532589.1 coordinate 2,833,729, forward strand.
ATGTGGGTATGGAGTTCATATGCAAGAATTTTAGTGCATGAGCAGCCTTTGTGATGGAGTCACTGTAACTTTTTGTAAATAACCTCAAATCAAATATCTGCAGTTTTTTTTTTACCCTTCCCCTTTTCAAAGGAGAAATGATTTCAGCACTGTTAGTGAAGATAATAATGTGACGTGGAGTAATCCTTAATGGAAAATACTCAAATATTTATTTGAGAGGAATATTTGCAGCATTTCTCAATGTTAAATTATGACTAACTCAACAGATTTGTGGCATTAGAGTTTACAGGACTCTGTGTTAAAATTTCCAATGCATCTACTCACAAATAGTGTACTGTAACTTTTCTGTGACTCTCTTTTGCTCGTTAAATTCGAAGTACTCTGAGGTCTAAGGGAACATCTATCTGAAGTTCCTTTCCTGTGGAGTATAATACTATGTGTAGAGTTTTAGCTGAAAAGACTTCATTATTGAAAAACCAGTAAATAATTGTTACACAGGTTGGTAAGACCTGTACTGATAGTACACATAATGGAAGGAATGTAGGAAAAGGCATGACAGGGTGGAGGAGAAGGGGTGAGAATGAACAGGGAATAAATAAATAACTTTTACCAGAATATTTGATGGGAGAACTGGATCTTCCAAGATATAAAGAAGAAAGAAGAGTTTTCTTGGATACCTGGATAGCACAAACAGGGCTTGGAGGTGTAAAAGGATTTGGCAAGTTGAGGATTCAAAATTAATGGGAAACAGAAGGTAAGTGAGGCACAAGTAGAGACATCATACATTTGGACCAAGTTGTGTGACCTCTCTGAAAAAGCCAAGGAGTTTGTTGTTTTCCTGTCGATGAAGAAAGTCCAGAGAAGAATTCTAATCAGCAGAAGGTTCATAGTATCTGGTTTGCCTTAAATAGTAATGATATCCCACTGTCTACCAAATCCCGTGATGGATAAAAGGTTTCTTTTAACCACAGACTAAGAAGTAAGAGCCAAAATCACTGAGCTTTTATTTGCTGCAGGCTTTATTTGCATATCTTCCAAAAGATAGATAGTTTTTATTATTGTTCTTTTTAATTCATCAAAGATTCATAAAAGACACATTTACTTGTGAATCACCCATTGTGTGCTGGATTCAGGTGAGCAAAGGCAATTAGTAATTAAACTGACAAAACAAAACCACACTGAGATATTACATGCTGGAAGCTAACTTAATGTTATATGTCAATTATATCTCAATTTAAAAATGCCAAAAGTAACATGGAGATACTTTATTGAGGATAACAGCAGCTATGGTATGGGATGGCAGAGCAAAGCATATAGATGTATAAAGTCTGTGGCTTAGAGACACATTATATAAAGCAAAATACATCCCTCGTGGACTTAAAAAATATATACCCAGAGGTTAGGTGGTCCTTAGTGGCATTTGAGAATTTATCTAACACCTGTGGAGTGGTTTCCACTCTCTTTTCCTTCTTTCCTCCCTTTCTCCCTCCCTTCCTCCCTCCCTCCCTTTTTCTCTTCCTTTCTCCCTCCCTATTTCCCTCCTTTCCTTCCTTCCTTCCTCCCTCCCTTCCTCCCTTCCTTCCTTCCTTCCTTCCTTCCTTCCTTCCTTCCTTCCTTCCTTCCTTCTTTCCTTCCTTCCTTCCCTCCTTCCTTTAGATTTCTGGCAGTTAGATATCAGATCAAATGGTGTCCAGTAATATCACAAATGCTGTCACCAAATAAGAAATCTAGATTGGTCCTTAAAAACTGCCAGTTGTGCCATTGGCGGTGGAGAGCACAACCTTGCCAGAGCCCATCTGTGTGCCCCATTCAGTCCCATATAGCCCAGATATACAAATGATGAAGCCCAGATGTTCATGGAAGAAGACAGGTGGTCAGTCCTACAGTACTGAGGTTCCATTTGCGTGCTGTTTATATCATGTTTTTATTATGTACAATACTTGCCATGATTCATTAGCCTGGATTTTGCTTCACATAACCCACATAGACCCTTGATGTTTGTAACTCTCTTGGCTTTCAGTTTTATAGTATCTCTAAAAGTCAGTCCTGAAGCAATGTCATGTTGTTTGTTAGTCAGTGTATTTTTTCCTAGGGATGCTAGTGCAGCTGAGATAGTCTAATGTCCAGGGGCCATGTTAGCTGTTCTCACTCCTCGTGTTGTTCAGTGCAGGAGTTCCAATGAGCCCACACTTCTCACTTCAGCCTATTATTGACATAATTGTTTAGAGTCATTGTAAAGATACTATATTGTAAGAACTTGAACATATTTGACAAAAGCTTCTAGCTCAACACAAATATTAAAGAGAGTTTGTCCACAGGTTCAAATCAATTTTACTCACAGACTTAAAGAAAAAGAGGAGGGCAAATTGAAAAGAGGAAAGTACTTACAAGCAGACTAAGGCGTCATTTTGACTATGTTCATTATCCTCACCACCAGCAACATCATGATCATCACTATTAACCTATTTAACTATACAGCTACTCAGAGATGCTAATTGAAACAAAGATAAGATCCCATTCAGCAGAAGTTTAAAGAATAATATTACTCAGTGTTACTCTGAGTTCAGAAAATATGTACTTCAGCCATACTGGAGAAAGGGTGAAATTGGAAATCCTGTAGAAAAAAAAGAAGGTAGCAAGTTGTGTAACAAGAATGGTAAAATGTTCCTATCCTTTGAGCCAATGATGTTATTTGTAGGAGATCTCAAAAAGCAGTTATATTGTAGTATGGTAGAGTGATCATTCCAGTATCACCAATATTATGGGGAAAACATAATCCAAGTGTTTAAGAGTAAAGGATTGGCTAAATAAATTATAAACCTAAAAGATGAGTATCAACAGGATGAAATTCCTGTGATGATGGCATATATAAAAAGATATAGCATTCTACATACATGATTATAATTTTAAAATGTGTCTGTGTTTGTGGAAAAGTGTCCTTCTGGAAAGTAGTACGCCACAATAGTAACAGTGTCTGTCTTTTGGGTAGTAGGATTATGGTGATTTTTTTCCCTCCTTTAATCATTCCAGTTGGTCCAAATTTTACAGTGACCATGGATTGCTTCCACTGGAAAAAAAAAAAAGACAATGAACAAACTTAAAGGACTCTTAAAAGACATTGGTATAGCTATCTGAACTAATTCCTAGCTGACTGTTGTCTAAATAGTAATGACTGGCTTGGTCATTACCATTCGATGCAAAAGAATGGTCTCACTCAATAGTAATGCTCTACCAAGGCATATTGGAGTCTACACTCTACATGTGTTTCTCACATAAACTGGGTGGTATAACAAGGCAAGTATCTACTCATACAGGGATGGTAGAGAGTCCTTGAAACCTTTTGCAAGATTTTAGGCTTCAGGAATCTCACTCCTCTGGCATTCTGAAATTCTTGTGCCTCATGACATGGGGGCTGAGGGTGGGTAACTTTTAAAGCTCTTCAGATATTTTTAATGTGCAGCCCGAGTTGTTAATTTTGGATATAGACAAGGCTGCTGAACATGCAGGGCTGGCCCTAAACAGTCCCTTGCAGCCCACAGCAAGATTCGTTCATAAATTAAGAATGAGATGAGTTCTGAAATCTAGAATAAGCATTTAGAAATGTTTATAGCAATATGACATTGCTGTGACATTCAAGTGAGTGATTAGGGAATATTGCTCATTAAACAAGGTATAGACCAGTCTGGGTGCTTTTGAGGTCACTTGATGAATCACGTGACCAGCATATCTGTTATGTGCAAATGCCACGATCAGTTCGTGGTGATGACGTGAAAAAAGCCCAAAACTAAGAACTGGTCCATCAGGATGCAAGGTTTAATGTGCCTCACTTCCCAGCTACATTCTAAGTTCTTGAAACCCCACAGAATTCAGCACAAACTATACCTACAACAGAGACTCCAAATGTTTCTTGAATTGTAATGAATGAAGGTTTAATGTTGCTTCTATTTAAGAAATTAATTGAATTTTAACCGGGGCCATTAGTGTCATGGTGTCTGTACAATGAGATAATTTACTTGGGATCATGGAGGTTTCTAATACCGTGCTTAGACTGGCTTGAGATATATTTTGCATCAGAGCAAGCTTTTGAGCACTCTTTAAATGTTCCTGTGTCTCTTTTTTTACCCGGGTTACCTCCTTGAAACACCCCAACTGGCCCAGATCTACTGCCTCTCTTGCAGTGAGAAACTGTGTCAAATACATTCGTGGGGCCCTGAAGAGGCTCACTTGTCTCACCCTTGTGGAGATTACACCTAGACCTACCCTTAGCTCTGCCTAACCAACGCTCTCCTCCTCTCTCTCACTTTTTGGGCATTTGAGGTTGAAAAGTATTTACCAAACACTAGAGAAATTAGATTGTTGAATCGGCACACTTGCAGACAGCGATCTTCTGTTCTAACCTGAGAAGCTTGTGCGGGGCTAAGATAACACTGTTTTAGGAATGCAAGACGGGGTCTTCATGAACTGCTTTTGCAGTTTACCAAAGAAAGCTGAAATCGTCCTCAATTACCAGCCTAAGTCGGACACAAAACTTGGCTCCATAATTATAACCTGATAGATGTGGGCAAGGGTGGTTGTCTTTGTCGGCAAAGACAACAAAGACTAGTTTTATGAAATAGTTTGAAAAAGCTAAAGAAAAGAACAACTTGTTACAATTAAATTTTCTTGAAATACTGTTAAAGAACTGAAAGGTATTTCACGTGGTTGAATGCTGTTAACAAAGACAGAGAGGTAGGAGAGGTGGATGGTTTAGGTAAGAAAGTCTGAATAATGGTTGGTAGAAACAGGGTTTTGGGGCTGCTTGAGGAATGTATTGTGAGATAACTCAGAAAAAATTAGGGTCTTCTAAGAATGGTAAAGAAAAATTATTCTTACACTTGTTAAAATGGTAAAGAAGATTTTATGCAAGAATGTTTCAATAGGTGTTAAGACTATGGCAGTAAGGGAGACAGCTGGGTCTCAACTCCAAATACAAGGACAAGTGAGTATTTACAGCCAAGGAGCAGAGTAAGGGGGGGTCATTGGATAGGAAATTACTGAGCAAAAACATCAAGGGCAGGGACTACTTCTTGCTAGACCAACTTAACAGGATCCTTGCTGAAGACAAGCCAAGAGGGTCACACATCAGAGGTAGAGGATGAGGAATTTAATCACTATCGAGAGTGATCAGATATCAAGGCGAGGTGGGGTGGGATTCTTACTAAACTGACCTAGCAGGATTTTTTTTCTAAAACTGTGCTTGGCAGATGGAGGACTAGGCCCAAGGCAGCACCTAGTCAAAATGAGAACTCCAAGGAACTGTCTAAGGTTTGGTCAAGGCCATAGTCTTTATAAGAATCCCATGAAATATGCAAATATGTGTATATGTATATATTTATATAAACTCTTTAAAATAAATATGTTTTTTTATAGAAAAATGTAGGAAATATAAGACACTTAGGAATGAAACATCCATTATCTCTCCACCCAAAGACAATATTTTTTTACATTCATTGTATTTCCTTCCAGTATTTTATTTTATTTATTTATTTTTAAAATATTTCTGAGAGAGAGAGTGAGAGAGGGAAGGAGATCAGGGGAGGGGCAGAGAGAGAGGCACCAAATCCAGGGCAGGCTCCAAGCTGTCAGCACAGAGCCTGACTTGGGGCTCAAACTCATGAACCCGTGAAATCATGACTGCAGCCAAAGCCAAGAGTCATATGCTTAAATGACTGAGCCACCCAGGCGTCCCACCTTCCAGTTTTTTAATGTGAGTGTAGCTTTAAAAGCATAATGGTCATGAAGCAATATGAACAACAAAACATCAGGAAGAGCACATTTTAGAAAAGGCCAAAGAATGTGTCCAGGTGTTATTCAAGGCTCAGTTAAAATTCTTAACTCTTTGTAGGACAATCTTTATACAAAACTTTATATAAGATTCTTCCTCTTCCCCACCCCCAAAGGCATCCTGAAGACAGAATTGTTGATTTGAGAGCAATTGTCTCCTATGAATTTTACCAATGTGTGACAATTACCCGAGTTCCTGGGCTGAGAAGCATCCCTGCTGTGAAAATTTATAGTGCTCAATAGTCCTCAAAATTTCTCATTTGTTACCCAG
>NW_027532589.1:2839833-2874985 GCF_008692635.1 Crocuta crocuta
GGGGGCGTGGGGGAGGGGGAGAAGGGATTGAGGACAAAAAGGAAAACAGGATGATTCTGCACTCCAATTTGGAGCCGGCAGAACAGAAGAGGATGGGTTAGGTTTTGGGCAAGGATGAGTCATCTTTCTGATGTGGTTTTTGCCTGGCGGCTGTACTGAGCCTCTTTGATTTAGGATCTATGACAACCACTTCCTTGGCTCTCAAGTGTAGATAATGATACCTGCTCTCCCAATTCGTAGGGATTTTGCAGCGATAGCATCATCATGATTTTCAAAGAGCTGGAAAAGTTGAAAGTGATTAAACCTACGTGAGCTATCATTTGGGTAATTGATAGAGACGTTGGCAATTTTTTTTTTTCAGTGAAGGCTTGGGTAATAAACATTTTAGGCTTTGCAATCATTTTGTCTCTTTCTGGCATTGGGAAAACAACCACAGACTAGGAGTAAACAAAAGCTCATGGCTGAGCCAATACGGCTTTATTGATGACTACTGAAATTTGAGTTTCATTTTCACATTCCTTTTACATGGCAGTATTTGCTCACCACGTCTTATTTCCTTTGCCATGTCTTGAGCTGTGAGAGGGCAGACCCCAGCTATGCTCTGGTGCTAGGCAGATGCTAAATAAATATTGAACAACAGATCAAACACACTTCTGTTTCAGATGAAGAACCACAGAAAAGAAAAGTAACCGGTAGAGGTCTTGCTTCTTCGTTAACATAAGAAATTCACGCTGAGTCATTAGCAAAGGGCTTGGGATACCAAAGCCCACCTGTCCCCCCCCTTTTTTTTTTTAACACAGAAACAATCTCTCTTAAAATCACAGTGATAACCAGTAGGTGCTGGAGAACCCGAGTGGCCGGGAGGAATGACTTAGGTCTCCAGGAGATCAAGCAATCAATTTCAAGAAAAATAGTTTTATTACAGGGACACAGCTGCTGAGGAATTTCAATTCCCTAGTGCTCCCTGAGGCTGGCCATGGGAGCTCAGCGCTGGGCAAGTTCATGTTGGCCTGCACAGTGAACCGTTTCCTGGGATGAAAAGTAGCAAGGCTCCTCGGGGAATGAAGCGGGGCAGTAAATCCCGTTTTAGGAGGAACCTTGAAATAATCTCCTCTCTAAGGAGCTGGGATATGTGTTACTTGGCAGGAAAATGTGAGTCAACAAAGTAGGATCTGAGAGAGCAGTACTCTTTAATTCCTGGACTTCCAGTCAGTTGGCTGGTGGATGGTTTCCCATTAAGCCCATCAATAGCGTCTAACCTCTATAATCCACTCCTTGTCTTGGTGGGAACATAGCAGGCCAAGGGGTAGAACTTTAGGCCAGTGGAAGCAGCTGGAACTTTGACCAACCGAACCTCATTCTTGGAGGAGGCATTACTGTATTTACAGAGAAAGATTCATTCCTGGTGACACTAGATTCTGACTCTTCCTCCAATCTGAAAAGCATTCTCTCCTGAATCAAACTTCAGTCAACTTCCTCTGAATGTTCTTCCTAACTAGGCCTCAACTTTTGCACTCTCAGGTCTGCCTTTGCATTGCCCGCTTTTTGTAAGAGCCCTGCCAGGTTGATGTAGACAGAAATCTCCACCCTCCCTAGCTGATCACCCTCCTTATCTGATTGGATTTCTCTTCCTCCACCTCCCTCGCCCCCAGGTGATGTCTTGATCATCCTGGTCTGTCTTTAGCAAGTATCTGGCTGGGTCAGTTTAGCCAGAATCCCCTCTTAACTCTAATGTTCCTCTTAGTAACTTTTCCTTCACCAACTCCTCCGCTCCACTCTACTCCTCCGCCATGAATTCCCACCTTTTCTTGTGCTGTTCACAACCCAGCCCAATCACTCTCCCCTCCCGCAAATCCCCATGGCTGTGGTCCCTATACCTATTGTGATAATCCTGGATGAAATCTGCCTTACCATTTTAACAAGTGTCATGAGTCATTTTTCCTTTCCTTTTATTTATTTTTTTATTTGTTTTGAGACAGAGACAGAGAGAGGGAGAGAGAGAATCCTAAGCAGGCTCTGTGCTGTCAACAGAGCCCAACATGGGGCTCGATCTCACCAACCCTGAGATCATGACCCGAGCTGAAATGAAGAGTTGGATGATTAACCAACTGAGCCACCCAGGTGCCCCAAGAGTAATTTTTTTCATTAACAAATCCTCGTGCCAAGGATGCTCATGATGCAGGAACTGTGCCTTAAGAATGCCCCGGAAACAATTCACTGTCATTGCAACTCTGTGAGGTGGAGGTGGAGAGGGAAACAGACTGCTCTTGCTCCTAAAGACTTCTGGTCTCTTCTGGTCTCTATCCTTCTTCAAAAGGATAGTCTTGATATTCTGTCCATAGCAAATGCCAATCTCTCTTGAAGGGTGGAAGAGGCACACAAGAAATTGAGCCAAATGTCTAAAATTGACCTCCTTGCAAGGTCTACTGAATGCCTTCCTCTTCTCTTCTTCCTCCTCCTTTTCTTCTTGTCCCTCTTCCTTCTCCTTCTTTGTATTCCATAACTCTATCACATGTCCAGTAATCATTAATGACCTTCTGGTACACTAGTACAATTAATATTAAAGTGCTCTTCTGGCTCCAAATTAAATAGAACTCATGACATACGTCTCTCCTCCACTAAAAAAAATCCCCCAAAACCTCCTGCTTCTTTTCTGATGTGAATTTAGGCAGTTTCCCTAAAGGTTTCCATATTTCAACTACCTTGCAATTTTCCTGAATATCAACTGTCTAACCCACATGAATAGAGATGTCACTAGAAAGAATAATCCAAAACAGTGGGTCATGTTAAAATGTTACTTAGTGTTCGGATTTGGAATGCAGTGCTGATCTAGATGCTGCTTTCCATCCCTCCCTAATGTTGTGTCTTTTAGTCAAACACACAAGCACTGACAGTGAGTAGGGAGAGATTTTGGTGGGAAATGAACTCTTATTACAAACAAAAAATTTTCCCTAAGGTGGATCATTTCCAGACAGAAAATAGAAAAGAAGTCACTAGGAAGAATGTGTTTTGTCCCCTAAGTAGCTTATCTTTCAGATCTGAGGCTATAGAATTAACTGCTTAGCAATTTAATGAGCATTCTGGCTGCTTTGACTGCAGAGAAACTCATTCACATGGTATTTTGCTAAAAGAGGTTCTGTTGGAACTGGAAGCTTTTGTATGCTAAAAAAAATCTATGAGAAAAAGTTTTTATGTACCAGTGAATTTGCTGAAACCTCTGTGGGCCGGACAAAGGAATGCCCTTAGAGGGCAATATTAAATTCAACCCTGGAAACACTGAAGGTTTTCTGTGTTTTATTGATCTCAGCAAGACAGGGGTTATTGAGGTTGAGATGAGGTTCATATCATATTATCTTTTCCAACAACTCTCCAGAGGGCCATGAGAGTCTTGGCCATGACATTATTGCCCCTACTTTCTGGTATTAGTTCTTTGGAGTAGGGTGGTTGAGACCCTAATGGAATTTCAAGGGAACATGGGTTGTCATGCAACATTGTAAAACTGTGCCTGAAAAATCTCAGTGAAGTGTTTTAAAAAATGTTCTGAAAAGGTTTTGCTCTGGCAGAAATAAAAGCTTTTTAAGAATCAGTTATTTAAAAAAAAAAAAAAACTCCCTTAACCAGGAAATCTTGGTTAAGAACAGATTTAATACGAAGGTTGCTAGAGGGTGCATCAAATTTTAAGGGCAGTGAGCGGTATTTAATTATGTAGAGCAGCTAGCAGCCAATTAAGATCAGTAGGTGTTCTATAATGCTCCTAGATTTTGAAAGGGCTAAACCTCATCTCAAAAAGGAAAATGATTCACATACAAAGTCATGGGTGTTTTTATTTCTAACAGAAATGCACACCATTTATCTCGCACATTTCTGCCTCCATTACCAGTTTGTTTTCTTTTGTCTGCCACTTAAATGTGGGTCACTCATTCTTACTTTTCTTCTCATTGAAACCTCTTCTCATTGAACTTCTCAGTTGAAATCTGCAGCCTTTTTTTCTAAGGGAAGTCATGGAGGACTTCACAACATAAGTCACACTGAGCCACAGACATGTATAACACTCTGCTCACCATCATTTCTACTCAGGGAATGACATGGCGCCTCACACTCTGTGCTCACACTAGTGGTTATTCACTAACTCAACCCTCTTAGGCTTTTCCCTGAATTATTTTTCAACTAACAACACCACGAAACATCCATCTGTCCTCGCTTCACATCCCAAGTCACACTGACTTTACTCCATGTATCTGGGTGTTTCTGCATATGCTACATCCTAAATACCTGTCAAATCTATGCCTTGCCCAATGTCTATCTACTGTTATTCCCTGCACTCAGAACACTGCCTTCTCTCACGCACACAATTGTAATCACTGTCCAACAGATATTTCTGCTAACAGAGTTGACCTCTCCCTTACGATCTAGCGGTCAAATTACCCATCAATTGATCTCTCTAAAGAAGAAATGGATTGTCTCATTTCTAGGCTTCGCACCACCTCTGGCTCAGTGCTACTCAAGGACTGAGTTCAAATGCCTCACCCTGGCATGTGGGGACAGACTTGCAACTCTAACGCTAGCACGCCTTAAGTAAGTGCAGCCCCTCTGAGAAACTTCAACTCATTTTGTGCCTCTGTTTTGTTATTTTTCTCTTGAGGTCATGAACACTCGCCCTGATCACACTTGACATACAGTTTTCATGTATGGGAGTCCCACCTGAATGTAAACTTCTCAAAGACAGGGAATGTTTGAGTTATGTTTGCATTCCCAGCGAACCACAGAATCCTGCATACAGCAACCACTAATATTTAAATGAATAAATGTATGCAATTCGGCATGCATTCCGCTATGTTCCGCTATGTTCTCTTGTTATATGACAAGAAATACACATGCAACTGTAAAATATATATATATATAGTATATATATATTTTTAAATTATATATATAATTTTTTAATTTTATAATATTTAATTATATATATAACTTTTTAATGTTTATTCTTTTTTGAGAGATAGAGTGGTAGTGGGCAAGGGGTAGGGAGAGGGAGATACAGATTCCAAAGCAGGCTCCAAGATCTCAGCTGTCAGCACAGAGCCTAATAACACAGGGCTCAAACTCACGAACCACAAGATCATGACCTGACCTGAAGTCAGATATTTAACTGACTGAGCCACCCAGGCGCCTCTATTGGTAGGTATGTTAATTCCCAGAGAAGAGGTTGAAGGGAAAGAAGAGACACAATCTTCCTATCATCTATGTAATCAGTACTATGCCTTCTACTTTTTGCACATATTACATCATTATCATTTTATCTTAATATTAATATATTATATCTTTACACATATACCTTTTATCTTTTGTATATATTATCATATTACTAATTACAGCTTGTCCAAACAGTATTCCTTGACCTCTTGTATTTCTCTTTATTTGTATTTTTGTTTATTTAAAAAATTACTTATCCTTATTAATTTTAATTAAAAAGAAATCCAAAGTGGTCCAAAATTTTACCACTCAGATTATTTATACATGCAAACACACACATATGCACCAACACACACAAACACCAAGGGGGGTTATCTGAGTGATTACATTATATATGATTTTGTATACATACAACTTTATAAAAACACATACACACATATACTATACACACAGTCCAATTACTCAAATTACTAACCCAGTTTATCTCCCTAAGGTAACTGCTAGTAACAGTTTCTTTTGATTCTTTCCCAAATTCCTTTCTGAAATTGTTTTATGCTTATACAAGCATAAATATATTTATAATATTCATGTATAATTTATATATAAACTATTGGTATATATAATTCATAATCATAATACATAATGATATATGTTGTATATAAAATTTATACCATGAAGGTGACTATACCGTACACACATTCTGCCCAAGGCTTTTGACATTTAATAACAGAACTATCAAACTTTTATTTTCTATCTCATATTCTGAATAGCTACATATGATTCCTTTATAGCTTTTAAAACACACTCTATAATTATTAGTCTTTAAATTTAAAGAATGTCCCAAAAATGATTTAATGAATCCTCTTGTAATCATCTACAAACATTATTTGTTCCCAATATTTTGCTACTATCAAAAATGCTGGGGTACCTGGGTGGCTCAGTCGGGTGAGCATTCGACTCTGGCTCAGGTCATGATCTCACAGTTCATGGGTTTGAGCCCCGCGTCAGGCTCTATGCTGACAGCTAGCTCAGAGCCTGGAGCCTGCTTCGGATTCTGTGTCTCCCTCTCTCTCTGGCCCTCCCTTGCTCACGCTGTCTCTCTCTCTCTCTCTCTCTCTCTCAGAAAAAAAAACTTAAAAAAAATTTTTTTTAATGCTGTAATGAGCATTCTGGTATAAGACCTTTGTAAAGGCTTGTCAGTACACCTGCAGAGTCAATTTCTTATAGTGAGATTACTAAATAAAAGGATTATGCCTTTTAAAATGCAATTAATGTTGACAAATCAAATGCACAAATGCACCCTTCCCAAGGAGAGTGCCCCTGTCTTCATCCTCAGGACTGACATTTAAGAACAGAGATTCTGAGAGAAGTAACTAAAGAAGCTGATGTCTTATCTCAGCCCTGCTCGGCTTCCCAAATTGCGCTTGTCTCTATGGTGTAAGCGTTATGATTAAAAGAAAGCCTTGGCGTTGCCTATATTTTACAGGCATGTAGAGCTTATTAACCTCGATTGAATTTTTGACCCCATTGGATTTCTACAATAACCAATGAGACTTGGAATCTGAGTGATTAATTGAATAGAATTAATCAAGTTGAGGGTACCTACCCTACCCTCTGCTGTTTCCCTATTCAGGACTCATTCTCTGACAATCCATGTGATTGTAATCACAAAACCTTATCCAGTTTCTGATTTGCAAAATGAGGAGCGGAAAAAAAGAGATTGAATTTGATGATATCTATGGTAACGTGCAGCTTCATTTTTTTTTTATTCTATTCACTTAGGGCAAGAATTAAGAAGAGTCTTACTTTGAAGTGCTACCACCAATGAATATATTGAGTTGTGAACTGTGTGTGTGTGTGGGTGTGTGTGCATGTGCTCTTGCACACACATATGCATGCATAGAGACAAAGATAGGGGAAAGACAGGGCAGAAAACTTATGTGTTTTAAAACAAAATGTTACTGGGGAGCCAGGGTGGCTCAGTTGGGTAAGTGTCTGAAACTTGATTTCAGCTCAGGTCATGATCTCACAGTTCATGAGTGTGAGCCCCACGTCAGGCTCTGCACTGACAATGCAGAACCTGCTTGAGAGTCTCTCTCTCCCTCTCTCTCTCTTTCTCTCTCTCTCTCTCTCTGCCCTTCTCCTATGAGCCCTCTCTTTTTCTCTCTCTCTTTCTCAAAAATAAATACACATTAGAAAAGAGAAATGTATTCTCTTTGGTATTCTATTTGGTCGAGATACAAGAAGTTTATAAATAAGGGGCACTTTTCTCAGAATTTTTGTTAATTGAGCTCCCTTTTCAGGACTTTGAGTTTAAATATCCAGCCACCCGTGTGAGGATTAAAGGAGTGTTGGTTTTGCCTATATTTTACATATACATGTATGCCTTGGTGTATGCCTATATATGTTACAAACTCAGGGCTTGCTTCAGTTATGCAGGAGCAAATAGAATTCCCTGTTCAGTCAACAACTGATTAGACAGAAAACACATTTAAAACTCACAATGGCTAAAGATTAGTAAGAGTTATCAATTTTGCCCTGGCCTTCTGACATCTTCGAAGTGTGCTCTCTACACGTCCTCATTAGTTCGATTATTGCTGAAGTTAGATATTTTCCTATGTTTCTATCTTCTTTCATGTTTGTAAAAAGAAAGTGAGACTGTGGTGACTCTGAGTCACCACTGGCTTGTTACTTCACTGGTGGACCTTAGGGTGGGCACTTGAATATTTCAGTTTCTTCACATATAAACTGAGGATGAAGGAAACTATAAATATCACACTTACTGTGCTCTCTGAGTAGACAAAAATGACAATGTGAGAAAAGCAATGAGTCCTAAATACACAGCTACTCATTGCTGTCCACCATGATATTTCAACCTGATAGAACTGGGAAGGGTTATAAGCAAGCACAAAGGACTTGGGTTTGGAATTGTATCTGTTGCTTCTTTAAGTCCAAAGTAGATAAATAAATGTTATTATTAATTCTTATTTTGCATTTTATTTCCAAAAGCCTAATAATATCCATCTTGATGTTGATTCTTGTTTTCAGTACATAAGAGTGAAGTTGAGTGCCTGCATTCTGTGAACTGTGCTGGGTATATAAGACCATTGGCCAAGGCTTCTTTATACTCAAGGTCTAGCTTCTACATCCCCTCCTTGCCCTTTTGTTTCCTTTCCTTTCTTTGAATGGCTTCTCTGAAGGCTGAATCTACTGTTCTACCTGTCATTCAGGACTTCCTCAAGTTAGCCACATCATCAACCATCTTCTTCGGGCCAACATAATTTTCACATATATATGTGTTCGGTCATGTCATTCTTCTCATGTGGTTTTATGGAAGCTCTTCTTCATTTACTGCTATATAAACCCCTCCTCTTCATTGTGACTATCAAAATTCTTCATAATATCACTTCCAAATTCACTTCTACAGCGTTTTTCAAATTAATAGTTAGAGTCAAAACTATCACTACATTCCTTTATTTTTTTAAATTATGAATAGGAAGAGAATGAAAACTCACTGAAATTTAAACAATTAAAAAAAACCCCAAACCTTCATCAGCAAAGATTTAACTCCTTTCAAACTAAAGGGTACATCTAATGTTTTACTTCGGGAAGCTCGATATCTTCTTAAAATATAATATGGGCCAGTGAGGTATGAACTTTCATTTCTTCCATGAATCCCTTCCAAACATTAGTTCTATCTGACCAAGATGGATATGTTCTCTTTATAAAATGGAACCATCCCATGATGCCCATTCATTAAAAGGTTGACTTCTAATAGGCTTGGCCAGACGTGGGGACCTGCCCAGTCCAGGTAATAACACACTGTTCATTTCTTCAACTAGTAGTTATCATTTCAAAGGCAATTCATCGTTTTAAATAATGAGGTAACTCTTGGTGAGAATCACAAAAGCAATTCTTGCCAGTTGGCATTTGTCAGTGAGTAATATATCACCACAGGGACTGGACGCTTTTGATGGGTAAAGTCAATACATCATCCAGATGAAATGCTGTGATGATATATGGAAGAAGATCAGGAAGTCCAACAGAGGGATTGGCTCTTTCCTTTTCTTCCAGAGGTAGAAAAGAAGAAAAGGAGGGAGGAAAAGCTCTGAAATTTATAAAAGTAACAAAAAACCCTGAGGATCCTTAAATTACAGCTGTGTCATTCGTGAAGTGTAATAGGATGGTCAAAGGAATGAAGCAATTTTTCTTCAACAAGAATAAAAGAAGTATCTTTCCAATGGTAAAGCATTATATAAAGTGAATTTCCCTAATAAGCCAGCTGTGTGTCAAGACTGACTTTCTGCAAAGTTACCGAGCAATGCCAGGCCTTATCTTGACATTATTAAACAAATAAAACTGTGTAAAGATGCAGCTCCTTTTATAGTAGGCAGAGTCCTTTCACCTCTGGTGGATGGATGGGGAGGGGCTGCTCTTACAGACCAAGTGTGTTTCTAACTTAATAATAGATGAGGTCTTCAGTTGCCATGGCAATGGTAAGAGTATAATTTTTCCCCATATGAAATTTAATAAAGCTAACTTTTACCTGAAGAACAGCTTTTCAGGATAACATGAAATTGTTATTTGGGAAAAAAAGAAGAATTTAGTTTGTTTTTAACACTTCAGATGGTCCCAAAACGTGCAGACATGCATGCACATATACGTGTGTGAAATGTCAGCCCTTTGAAAGAAAAAGGTTAACAATCCATCCTGCAAAACCAAGTTCATTTGCAAACAACATAGAAACTGCAATTTGGGAGGAACAAACTATGGCAAACCATAGGTAAGTCTGGACAAGTGAGGAAAGCATCTTTTATAAAGGAAAGGAGGAAGTTGGGAGGAGGTGATGTGAACAAAATTCACTGGAGGAAACAGGTCAGAGCGGTGGGGACTTCTCATTGGCTGCAGGTGAGGACCGCGTGCTGTTGCTGGTCTGAGGGGAATCTTCCTTCTTCCTGCTGGACTGTGTAAGCTGTCATGAATGACACATGCATGAGAACTCTCCCTTCATGGCTTCCCAATTTCAATTCTGAGTTAAATTATCTTAACACATTTTCAAAGTACACACACATTCATAGTAATTCTCAACCACTTCAGCTTGAAAGGTTCTTGGGTTCTTGAGAGTACCCCCCAGGGCCTCTTTCTTCACTAATATGTAAGTTTAGTTTAAAGTGCCCCATGCAATCATGCTTTCACTGGAAATGTGAGCTACAAGTATCAATAACCTAAGACAGCAGCTGGCTTCTACACAGAGGACACAGACCCTAGGTAAAATAAGTCACATTTTCAATGGGAGGTCTTAGGTGTTCAGTGCTCTTATGCTGTAAATATTATGTCTGACTATTAATATGTTTGAAGGTAGTGCTAGGTAGAACAAAAGACAGCTATTCCTACTTGCCACAAGAACAAATCGGCCACCAGCATGAGAGCTCTGAATGCCAAAAAATGCCAAGAAACTGATGCAAGAAACTGATGAAGCCCTGAAGAGAGACTGGTAACATAATAGTGAGCTCCAAAAACAAGCATTTTTATTGTGAGTATAGACTTTGGATATTAAAGAGTTCAGAAAGGAATTTAGTCTGAAGAAAGATGTAGAAAATAAGAAGACAGTTTGTTTCCCTTTCCTCTGTATTTCCCACCTGTCCATTTTCTTGAGAGTCCAGTAACAATCCTAATGTATTTATTGAGCAGTGTTGCTTGTCTGACACTATACTTGGTGCTGTGAATAAAACATGGTTCTTCCATAAAGGAGTTTACAGTTGAGTGGAAAGTAGGTATTGGGAGCAGGAAGGAGAAGGCATAAAAAGCACCAGGTGGAATGTGATGAGGCAAAGAAAAGAGTTGTTTGGTGTGTGCAGTACAAGTTTCCTAAAGGAGATTATGAGAACTACTTAAAGCTGGGTTATTATTCTGTATAGGTCTTTATGACTGTGCACAGCACAGTAACAAGCTTGGTTGGATGACACTGTCTCCATAAAATAGTAAATCATTAAAGTGAATAAATATATACAAGGACAAATTAGAAATGACTTTTGTCTTAATGTCGAATTTTGTGTCATGTATGTTTCTCTTCTTATATCAAAAATGGTTATTAGATAGGGGTGGAGTGTTCTAGAAGACCCCTGTAGAATCTTGTCTTTCTGAGTCAAGGTGAATTTGGCCACTTTCCATGGGATGTGTGTTTTGTTTATTCACAAAACATGCAATTTTCCATTTTAGCTAGGGTAGCATAGAACAGTAAGACTTAGGCCATATGGTTTGCACTAGAATGTTTATAAAATATACTAAAAGAGAAAGATAACAAAACCTTTGAAGGTCTTTACATTTCACATTTGGTATGAGAACACTTGCATGATTGTTTCTTTGTAGAATCTCTGGAAGAGAAGAGAGCAAGGCCACGTCTCAGTGAGCCAAATGAGAAAGGAAAAGTTGTCACTGGATATCATGACTGTTAATTATCTCGACTATAATAGAGGGAGGGCAGTCAGTTACAGGTGAGGCACAGTGACCAGGTGGTGTCAACGAATCTTGACCATGGGATATATAGGTATAGATATATTTATTTCTGCTTAAACTTGAGGAAAGAGGGGGCACCTGGATAGCTTGATTGGTTAAGTATCTGACTCATGATTTCAGCTCAGGTCATGAAGTAATGGTTCCTGAGATTGAGGCCCACATCAGTCTCCCAGCAGATAACATGGAGCCTGCTTGGGATTCATGTACTCTCTCTCTCTGTCTCTCTCTCTCTCAAAATAAATAAACAAACAAACAAACAACAACAACAACAACTTGAGAAAAGAGGGCTCTAGGGTAAAAGGACTGAGCAATCAGTGCTGGTCATATCAGGTAGTATCTGATTAGTAAACTGTTCTGAATAGAAAATAGAGGGAAATCCCCTTGATCTTAATGGGAAATTCCTCTCAACAGTATACTATGAAAGAAAAACAAACAAACAAACAAAAACCCAAAACACACACACACACACACACCAAGAAATTGGTGTGGTGGAAGGGAAGCGATTCCAGCCAAAGGAAAGAGTAGGAGCACATATATGGAGGCAGGGAATGTGCCTTGAGAAAAAAGAAAGTGCAGAGAGCTGTCCATTTCATGTAATATCTGATCTTCAAATGTTAGTATACGTAGCAAACACCAGGAATCTTTCCAAAAATGAAAATGTCTTGTTTTTTATTTAAACAATTTTTTTACTGTTTATTCATTTTTGAGAGACAGAGAGACAGAACATAAACAGGGGAGGGACAGAGAGAGAGGGAAACACAGAATCTGAAGCAGGCTCCAGGCTCTGACCTGTCAGCACAGAGCCTGACACGGGACTCGAACTCATTAACCACAAGATCATGACCTAAGCCGAAGTTGGACATTCAATCAACTGAGCCACCCAGGCACCCCTGCAAATGAAAATTTCCAAATCCACATAAGGGATTCTATATAGCAGGTCTAGGTAGAGTCCAGGAAACAGCACTTTTAACAAGTATCTCCAGGATATTTTTTTTTTTTTTTACAATTTGAGAACAGTTTCCTTTATATACAGTTTCCTTTAAATACCTATTGATGAAACACAGAGTGTGTATGACAGCAGCCACAACCCATATGTGTAGGTCCCACAGGGAATACACACCATGGAATATGACCATGGGATGTGGGGAGAATGATGTGGAGCTTTTGGATTCTGATTAGGGAAGAAACTTACATAATTCCAGCCAGTTGCTGACACAGTTATCATTAATTTCCTTTTTTAAATGACTGTGTGAGCCAAGCTGACATGTCTGTGAGCTTGAGATGGTCCATGGAAGGCTTGATCTCAACCTCTATGTAGAACGTAGCTGTAAGTGGATTTGAAGGACGGGGGAGAGAGGAAGTCGCAGAAATTGACTGGCTTCACAAAATTGCAGGATTTAATGTTAGCACCTTAATGTGTAGGCAGTGGAGGGTCGTTGACGGCTTGTGAGCTGAGGAACAACATATACAGTACAGCTTCTAATGTGACAATTGGGCTTCCAATTAAGGGAACAATTTGTAATGCAACGGGCACTGGGTTTAGTGCCAAAACCTCCTGTTTGTGTCCCAGGTGTGCCACTTGATTTCTTGATTTAATGAAGGAATGCTACCTCCTTTTAATGAGCTTTATTTCCCTCCTCTGTAAAATGAGCAAAATAGGTTTATTATAAGGATTGAGTAATACATAGCCTGGGATCTATAGCTTGTTAAATGATATTCAAATATATTATTCTACAGTTTTAGGTCAAAGGGATGAGCGAAAAGAATCACAGAAGTAAGTGCACTGGGAGTCTACTGTAATGGTCCAAGGAAGAGAGGGTGGAATTAACATTTGCATAATAATCAGGCTGATGGCATAATTTGGGAGGCTAAGGAGGATGAGCAAGCTCCACTGGGAACCCTCTGCCCTATCGTATATGGGTGATAGAGGAAAATACACAGAAGACAAACTAGAACAACAAATGAGCATCTGCTATGCCATCTGGGAAGTGCTGTAGTGGTTAGGAGCACAAAATCACTGACACCCACCTTCAGGCTACCATGAATCTTTCACCTGTCAAAGCTCTAAGCTCAGAGGTTTAAAACTTGGTCATTAGCTTCAGAGAGACCTGGATGAGAATCTTGCCTCTGCATCTGTTAGCTTAGGTAAGTTCCTGAAACTCTAGGACTGAGGGTGCCCATCTGTAAATTGAAAGAATCATAAAATCTGTTTTTCAGCAGTGCTGTGATCATTCAATAAAATGACGCACATAAAACATTGAGTAAAACTCCTGTCCTAAAAAAGGAATGAAAAAAAAATAGTGGTTGTTATTGATACTGGTGAACTTGGCCTTCCTGTAATCATGGGCATAATTTGAAAACAAAATCTGTACACACACACACACACACACACCACTCTCACTCACACACTCTAACACACACCAGTCACATAATGTTCGTTTGGATACTTTGGAAGAATCAGAAAATTGTGCCAGTTCATTTGTATGTTTAGTGTTCATCACAGTCATGGAGTTTAAATAAACAATGTTGAACCTTACATTAAAAACAAAAACTTGGTTCTCATAGAAACTTAAGAGTAGAAATATGTTTTCAAAAAATTTTTTAATGTTTTTTATTTATTTCTGAGAGACAGAGAGAGAGCGTGAGCAGGGGAGGGTCAGAGAGAGAGGGAGATACAGAATCTGAAACAGGCCCCAGGCTCTAAGCTAGCTGTCAGTAGAGAGCCTGACACAGGGCTCAAACCTGCCACCTGTGAGATAATGACCTAAGCCGAGGTCGGCCGCTTAACCAACTGAGCCACCCAGGTGCCCCAGAAATATGTTTTCAAAAAGATAAAGCTATGTGGATAAAGAAAACAAAATAGGAGGCAGTAGTAACCAAATACTAAAATACTAAGAGCCAGGAAGCAGATGGACAAGTAGTAAGTGCCTCCACAGACAGAACAACAAAACAAAACAATGCAAATGATTCCAACAACAGTGAGGTTGGGAAATCCCATATAATCAAGCCAAGTTTTGCATCATAATCCCATAAGAGCTCAGAGATTATAGCCCCAGTACTTCTGAATGTGATAGAAGAATCAGAGCGGGAGGGAAGAGGTGGGGTTGAAAGCCCTACGAGAAAAAATTTGATGCTCAGATTCTTTTTCTCTGTCCAGAGCTTCTGGATCATTGCTCTTTTCTCAACTAGACAGAATACTGAAGGTTCGTCCTCTAGAGAGAATGACCAGGAAACTCTAGACTCAAGATACCAGGCACTACTGTGGCCAGAGTCTCCATTCTGGGAAAAAGAAAAGTGACTAGAGGTCTACAAATTAAATAAGGGAGACCTACAATATTCTTTCCTTAGTTTGCTCCCATGTTTGTAGCTTGGAGGTATTTTTCAAAGGAACTGACCAGTTCAAGGGAAAATAAGCACAGGCACTAACATTTGAGGGATCCCAGTAAATTGACCCATCAGATCAGCTGTATCAAAGCTTACTATGTGAGAAAACCACTACCCCCCTAACAACTGCACACGTTTCAGTTTCACCATTCTTAACAATGGCTAGACATCCAAAGACCGACAGATATTTGAAGAAAATCTCTAATGTGAAAAACACGGGCTCAAGTGAATAAACAATAGGAAAATATAAGGAACTTAGAAGAAAAAGAAAATTCATGGAAAATGAAAGATACTTCTAAAATACTTAATTATTATCTTTAGGTAAGAAAAGTATCTACTTCTATGAAATATGAAATGAAGGAACAAAGGGAAGGAGAGAGAGAGAATGGTCAACAAAATTAATATATCCAGTATCAGCTCAATTATCCCCAGTTCAGGTCCAGAACAATGCCTACGGTTGTAGGGGTAGTGTGCCTTCCATTTTCCCATATATCATCCCCCCAGAAGATGTCTCCTTTTTCCCTTGCCACCAGGGTGAATGTAGGGGGTTAGAAAAATTTGGAAGAGCTGAATGTGATCTCCTGAGGGCACAAGTCATCCTTACCCACAGAAATCAGGGAAAGTCACGTATCCACATAAGATGTACAGGCCAGGAAGCACACATGGCTTCCAGAACAGATGTTGTCATGTCCCCATCAAAGGAGCTCACCAGTCAGTGGTTGTTGTCCTCACTGGTGGGGATGTGCTTTGCATGGAACTGAGCCAGACTAGCGTCTTCAACTGTACTGCAGAGTCAGCATAGGGACCTAAGTGCTAATGAGAAATATGTAAACAAATTCAGAAGACTTCCTCCTAAGTCCCCTTCTACGCCTGCTATCTGTAGGCCTTGCTTGGCCTCAGTTTCTGGAATCCACAATTGGTAATCAATTACTTGACAATTTAATTGGCAGGTATTGAGTAGTAGAAAGTAATGGAGTTTATACCAGGTATCTGGGAGGCACTGAAAGTAGTGACATTAGGAGAGGTTGGAATGGCTACAAGCTCTCCCTCCTGCCACATTGGATACTAGGTGGAATGTCCAGAAAAGCTATTGACAAAAAAAAAAAATGGAGACAGAAGGAGAAATAGAAATAATTACTGTGCATCCCCACCACAACCTTCCAAGTTTTCTAGTATTCTCATCCGGATAGGCAGGGGGCTCCCTCTTCCCATTGCTGTCACACACTCACTTTCCATCTTGTGATGGCCAAAGCGCACTCATTTATACCCACAGCATGAGGGTGAAGTGGCCCAGCCCAATATCCATCTGGAGGGAGAGCTGGACAGAAAACACAATATAGCAGGAACCAGAGCAAAGATAATGCATATGTTCCAGCCACAGTGAAAGCACAAATCGCCAAATAGAAGATGGAATAGAAGATGGCAGTGATAAGGTAGTATCCACTCACTCATGAGACACAGGGAGTTGCCCAGATCTAGTGGCCTGAGAATGGTGCAGTAAGAAGTGAACGACAGCTGTGTGAAGAGATATCCATGTTTCTCTGCTCTAGTCACCTTCCCACCACCTGCTCTTTGGTCACCAGCAGACATCTGAGAACAGATAGATCCCTGCATGGAATGGCAATATTTTGGCATCAAGCCAGCTTACCAGTGAGCGGCCAGAACCTGGTTAGAACAAGTTGTTTCTGGGGCACCTGGGTGGCTTAGTCGGTTAAGCGTCCGACTTTCGCTTAGGTCATGATCTCGCGGTTCGTGGGTTCGAGCCCCGCGTCGGGCTCTGTGCTGACTGCCAGCTCAGAGGCTGGAGCCTGTTTCAGTCTGTGACTCCCTCTCTCTCTGACCCTCCCCTGCTCACGCTGTCTCTCTCCCTCTCTCCTAGAAAAAAATTAAAAAAAAAAACATTAAAGAAAAAAAAGAACAAGTTGTTTCTGAGTCAGCCATTTCAACCTTCTTTTGTCCTCATTTGCTGAAGAAGATATAAATTATAAGGCATAGCCATTCAATGCATGCCGGGTGACCCTGGAATTTTATGGGCAAGGACTAAAGTGGTTCCATTTTTAGATTGGACAGTGTCTGGATATACCAACTCCCAAGAGTTCTGGAGGGCAAAGGGGGAATCCATAGTCAAATATCCAGTGCTTACTTCTCAAGGTTGAGGTTATCAAATGACTCTGAAGGCTAAGGAAACAGTTGGGTAATTTTACCCTGTGATAACCCTATCAGACTGAATTTCATAGTATCCCAATCTCAAAAAGATGACATACATGTTTAGGGTCTCTTTCCTCTGTCTTCCTGACAGCCCATACTTCCATTAATATTCTTCTCTAAATGAACTTGTCATTTTGATTACAAGGAGGGTCTTCTACAACCTAATATTTTTTTCTACAGAGTTTTGTGGATCAATTCATTACATTTGATTTATCAATCTAAAAGTCATAACAAAATATTTTGAGAAGGAAGCAATTTGTAGAGGCCTTCCTAATGGGTTTGTTGGTTTACATGGTCTCCCATGGGATATCCTTCAGTGGGAGGGATGTGTAGTCATATTGATCCAGTGCTTATATTCCTTTTACTAACATTTTTAGTGCACTAGCAACATTATACTGTCCCTATAGGGGGAGAAACGTCAGAGAAGTTGCTGAATTGGATAAGTGTATCTAACGTTTTTTTAATAAATCATGTGTTATCATGGACCATATGTTACACACTTGAGCTCTGACGTTGATATTTTATTAGGACTGCCTTTTAGCCTTCTTCTCAGTGGAGCCATCTTCTCTTTCACGTCTCTCTTCAAGACTGTCACTAACAATCATAAAATACTATCTCAGAAGGCCCATAGGACTTCAGTTAAACAGTTACCAGGGCCTATGATGAGCCACCATTCTGATGTTTGAAAATATCTAGCCAAAACACCACAAGCAGTCTTTTCCCAATCCAGGAATGGGTCTTATATCTCCAGATCCTTGGGTTCACTTTCAGAAGGTCATGGTGACTACTAGTCCTGATATTCTGTTTGCTCAATACATTTTCTAGCAAACCAGGGTGAATCATTACAGTATACACAACAGGAGTTTGCTGGAGTTTATTAAGGAAAAAACATGCAGACAGATGCATAAGCAAGCATGTGATTCACCATTGCCCATTTCATTCCAGAGTGCCAAGTAGGGATATATCCAGGAAGGTCATATGTCAAACTCTAAGAGATAGACCTCAGCTCTTCAGATGAGGACTGTTAAGCTACATAATTGGAAAAACAACACACTTACTCTGAGATCAAGGGCTGGGATCCAATAGCAATATAATAAAGGACCTTGACCTTATACTACCACTTCATTATTTGTTGGTAGGGACAATACCAGTTAGTTTCCTGCCCTAATCAGAGGTCTGAGGCTGAAGTCTCAAGGTTGTAGCAATGCAAATGGCTGAAATGAGCCTTCCCTCCCTGGCCACTCCTATCACTCCATCTCAGTATTCATGGTTCACACCATGAATATTCAGTGAACACTCAGTATTCACACCAACTCCTTCCCTCCATGACCAAGGAGTCTAAGTCCTCAGGAATGAAGCTACAAGTTGTGACAAATCAGTGGCTTATGCTCTTGATCTATTGCAGAATGAGTTGCCCTAAGAACTCACTGTTAGCCACTTTCCATAAAATTACAAAGGAGCGGTCAGTCAAATTGATTCTTACCTCTCACTGATCTGCCATCTCAATTTCAACATGTCCAAAAAAGGAAATCCTAACTTCTCTCTAGTCTTCCTCATCTTCCTTACAGTTCTACCATCCCAGAAAGTTTGCAGTCACCTTTGACTTATATTTCTCTCACATTTTGCCTCCAATCCAGAAGTGACTATTGTTGACGCCGCTATCATCATTGTGTGAACCACCATCATCTCTCGCCTGGCGTGTTAGTTTGTTAAGGCTGCCCTAAAAAATATCACGAGCTGAGTGGCTTAAACAACAGAAATTCATAGTCTCACAGTTCCAAGAGTCAATCAGTGTGAGATCAGTCGGTGTGGTTGGTTTCTTCTGAAAGCTGTGAAGGAAAGTCTGTTCCATGTCTCTCTCCTAGGTTCTGATGGTTTGTTGACATTTTTTGGCTTATTGATGCACCATCCCTGTGTCTTCATCTTCACATGATGTTCTTCCTTAGTGCATATCTGTGTCAAAACTAGTCCTTTTTATAAGGACACAGTTATATTGGATTAGGGCCCACCATGATGACCTCACTTTATCTTGAATACCTCTGCAATTACCCTTTTTCTGAATAAGGTCACATTCTGAGGTACTGGGGGTTATGGTTTCAATACCTTTTTGAGAGATTTGGTTTAACCCCTAACACCTGAACAACTCAGACAGCCTTTTAGCTCATCTCCCTGCTTACACTCTTCTCCCTGTTCCCAACTCAGCAGCCAGAGTGAAGCAGAAATGGAATTCAGTAACACTGTATGTTTCGAGTAAAGTCCTCCATTTTTTCAGAGTAAAAGCCAAGTCCTTATGGTGTTCTCTATTGTGTTTTTATGAGATTTGATTTGATTATATGCGATTTGATGAGAGAATTAAATGTCCTATGGTTAGTTGGCTACCTAGTATAAAAACTTAAAATCTCAACTAACAAAAGAATCATTAATGGTTTCCCCCTCTAAATAAACACTGTCATCATTTTGTAATTGTTTAACATAGATCAGAAATCATCAAACAATAGGCTGCAGGCCAAATCCAGTCCCTCGCCTGGTTTGTAAATAAAGTTTTTTTTGGCACTTAGCTATGCTCACTTGTTTACATATTGTCTATGGTAGCATTCATCAGTAATAGCAGAGTTGAAGAGTTATAACAGATCTTATGCCTCCTAAAGCCCAAAATGGTCACTAACTGGTTCTTTATGGAAAAAAAAAATGTTGACCTCTGCTGCAGATCTTCAATATTTTAGTGCTCTGGACAAGTACAACAATCCATTTTTAAATCCAAAGTATTTTACTGAACAAATAACAGTGTCCTCTTTCCAAATTGTACCTTTCAACTACTCATTTGAAGTATGTCCCTTGTGACTTCCTTCTGCACTGCTTAACATTGTGAGGTCTCACTTTCCCTACATAATTATAATGTATCCCATGGCCTTGTCTTCTTCTGCTGACCACTGTACAAATCCTGAAGGGAGTCTTGAGTATAGTTGTACAAAATAAAACCTATAATTTTATTATTTTTTTTTGGAAACAGCTGTTTTTATTTTTTTTTTNACAGCCTTGACTATCAAAACCTATAATTTTAAAGTGTTAAGAAATTGAGGTTTGATGATCTCTAGCCCTTGGTTGGTGACCATTTTTCTTTTTCCTTTTTTTTCAGTGTGGTTCTTATAAAGAATAAAGTCCTACTTTTAAAATTATGTGTGTGAGGTTTCCTCTTCTCTCTCTCTCTCTTTTTTTTCCCAGAAATGGAGTTGGTTTCTCAAACAATACCTCTCTGGTATTATCTTCTATTAATCTTTTCCTTCCCCAAGTCCCTTCAGCCACATGCTACTCTTCCCATTTGCTGAGCTCACCAGACATGCTCCCATTTCATCACTTTGTCCTTGTTGTATTTTCCACTCAGATCCCCCAAATATATACATGGCTTGTTCCTTCTTCCCTCCTTCAATATTTATTCCAACATTAACTTGTCTAAAAGACTTCTTTGAACCACACTTAAAACTAATTCCTAGGTCTGTCATTCCCAAGCCTGGTGTATTTCATTTCCTAGGATCTATCTCTGTATAATGTACTGTGTAATTTGCCTAACAATTTTTGTCACTAACTGCCTTCTTTTCTGGAGTATAAGCTACACAGTGAACTATATAAACAGTGTGTTGTTTCTGAAACAGTGACAGGCACATAATAGTTACCCAGTGCATATGACTGCTAGACACTGAAATATTACCAACTCCACAAATGGTACAATTCCAAACCAAACCAATAGATTGGGAGTTAGGACGATGGAGTAGCAAGAGTTACAAATTTCTGGGCACCAATCATCCATAAAAGGAACAATACCTATTGAGTACCTATTATATGCCTGACACTGCTTTATGAAATAAGGAATGAACACCCTGCTTTATATTTCTCTGCAGCACTTAACACTTCCTGACTGTATATAGCACACACATTTCTCCAGGTGCTTCGCAGCTCTATGAAAACTGTTATTTCACCTGTTTTGTTCAATTCACGATTTCTGATTCTTGGGAAGTACCTGCACATAGTAGCATGAGTTCAAAAGGTAACTGAACTAGTGCAATTTACTTTTCAGTCCCAGACACGTATGCCCTTTCACTCTGCTCCAGACTCTCTACACACTGCTCCTTCTGCTTGCTCTTTGCTTCTGAATCTGAGGCTTTGGATTGTTGAGCGTTTTGTAGAGGTGGGGAATCTTCACCCTTTGATATTTGTGATAACATTTTTTATAGCAGCAAATATCAGTTAGACATAAACTATTAAATCCAGTATTCTTTTCAAACTTGATAATAGCAGTTTGTCCAAATGGAAGATAGGAGGGTAATGTAGCAGCACTGATTTTCTTATGTGAATGATAACTGGCTCTCAGTATTAGAGAGAAAAGCAACGGAGCACTCTTTATTAAGTGCCCACTGTGAGTCAGTCACATCACATAATTGAATTGCTAACTTGCATAACAACCCTTTGAGCTAAATTCTATCCCCACGTCACACTTGATAAACTGAGGCTCATAGGGGAAATTCCTACTCCCAAATCATACAGCTGGTAGCTGGCAGATCTGTGTTTGCACCAAGGGACTCCTGGCTCCTGCTCCTTCTATCACTTCGCTCTCCAGTTCAAACTTCCAAAAGCATTTTAAAGCCCCACGAATGTGTGCAAATCAAGAGAGGTTTATTATCTGTAACAACAAGAGCCTCTACAAGGCTTTTAGGAAATGAAATTGGAACGTCAAAATCAAAGAACAGTAGGAAAAGAATAATCACAACCCAGAATATATTAACAGGAGGTAAAGGCGACTACTCTTCTCCCTAAGGAGTGATATACCTATGAGCTGTGAGGATCTGAGAAAGAGAACAGTGAGAACTCTTGTATTTTAAGTCCATTCTTCTCAGACTCAAAGAATGTATAAATCCTTGTTAAAGGAGAAAAAAGTCACTCTCTGACCTCTAATGTTTACATGACTCTTCTTCACTGCAATATCATCACCTCACTATGCTTAAAGTTTCGTGCTTGTTGATCTTAAACAACTGAAAATAATTTAAAAGGTTGAAAACCATAAAACTGTGGAAACAATATTTCGTGTCAATACTTATTTAATGTACTTCATGAGTCTGTTTTATGACAGCAAGTGGCTATTCTCAATATGAACATAGCTCTGGTGTACAGAGTGTAGGGGTTCTTTGCTTGTTCTGAATATAGTACCCAGCGCTATGTAATTACATAATTATCCTTTGACTTCTTTTCTCTTGGAACAAGTGCATAACCTTTGCAGAATGGTTGCTTTTCATTAGGAAAAATACGATATTTGCCACCAACCCCTCTTCTGTTTTTATTGATGTTTGGTTCGGTTTGAGTCTGAGGCAATTCAAATAATACTAATTGACACTCAACCTACCATAAATGTCTTTGAAAATAGATGCTGAATATGACAGCACTGGGTCATAAGATGATCATGTAGATAATCCTAATTGTGCTTATGCTTATTTTAAAAATTAATATAAAAACTCAAAAATTTTAAATTATCGTCAAACACTAAAATATTCTCAAGAATATGAATGCATAGCCATTTCTGTCATACCCCGCCCTGCCCCAAATGTCAGGTCTGTTTACAAAATACCACAATGGGTTATTTCAATTCAGTGTCCTGTGGACTAACTGCCCCATCATATAAGAGCCTCTGGCTCATTCAATAGCAGAATGAGTTAATATGAATACAGCTAAAAGAGATTCAGCTACTTCATGTCCAATGTCATTTGAACAGGAAAGCACCCTAAAATGTGAGCATTGACATTCACACATATGCCTCCAATCCATATTTATGTCTCTGAGTTGTCTGCAAAACCACTTCCCAGTAATATTAATGAACATCAATCACAGAGTAAAATGGGACCTTTACGGTTGTAGTGACTAGGATGTATTGATTGCTTGGTCATAAAAGAGGCTGAGACATGAGTTGGCTGTACTCACTGGAGTCACAGTGAAGATAGGGGCCTCACTAGTCTGCTTATCACTTTCCTTATGGATAATGGACGGTGTACAAGAACTTTGTGAGCAGTGGCTTTAAAAACTAGATAAAGCATGATCCTTCAAAGATATTCTCAATAGTGCTCAGTCAGAGGCTCTAGAAAGATGAGATGTGGAAGGCAGTTTTCTCTGATGTGTACAGACAGAGGAAGGAGGGAAGGACAGACAGCATGAGGAAGCAAGAAGAGAAGGGGGAAAAAGGTAGGGAAAAAGATGTTAAGATGAAATATAAAGTGGCTCATGTCCATAAGCCACCAAGATGAAAGTGTTGTTCTTACATACATATAGTTTACTAAGAGAAGAAGGTTAATTTTGTGTTTAAGAGTTCAGTTGGCATAAATGGAGGGAATTGGATTAAAATCAATGGCTTCGCCAGATACTAGTCACATGACTTTGGAAAAAGTGCTTAATCTGAAAAATGACAATAAGAATAGTATTCTTCTTACAAGACTTTATAAAAGCACTATCCATTCCTATGTTACTTCTTTTGGAGGAAATACTTGCACACCTGTATAATGCATCTACCCATAAGGAATACAAAGCAGTAATAAGAAATGTAGTTAAGGTGGCAAAAATATAGAAGGAGGTATTTCTAAGATGATCTTTCTTTTTCTCTACCTTCTTGAAGGAAAAGGACACAAATTTGAAACACTTCATAAGGAAGTTTCCAGAGATTAAGTTCCTCTCAGGGCTTAACTAAGGGATCTAACTAGAGGAAAGGGCATGCAGCAGAAAACAAGTCTGAGACATCAAAAGTAAAGGTGGAGACAAAAGCAATGACCCCCCCCTTTGATTCTTTTACATCAGTCACCAACCAGCTTCTCAATTTCTATTCCTTTTCTTCAATGCTCAAGCCTTCATTTCTGTCTTTATATAATTTGAGAAAAAGGAGCATGGAAATCCAGGATCCAGATACACAAGAAGGCTATTTTTAGAAGTTTGTCAAGGATTCTAATGTAGTCTGTGTCCTTGTTTGGTTCCCCCATGAGCTGACCTTGATGGAAGGAGTCAAATACAAATGATTGATATCAAACCTGAGGAAAATCCTAGTAGTGGTTTGTGAACGTTAAACAGGGAAGGGAAGAAGGGTAGTGGGAAAATTTGCACCATAAGCTGGCTACCACTGTGGATAAGAACTTAAACCCCTCGGGGAACAGTGACAGCCAGGGAAAGACTGTCATCAGACCGACACCAACCAAGGCACAAGGGAACTTGGGGCACTATCTACAAGAGTCCATCTTTAGGTCCAGAAAGCACCAGAGGAAGGGCACATTGTTCACTGGTGCTTCTGATCTGCTCCCTAAGCAGATACAATGAGCTTCAAAGGGTGAAGTCAGACATCATGGAAGAAAGGCCATTGACAGTAGAAACTTGAGTTGGTGTAAACAAAATTGCAAGGGGGGGCGGGGCGAAACATGAGTAGGCAACAAAAATATCTGCTACAGTACAGCCAGATCCACTTATACTCCTGGTTAAGTCGACTTTGTCCTGTAACTGATTCTTTAAGACAATGGTCATGCAAAATTACTTCAAAGAGTTAATAAACTTATGAAATCAATTGAGAGATGGAGAAACAAGTTTTATCCCCCTTTGTTGGATAACTGATGATTGTTATTTGCTTTCTTTACCATTCATGCTAGATTCTCTTCACCCTTAGTCTGCTTGCCCTTAGGGTAACACAAACATATTGATAGGTGTTGATAGACCATGGTTGCTGAAAATTCCCATCTATAGATACTACTAAGTATGGAGGCACCAAGAGCTTCCCCCACCCCTGTGATTCTCCTGAACTTCAGAATATATATCCTTGTACCTGTTATGTGGCAGCATGATAATCAGGGTTACTTTCCCTGCCAATATAGTCACTCATTTCTTGGCATCCTGGTCCACTGGCATAAACATCCTGTCAATATTCATAACTTTAAGTTTAGCGGAAATATTACTATGTCTCCTGGTAGAAGGGGACCTCCATGATAACTGTGGATCAGAATGTAACGATCAGAAGCTGTAGGATCCGTAAAGAACAAAGTTCCCCTGGATTATTAAGACTGGGGTGGGGAGAGGTGAGTCTCTATTTCTATGCCTCAGTTCACAGATATTTCAGGCACACAACACCATCTCATGACCACTGAATCAAAATATATTTGTCATTTTGAAAGACAATGACCATCCCCATAGTACCATGACCATCTGCAAAGACTTAGGTGAGCACTTAAGAGGCCATTTTAATATGTTAAATTAAACTGGCACCTTGTGATTGATGTGATATATGGTAGAGCCAATTGATTCCATGACATTTGCCCATTGCCCCATGTTTTTATATAAAGTGTACACCAAGGTGTGTAGCAATAATGTGCAAGGTTCTATGACCAATAAATCAGATCCTCTGTGAGAATTAGGATCAGCCTTGATGAGAGCAAGTCCATACTGCCAGGATCATGGAGAGCTACCTCCCTGCTACCATGCCTCTAATCTGTTCATGATGCCTATGTTCATGATGCAAACTCTGGAGTAGCAAAGGACAGATCTCATTGTCCTACACTGGATCTGTCATTCTTTTCACTGGGCTATTCACTGTCTCTGCTTCAGTAGGTGCTCTCTGATAGGTATTAATGAATTAAGATATCCACACATTTTATGTACATTCTCATAAGTTCATCAACCTTCTTCTTTCTCAGATACCTTTGCCTCTGATCTCCCATTGTTACCCATTCCAGGAATCTGGCCAATCAACTGAACTATGTGTCACAGCTCAACAATCTGTGCAAATTTTACCTCAAGCCACTTCTCCTTTAACATTAATTCAATAGAGTTCTGCCCAGGGGAAGAATTTCCTTCTGACCACCATTTTAGTGACACCCTGGAGTGAGGCTATAAGGTAGCCAAGGTCCATTTCTGACTCATAGCAACATACAGAGCTCAATAAGCCAAGTCATTTTCCTCCTTTATCTGCAGCTTGTCATAGAAAATGTTCTATGAGGACACATGTCAGCTGAGTGATAAGGACTGGTATCACAAATAGAGGCAACATGAAAATCTAAATTACTTTTTGCCTTAATTTACCTATGCCTGCAGATCTATTTGGGCCCTTTGCAAAATGTAACTTTTCCATCAAAAACAGATATCTGCTGTGCCCACTTGATTTTATGACTTTATGTCTGAGAATTCACAACTCATGATGGGCAGTTCTGGGAGCATAGTCAGTTGATGGCCCATGCTTGAATTTTCTAACAAGAGATATTTTTTAAATGTTGAATAGGGTAACCTGGGTGGTTCAGTTAGTTCAGCATCTAACTCTTGATTTTGGCTCAGGTCATGATCCCAGGGTCATGAGGTTGAGCCCCATATCTGGCTCTATGTTGAGCATGGAGCCTGTTTAAGACTCTCTCTCTCTCTCTCTCTCTCTCACACACACACACACACACACACACACTTTGTCTAACAAATAAAATAAATAAAATGTTGAAAAGCATAGCTTTACTTCAAAATGCACCATTATGGACAGACTCTCTCTTACTAGGACTTGGAAGAGACATGTATGGTGTCCTTATCTACTGTGTATGCCTCCAGTACCATGGGATCTGCTAGGTCATATGACACAAGTGGCAAAGTCATTTGTACTCCAAATTGAACTTGCTGCAAAGTTCTCTTCTGCTTTCAGCTCCATTTAAAAACTAGAAAAATTTTGATTCACCAAATAATTAAATTGGAAAGTATTCCAGTGGGTGGTGAGGTTTGTCTTCAAAAGCTGAAGTGGACCTCTCTTTTAGTTACCATAGTGGTAATACCTCAGAATGCTCCAAACCACTATATTCTCAAAATTTTCACAGGTTACAAGATTCCTGAACATTTGTAGAGCCTGCCTTCCACCCCCGTGATGCAATGCTCTCTTCCTGGGAGGTGCATATTACCTTTACTTTCTGCTCCCCAGCTTTGATTAACAAGGTATCATTAGGTGATGTTTGATGAGTGGCTGAAACATCATAAATCTTCAGATATAGTGGTCTGTCGAAACCATGAATGGGCACTGCTTTTTCTTCTGGCGATTTAAAATAATGCATTTGTCACATCAATAGCTGCCAGAGGCCGGCTCCAGCAGGTCCAGGGGTCCCTGAAGAATGGACGGTGTCGGCGAGGAAGGGAGGGAGAGAGTCCCGAGATTCTTTCTGATCACCAGGCAGGCATCTCTTTCTTGTCAGTTTTGGTGTCTTTATTTTTAGGTCAAATGTTAACATGGTATCAGAAAAAGGAATTTTTACAATGGATAGCTCTCTGTCATAAGCTGTTTTTGGAAATGTACAGAAACAGGTTTTACAGAACTATTCTTGCAGAACTGCCCCAATTATAGTGAGGTTGAGTAACTAAGAAAATAACAGGGTGTTCACATTTTAATAACACTAAGATTAAGTTATAGGTTTGTAGATACTCTTATCCATCCTCATCACAGTTGCCAGGGTAAGAGAAGGTGTTTGTGGAATGTAGGCCTTAGGGAAGGGACTGCTGTACATCACGAGTTAGCAAAGGTATATGTGGTAACTTATGTTCTGCTCTTCTCTCTAAGTTAGGCTCTTTGTCTCCGGGCAACACTTGATTTTCCAGTTATATTCTTTATGGCACCGGAGAGCCAACTGTACCTTTAAAGAGTTTAGGCTCATTTCCAATACATAGAATAGCCTCTTCGAGTGCATTTACCTTTGTGTCTAGTTTTATGATTCCTTGAATAAATCATGAGACACATTTTTGGTTAGCTGATTTACATGTTGAGCTGCATGAACATCTTGGACTAACACAACTGTAGAAACAGAATTGTACACGTAAAGGTCAATCATTTATGAGTAAGGGTCATTAGCCTGTTCATAGCTCAAGGGAAAGTATGGAGGCAAACAGGACCTGCTGGAGACACGAAGTCTGTTGCCATAATCGAAACAAGAAGTTCCCACAATAAGTTCCTTCACAAGGTGCAATCATCATACCAGGGCTGGAATAAAGGGACGAGTCACTCCAGATATTGATCAACAAGGTACTTTAGGGGTCAGTGGTCAAGCAGAAATAATTGAATGAGGGTGGATATCGGTCGTCATCTGATTGGCAAGAGACAGTGCAAACTTGCTTTAACCTCACCAGGAGTTTTCTCGACTAGTGGGCTCAGAATGGCTCCCAACAAATAGCCACATGTTGAAGGCTCCATCAATCTACTCTAGTAAAGATACTACATCTGGCTCAACAGCAACAACTGCAGTTGTTAAGTTTGTGGTAGCATACCATCATCCAACAGGAGTCATCTGGTGTGTACTGGGGACCATAACTCAACCATTCTTCCACCTTTTAGGAGTGCCACAAACCTCTGTTAATCTACCTAGCAACAATCTAATATATTTATTATTGTTGCAGATTAACAGAGGTTTGTGCCACTAGCCATCACCACAGACTCTTGTGGGCCAGTACCTGCTAAATTGCATTCTGGGTTTCCTGCCCATTATAGTAATTATGCCACCTTACCTCTGATGGTTGCACAAGCCACTAGACTTTTCTATTTCATAATTACATGATCTCTTGATACATGGGAGCCAATTTTATGGCTTTCTCAGCTACCAGCCCTGGACTACAAAGGACAATCTCCACTGATCTTCTCAGTGATGTTTGTATTCCTTCTCTAATACATTTATTATTGTTGTAGTAAAGGGAATATTCTCTGGACCCTTCCAGAAAATATAGTCCTTCAGTGATATCTCTGGCCTTTTACATTAAATCCATGCTGGTATACTCACCTTTTTGAGTCCTTTGTCTCATCATGCTCAATAATCTGCCAGTGAAATTCTGGATTCTCCACCTCATTTACTTTAGCTCCTCACTCTTTTCTATCTTTGGGAAGCCATTCCAGCATCATATAAGATCAAGTTCAAGGTTCCCTTGTTAAAATATTAAATATTACATAATGAATGGTGATCTCATATCAATAAACTCTCCTTTACCAAGCTATATGTTACTACCTTTGTTCACTGACCAGAATTTCTATACTCAAATTAGTAGACATTCATGACTATTCTAATTCCTAGGAAAAATCAATTGAATTTTAGTTAAAGATAAGCAGAATTCTGCACAACTGAAAATTATATTTATGATCCCAGAATTTTCCACTGGGTTTATGTTTCTGCACTTACTTTGGGTAGACTAGAGATAACTTGGTATTTCTAGTTCTTTCAAAGTGCATTCTAGTTCTTTCAAAGCTTATTGGCACTTAACTAAAACTTAGTAACTTGAAAATTGAAATGTATTTCAAAAATGGACAGGTTTTAAATACAGACTGTTACAGGTTCATAGAATCTGGTGTTTACATTTGCAAAATAGTAATGAGTTTGAAAGTCAGATTTATCATTTTAATAACTCATGAGACAGATATTAAAAATGAAGCAATGTTATTTAGCAGAGTTCCAAAATAGTCTAAGAAATGTTATTTTTTAATCTGATGCTAGGGTTTTACTTGTCATTACATAGCTTGCTATTGAAAGAGGCAGAAAGTACAGGTTGATGTAGAGAAGGGCATACAATTAAAATGGGGGATGGTGAGTATATCACAGGCCATTGACTTTTACCTCTTTCCTGACACATTAAAAAATTCAGTTGAATTTTAAAATACATATCATTATTGAGTTTCCACTTTCCAGAAATATATAATACCTTCTTCCTTTCATAAAGTCCTTCTGAATTCTTGGGTAGAGGTACAATCTGTACACTGTGGGTTTCTACTGTGCCCATATCTGTCAGTGGTACATTTTTCCGTCTGCTTCCAAATAAGCAAAGCTTTTTCTTATGGCTTTCCAGTTAGTCTCCATGCCCTTTAAGCATATTTGCATCATTCTTCACTCATGTAGTCTAAATTCCTACATTGACCCATCAACTTAACTTACTTAGTATGGTAATTGCTGAGCAAAAAGACCCATATTGCTTTGCAAAACTGTAATGCAAATTATTCAATAGGGGCCTCTCCTAATTACAGTCTGGTAGTTTGTGTTTTACAATATTCACCAATTCATATAACAGGTACTGCAGTGTTACATTATAGATACGTATCTAATAGCTACTCTTTAGCATTTGGTAATTTAGTCCCTTATGAATTTAGGAAGAAGGAAGTGACTATGGAGCAAGTAACAATCTCTCTTGTTAACTTTTTGATAATTAGTTATTACCTTATTTCATTTCATCTAAGAGATCATTGATTTTCAAGGTAACCATTCTTTTACACACCACTAAGAAAAGAAAAATTACAGCTAAAATTGGCATTCTTCTACTACCTGATGAACCTCCATTTCAGACTGCTAAAATATTTTTAAATGTTCATTTTAATGCCCATTAAACACGATAAAGTGCTTTCTCCACTCATCAAAAATATGCCTCAGTATTCAACAGACTATATTTATGAAATTCTCTAGAATATAATCTTAATAAATGTCAGATAAACTAAGTAGAATGCATTTAAATGTGCATGAAAAAATAATTTATCAAGGACCTATTCTAATTAATATTCAAAAGGAGAAAGTTTTCAAGTATTTTCCTGCCCTTGTTCTCATCCAGCGAATTCCTAGATCTATACCCTGGCCAACATAAACTCAGGGGAGAATCTACTGGGCTTTCTAAAAATGGTATTTCCAGAAAAATTAGGCAATTTTTCTAAGATTACTTACCAACTTCACATTTGAGAATTATGTGTTTGTAAGTAGGAGTATTACAAGGTCAGCTTAGCTTTCTTTAAGATGTCTTGATGAATAACAAAAAAAATTATCACTAGGGTAACTGGCTTTGTCTTGAATTCTATAATCAACCATAACAATCTTTGGATGACGATAAAAATCTGTATTTGAACAGGATTTAATAAGGAATGGCACCAGAGAACAATGTGTACATAATACTATAAACAGAACCTTGATTGAATTTCATACAGCATAGAAAAATATCGCCTTATCCTAAGTAATTCAAAATAAATATTTAACAAGTATTTCTGCACTAATCAGTTACTGAACATCTAGTTATTTTTCATGCGAACGTTGTTTCTAAGTCTTAGGAAGTATTAATCAAAGAAGGAACAAATGAGAGAGATGAATTCCAACCATGTCTAAACTACTCCAAAAATCAACTTAGGAAAAGGACTGTTATAAGGAATGCCACAG
The DNA here is from genome assembly GCF_008692635.1 of Crocuta crocuta. Lineage (NCBI taxonomy): Eukaryota > Metazoa > Chordata > Mammalia > Carnivora > Hyaenidae > Crocuta > Crocuta crocuta. Next base: position 2,871,318 of record NW_027532589.1, read on the forward strand.
ATTCTGTACTATGGGATTACACATGATTAAAATCAGTGAACTACAATTTTTCTGTTGTTTGAATTTTATTTTTATCTTAGAGAGAGAGAGAGAGAGCACTCGTGGGGGAGGGAGTAAAGGGATGGAGGGAGAATTCTAAGCAGGCTCCATGCTCAGTGCAGAGCCTGATGCGAGGCTCAATCCCACTACCCTGGGATCATGACCGGAGTCAAAACCAAAAGCTAGATGCTCAACCTACTGAGCCACCCCCGTACCCCTCTGTTGTTTGAATTTTGAACGTGCATACTTTACTAAAACAATACGGCTATTTTGTTTTTAAATATCTTTACTATAGAATTTATATAATGTTAACATAATCATCACTTGTATGTATGTCTGAGTGTTTTGTTAAATTGTAATCTCTCCGTCAAAGGAATTCTATCTTATGTAATATTTGATACATTCGAAAGAATGTTAATGAATATGTGATGTGTGTTAATAATTATAAAATGGAAGGCTCTGAACACACCACTCAACATACACTTAAGAACATGTATATTCTCAAAATGACCGATGTTTGGTGCTCCACGTAATCTCCCTGACTCCATATTCCTCCCATTCCCACTTCTGTTCCACCTCAATTTTGTTTTTCATGCTCTTGCTATCTTGTTTATAGTGCTGTTCTCTCATGGGTGACTTCTAAAGGAATATATCATTTTTTAGCTTCAAAGTTTGTTGTCAAGTTATTTTCCTAACATCCATCTGTGCCATTGCATGTAGCTGTAGTTCATTCATTTCTGTTTTATAAAATCCCACTGTTTGAATTTCCCCACATTGACTTATCCCACTTTCCTAAAGGCTGGGTTTGTGTCCAAGGTGTTGTGTTTGCTACTGTGACAAGACACAAGAAACATTCATTTTTAGTCTCTTGGAATATCAGTAGGAGTGAAAATCAGTTGAGTAGCGAACACACACACACACAGAATTTTGTTATATAATATGTGTCCAACTTTATGCATTAATGCTTTCTAGGTGAATGACCCATCTACCGGATGTATTAACGTGCTCATTTCAGTACTTTTGCCAGGATTCTTGATTTTTTTCAGTGTTGTTATTGTCTTTTGCCTTTTAAGCCGTCTAGGTGTATTAAATGCTCTCATATTGTGATATCGAATTCCAGATTTCTGATCACTAATGGGATTGTGCTCATATTTCCCTAAACTCGTTCACATTTTTTCCTCTTTTGTGAAATGTCTTTTAACTTACTTCACTTATATTTGGGGTTGAATCGTTTTCATACAAATTTTATCAACACATTTTTTTTTGAAATTCATCCATTTTATGAGGGTCAGTAGTTCTTTTCTTTTTATTCTTGATGGCATCCCATTGTATATATGTAAGACAATTTGTTTATTCATTCACCTGTTGAGAATTTTTGGCTATTATGAATAAAGCTGCTATACACATTTGTTTATAGACAGCCTTTGTCTGAACAGAATGTTTTCATTTCTCTTGGATAAATAGCTAGGAATAAATTTTAGGGATCATTTGGTAAGTATATGTTTAACATTTTAAGAAGCTGTCAGAACGTTTTTCAAAGTGGTTATTCATATGTTCTCACTGGTAACATATGATTTTATACAGTCATGTGAATCCTTCCTAACACTCGTTCTTGTCAGTATTTTTTATTACAATCCTTCCAGTGGATGTGTAGTATTCCTTATTGGGGCTTAATGCTGCATTTTAGAGCAACTTATAGCAATAAATGTTTTTCACATGCTTATAGGTCATTTTTTATCTTCTAGATGAAGTGTTCAAATGCCTTTACCAATTTGGAGGTGGACATTATTTCTATATTGTTGAATAGTGAGTGTTCTTTACATATTATAAGTAAAAGCCCCTTTTCAGATACACCCATCGCAAATGCTTTCTCCCACTTTGTGGCTTGTATGTACATTCGCTTAATAATACTTTTGAATCTTCTAAGACTTTCATTTAATGAAACATTGTTTTCCTTTATCACTCATGCTTTTTTCATCTTACCTATGAAATTTGTCAACCCCAAGGTTGCAAAGATTTTCATCTACTTTTTCCCAAGAAATTTCCATAACTTTGCCTTTACAATTAGGTCTATATTCCATACTTTGCGTTAATATTGTCATATGGTGTGAGACGAAGGCCAGGGTTTATGTTTGCCAAATTATGTCTCTCAGGATCAGAATAGTATTTGATATTATTACCCTTTAAAATTTCAATTTTTCAGCATGCCTCGGTGGCTCAGTAGGTTAAGTGTTTGACTTTGGCTCAGCTCACTTCATGGTTTGTGGGTTTGAGCCTCACGTCAGGCTCTGGGCTGACATTCAGAGCCTGAAGACTGCTTTGGATTCTGTGTCTCCTTCTTCTCTGCCTCTACTCTGCTCATGCTCTGTCTCTTTCAAAAATAAACATTAATTTTTTAAAATTTCAATTTCTCATAATTCATTGCCTGAATTTTGAAATACAATTGGTTTTTGCAATTAGCTATGTATGTTATAACCTTGTTAAACTCATATTTTATATCTAATAGTTGTGGTTTTAGTTTGTTTGCTTGTTTTTTACATTGGCTTGGATTTCCTATATATACAATTATATATCTGAGAATAAAGATGATACTACTTATTTTCCTATATCCATGTTTTATTATCATTTTTCTTTTCTTATTTCATTGATTAGGATCTTCAGTAGAAATGGTAAAAGTGGCCATCATTATTTTGTTCCTGATCTTAGGAAGAAATATTTCTCTTCTCATTATGAAATATGATGTTAGTAGAGGTTTGCTGTATACTGTTAGATTTGACTTGTTAACTTTTTAAAAGAATTATTGCATCCATTTTTATAAAGTATACTGGATTCAGCTTTTCTTTCTCCTGTAGTGTCTATTTATAATTTGGGGCATCAGAATAGTGCTGGCCTCTTTGAGTGAGTTGAGAAGTAATTTCATTTTCTTGAATTCCCTGGAAGAGTTTATGGAGATTTGGTAATTTTTTTGCTTAAATATTTGGTAGACTTCACTAGTATAGTTTGTTAGGACTATACTTCTCTTCATGGAAGGTCTTTTTTTTTTTNTTTATTTTCTTGTGATATCTTTTAAGATCTTCTCAACAACTTTCAAATATACAATATAGTATTAACGATGGCCACCATGCTGTACATTACAGCCTAGGACTTACTTATTTCATAATTGAAACCTGTATCATCTGACTATCTTCACCCCACTTCCTGCCTCTCACAACAACCAATTTGTTCTTTGTATCTATGAGGATTTTTTAGTTTTAGTTTTGTTGTTGTTTGTTTCCACATATAGTGAGATAATACTGTATTTGTCTTTCTTTATCTCACTTATTTAACTAAGTACAATGACCACAAGGTCCATCCATGTTGTAGATGGCAAGATGCACATTCTTTTTTATGTCTGAATAATATTCCATTGTATGTATATACCACATTTTCTTCATCCATCCATTGGTGGGAACTTATGCTGTTTCCATGTCCTGGTTATTATAAATCATGCTGCAATGAACATAGGGATGCAGATATCTTTTTGAATTAGCGTTTTAGTTTCCTTCTTGGTAGAAGTGGAATTGCTAGATTATATGGTAGTTCTTTCTTTAAATTTTTGAAGAACCTCCATACTGTTTTCCATAGTGGCT
>NW_027532589.1:2875121-2943883 GCF_008692635.1 Crocuta crocuta
TTTTTTTTTTATTGAGATGTAATTGGGATATAATATTATATTAGTTACAGATGTGTAACATAATGATTTAATATATGTACATATTATAAAGTAATAAACATAATAAACTTAATTAACATCCATCACTACACATTTTTACAGATTTATTTTCTTTTTTTTTTTAATATATTTTTATTTATTTCTAGGAGAGAGAGAGACAGCATGAGCAGGGGAGGGTCAGAGAGAGAGGGAGACACAGACTCTGAAATAGGCTCCAGGCTCCGAGCTGGCAGTCAGCACAGAGCCCGACGTGGGGCTCGAACCCGCGAACCGCGAGATCGTGACCTAAGCGAAAGTCGGACGCTTAACCGACTAAGCCACCCAGGCGCCCCATTACAGATTTATTTTCTTGTGATATCTTTTAAGATCTTCTCAACAACTTTCAAATATACAATATAGTATTAACGATGGCCACCATGCTGTACATTACAGCCTAGGACTTACTTATTTCATAATTGAAACCTGTATCATCTGACTATCTTCACCCCACTTCCTGCCTCTCACAACAACCAATTTGTTCTTTGTATCTATGAGGATTTTTTAGTTTTAGTTTTGTTGTTGTTTGTTTCCACATATAGTGAGATAATACTGTATTTGTCTTTCTTTATCTCACTTATTTAACTAAGTAGAATGACCACAAGGTCCATCCATGTTGTAGATGGCAAGATGCACATTCTTTTTTATGTCTGAATAATATTCCATTGTATGTATATACCACATTTTCTTCATCCATCCATTGGTGGGAACTTATGCTGTTTCCATGTCCTGGTTATTATAAATCATGCTGCAATGAACATAGGGATGCAGATATCTTTTTGAATTAGCGTTTTAGTTTCCTTCTTGGTAGAAGTGGAATTGCTAGATTATATGGTAGTTCTTTCTTTAAATTTTTGAAGAACCTCCATACTGTTTTCCATAGTGGCTACATCAATTTACATAGAAAAGTTTTTCTACAGAGAAAAGTTTCTAATTACAATCAAATTTCTTTAATAGATAAATTACTATATATTGAGTGAACTAGTTGTGTCTCTCAGTGAGTTTGTCCATTTCATCTAAGTACTGCATTTATGAACTTTGAGTCATACACAATATTTTCTTATTTGCCTTTAAATATCTACATGATCAGTAGTGACATCTCCTTTCTCAGGTCTAATACATCTAAGTTGGGTGTTTGCTTACCTTTTCTCAATCAGGATAGCTGAAGGTTTTGTTTGTTTGTTTGTTTGTTTGTTTTTAAGTTTTGTTGACTTACCCCAAAGATCAGCTTTTGATTTTGTTGATTTTCTCTCAATTTCTTGTTGGGTAGTTACGTTACAAACAAACTCAATATTTGTTTTAAAAAGTCTGTATTTGTCTTCGTTTTGTGAATATATATTTTCACTAGACATTGAATATTATGTTATCAGTATCATTTTAACATTCTGGGGGAAGATATCACTCTATTGTTCTAGATATGCAATAAACTTGGATCACATAATTTATGATGAGAAGCATAGTTTTCTCCTTTTAGTTTCTCTATTGAAAAGGATGCAAAATTTCTCTATGGAGATCTAGAGAGTAGTGAATATTTTAGGCTTTGTAGGCAAGATAAGGTTTCTGTTGCATATTTTTGTTGTTTTTAAATATTTAAAAATTAAAACTATCCATAGCTTGAGAATTATACAAAATCAGACCATGAATTGTATTTGGTCCATAGGCCATAGTTTGCTGACTCCTTCTCTACAGTATTATAGTATTACAGTACATATAGTATTATTGTATTTTTGATGATCATGAAATATTTCTGTTTAAAACTGTTTTCCAAAAATCTAAATGTGTGTGTCTTTGTTGTACTTTATGTTGACGTACATGTATTACACTACTTGATAATGTCCCACCAATCCCTGAGGCTCTGCTTATTTTATTCACTTTCTTCCCCCTTCAGGCTTTATTTTATACACTTTCAAAATTTTTTTTTCTTCTCCAGAATTTTACCTACTTTCAATGCCCTTCAATGGAATTTTCATTTCACAAATTTCACTTTTTATGCCTAAGAATTATATTTTGTTCTTTTTTTTCATTTTTCATTTATCCATGTGTTTAAATTCTTTAGTTAAAAGGTATGTTTTATTTTTAGCATTTTAACATCTTTATTGATGGATCATTTGCATACAATAAAAGTCATTTGTTTTAAGTGTTTCAATGACTTTTAGCAGGTTTCAGTGTTATTCAACGTGCCCACAATCAAGCTTTAGCCCATTTCCATCACCCAAAGACAGCATAAATTCCCTTTTGTAGTCAACCTCCTCTCTCACCCCTGGCCCAGGAAACTACTCATCTATTTTCTGTCCCTATAGATTTGCTTTGTCTGAATGTTCCCTATAAATAGAAACATACATGTGATCTTTTACTTAGCACAGTGGCTTTTAACCAGGAGTAATTTTGCATCTAGGGGATATTCTCCAATGTTTACAAATATTTTTAGATGTCACAACCGGGGTAGGTTCTATTGGGATCCACTAGACAGAAGTCAAGGATGCTACTAAATAGCTTACAATGCAAAGGGTAGCCCACACACAACAAAGAATTATCTAACCCCCAAATTCCATGCTACCAGGATTGAAAAACCCTGACATAGCATAATAATTTTGAGATTTATCTACATCATGACTTACATCTGTTGTTCAGTCTTTCTTATTGCCAAATAGTTTTCCATTGGTGGATATATAACATTTTGTTTATTCATTAACATTGAATGGATATTTGAATGGCCTCTGTGCTTGGTATCTTTTGAATATTGCTGCTATGGACATTTGTGTATAAGACTTTTTATAGACACATATTTTAATTTCTCAAATCTAGGACCAGGATTCTGGATCCTATACTTATTATTTTTGAGTTATTAGCCATTGATATATCCTTGAATATACATCTATTCAAATTTTGTGCTGATTTTTAAAGTGGTTTTTATGCCTCATAATTATTGGAGTTTTAGGGTTTTTAAAATATATTTTAGATATAAATTCTTCATCAGATATATGATTTATAAATATTGTCTTCCAGTCTGTGACTTGCATTTTTATTTTCCTGATGATAGTTTTTGAAGCACAAACACACATACCTCAAGAGTAATAAATGTATTAATATGACTGAAAAAGTTATCAGAAAAATATATGAGGTAAACATAAAGGAGAGTTCATCTAGAATATTTCACTTAGCATTTGTTAAATCCTAAATTTGGAAAGATCTAATGTACTCCCTTTTCTGTTTTTAATGAGATCTTCAGATAAGACATTTACAATGAATTTTTTTTTCTCTCTCTCTGTTTAAGGATCTTGATGGGAAATGAACTTAAAATCTTTTTTGTTTGGTCTGGTTTTCTTTTGAAGTTATAGCTAGATGTCGAAGAGAACTTTCCATTCATAATTGAAGAAAATCTGCTTATGTTCTATCTTCTAGAGATAAAAATAACATGGTTCATATCCTTTACAAAAGAAACCTGTCTTGAAAACAAGCTTTTCAATCATCGGAGTCCTCTCTTCTCCAAGGAAAATACTACACACCCTATGCTTGCCATGGTGTTTATGGTTTTCAGATCTGAACAGTTTGAAGATCATTAAAACACTTCAATCTCTCCACATACTTTTCAAAATGAATAGATAATCGTAATAAAGAACAGCTATATTTGCATTTTAATGCAATATACTAACCATTTGTTAGTATGCTGAAAAACTATTATTTATTCTCACATTATAAAAGTTACCTTAAATAAATAAACTTCTGTAATATTTATACAAACTCTGTCTTCAACATATACTAATGAGCAATATTCATTGTACATTCAATAAAAACATGCCTTTAAGTATTCTAAGGAAACAAAAAACAAACAAACCCCAGCTTTTTAACTAATAAGAATACATGATTAAGAATAATATGTCTTCAAAAAAATCATGTTTGAAAAGATATTTAAAAGATGAACAAATGAATATATTTCGATAGACAATACACTAATTGGTGAGTTATTGTTCATGTGGTTGCCATAAATTTGGGACCATTTTCCTATGTGTGGGCCCGACGGTGGATATTAATATGAAAAGAAATATTGAAGAAAAGAAACATTATTTAATGAACCATCAATTAATTGTCCTATAATATTGAGAACCAAATAAGTACTAAGTGCTGGTGTTAAACATAATAAAGCAAAAGTGAATAAGATAAGTAGTTATGAAATTTAATATCTATTGGGAAAAAATTCCATTACACAAAATATATTCTGTACCTATTTTATATAATCCTTTTAAGAACTCTATGAGATTTATGTAATTATCCCCATTTAACAAATAAGCAAACTAACCTTTAGAAGAATACAGTTCTTTGCTCAAATACATGGAAAGAAGAATCATGTTTTGTAACTAAAACATCAATTTATTTCCAATACGTCTTATACACCAACCAATATGTTTAAAAGTAAGACTCATGAGAAGTTTTCATGTTTAAAGAAATAGTCAAATATCAGTCACAATTAGAATATGGTTTCTCTCATTTTTTCTGAACCGAACTGTATTCTAAAGAAACTTTTGCATTATAAACACAGATGTCCAAGTTACCAAAGAAAAAATATCTCCTTTTCTCAAGCACAAATCAATACCTAGGTTGGGATACTCCAAATCATCTGGTGAGCTAGATTACATGAGGTATTTTATCCTTTATTTGCCTATGAAGCTCTCTTGGTCTTAAAAATTGAGACTGATATTAACTTGGTTTTTCCCCTCTATTTTATTTTGGTTTTGGGTTTTTTTTTTGAGTAACCCAAAATAAATACCTTCAGATCCAGCTATTTCTAAATATTTCTATACAAGACTGTTTGCCTATGGCCAAGAGGTAGAGATCTAGACCCATTATTTGATTTTTAACATGTAACTATAAAAATATTTTGTGCTTTAAAAATTCCAGGAAAATACAAAGTAACCACATCAGGCAAGGGAAGATTTTAGAATTAAGATGTTCCAGAACCCATACAAACAATGGGTGAATATATGAACACTCTTCTGTGTCAATAAAGTAATTATAAGACAGTAAGTAATGATATATGTGGTTTATAAAAGATAAAAAAGAATAATTACAATTAGGGTGAAGAATTTATTTAAAAAAAAAAAGACTGAGCAATCATGTCAAAGAGAAAACACAGGCTTACATTCTAACAAAATGCAAAGATCTGCCTATGTCCAATTAAATTGGAAACAATCCATATGATCATGTTTCTTAGAAGTTACTATTTTCCTGGATGTATTACTATTGGCAGGCTAACATTACACTGGTACTTTGGCCCACCAGCAAGTCTCCTACCAAAGTTATAGCCTAGATTTTTGTTTCTGTTAGTATTATTTGCTGAGATTTTTGGAATATTGTTTCCTGAGATATCTGGAGATTGGTGGATTCTGCATCTTGGGGAAAATCATAATAGGTCTGGGATTTCCTTATCCTATCATAAAACAACAATATGCATGGCACTGTTCAGGGCAAATGCATAGAAGCCAACTCTTCCTTATTGGGTCTAACTAAAATAAGTATTTTTGAAATGTTGTGAAAAAACAAACAAACAAATAAAAGCTTGGTTAGTCTTGCTACATAGCAACGATTGCAAAACATAGTGACTTAAAATACACTTGTTTGTCATTCATATTACATGTGTGCTGCTGCAGCTCTACTCAGCATTGCTGTATATGTATGCGTATTGTCGACATTATGTGTAAAATGTGCATAAGAAGACCCTGAAAGGGTAAGAATAGAGGGCATGAACTAGGGACATCGGCACCTGAGGGATGACATCATGGTACATTCTCAGAGTATTCCTTTGTTTTCCATATACCAGATTTTGAGCTGAAGAAGCCAGCAACCTGGGAATGTTAAGAGATGCAGATATTTATAAACAACAAACAAGTAAAAATACCCAACAAAAGCCTCTTCTCTTTAGACAAAGGAAAGGATCAGCCTAACAAGACAGAAACCTTTTAGACTATAACTGCTCTGCTCCAGTCAAACATGACAGAAACACAAACGAATAGACCAACAAAACGTGGCTACATCCCACCCATGTCAACAAAGGTTGAGTGGAGAGCCTCAACCTTCTACTCCTGCCATGTACCTCTACTGCCTCAACCCCAGGAAGGGTCAAAGACCAAGTAGAGACTTGTATCTCTGACAGGTAGTAGCAAGGTTTCCCTGCCTGGCTGTGTCTGTGGAGACCACATGGGGAGCAGAGACTTTCACTTCTACCTGGTAGTAATGAGGTGTTCCTTCATCACTCCACCGTGTGCTCTCAGAGGACGTCTGAGAGTCATGATTTATGCTACAGTTCAGGAGTATCATAGCTACATCCTCTACCTGTGTTGTCAGTGGAGAAGATATGGGGAGCAATAATAAGGCTCTTCTTTCCTTCATAGTAAAGGAGGTACCAGTGGAGGTCACATGAAGAGCTGGAACTTTCTCCCTTGCTTAGCAGTAATGAGTTCCCTTTCTTTAGACATCAATAAAAGCCAGGATGGGAGCTATGAGTTTTAATTACATACCTGGCAGTTATGAGGTGACAACACCCCTTCTTCTGTCAGTGTGGTGTCATAAGAAGCCAACTATAAAAGAAAGATTAACTAAGATTCAGGGACTCATCAAATAATAACAAAAATAATGAAAATCACTATTTATACCAAGAACCAGGAAGATCTCAAATTGAAATAAAAAAAAAGACAGTCAATAGATGACAATGCTGACATGACAGAGAGGTTGGAATTTTTAGACATATTTTAAAGCTATTTCATAAAAAATACTTGAATGGTGATTTCAGATACAACTGAAACATGAGAAAAAAAGAGAAAGAAAAGGAAAGAAAGAAAGGAAAAGAAAGAAAGAAAGAGGGAAGGAAGTTAGTTTCAATGAAGATATAGATAACAAAAAGAAGAATGAGAAATTGTATAAAAATACAAAGACAGTTGCAACCCCTCTGGAAAAAGTATGGAAGTTCCTCCAAAAATTAACAATATAACTCCCCTATGACCCAGCAATAGCACTGCTAGGAATTTACCCAAGGGATACAGGAGTGCTGATGCATAGGAGCACATGTACCTCAATGTTCATAGCATCACTCTCAACAATAGCCAAAACATGGAAAAAGACTAAAAGTCCATCAACGGACGAATGGATCAAGAAGATGTGGTTTATCTATACAGTGGAATACTACATGGCAATGAGAAAGAATGAAATCTGGCTATTTGTAGCAACATGGATGGAACTTGAGGGTGTTATGCTGAGTGAAATAAGTCAGGCAGAGAAGGACAGATACCATATGACTGCACTATAGGTGGATTAGGAGGAACTTAATGGAGGACCATGGGGGAGAAGAAGGGGAAAAATAGTTGGGGAGAGGGAGGGAAGCAAATCATGAGAGACTCTTGAATGCTGAGAACAAACTGAGGGTTGATGGAGGTGGGGGAGAGAAGAAGGGGGGTGATAAGGATGGAGGAGGGCACTTGTTGGGATGAGCACTGTGTTATATGGAAACCAACTTGACAAACTACTTAAGAAAAAAAGAAACTGAAAAAAAAACAAAGACAGAAATTAAAATTTCACTGGGTGGACTCAACAGCATAATTTAAGAGACAGAGATAAGATGATTCTTCATGGTAAAAAACTGAATTCTTTCCCCCTTAGATTAGAAATAAGGCATGGATCTGCAAGTTTTAATTGGTGCATTAAGGCAAGACAAGGCACTAAAAGTCATTCAGACTGAAAAGAAAGAAACAAAACTGTTTCTACTTACAGATGACATTATGGTCTATTAAGAAAACCCAAGAAATCTATACATAAACTCTTAGAACTAATAAGTGAGTTGAGCAAGGTCAAATGTTGCAATATCAACATAAAAAATCTATTGTATTTCTACATACTAACAATTACCTATTAATATTAAAAATGTAGTGCATTTGGGGCACCCGGGTGGCTCAGTTGGTTAAGCGTCCGACTTCGTCTCAGATCATGATCTCACAGTTTGTGGGTTCAAGCCCCGCGTCAGGTTCTGTGCTGATAGCTCAGAGCCTGGAGCTTCTTCTGATTCCGTGTCTCCCTCTCTCTCTGCCCCTCCCCTGCTCGTACTCTGTCTCTCTCTCTCTCTCTCAAAAGTAAAGAAAACATCAAAAAATAAATTTAAAAAAAAATAAAAATGCAGTGCATTTACAATTGCTCAGAGAAGGGAAACACTTAGGTGTAACTCAAATAAAAATGAAGAGTATGCTGAAAGTTACAAAACTTGATGAAAGAAATCAAAGAAGGTGCAAATAAGATCAAAGAAGACATACCATGTTCATAGATTGAATGATTAAGATGCCATTCTCCCCTAATAAATATATAATTTAAAGCAATTTCTATCAAAACCACAATAAAAATTTTGTTGATGTAGAATTTATATGGAAAGACAAAGAAATTAGGATTACTAAAACAGTTTTGAAGATGAAGAATGAAGTTGGAGAAATCAGTCTACCTGGTTTTAAAACTTATCATGGAACTTGACAGATGGATAGACACATACATAGATCAGTGGAAAAGAACCAACAACCCAGAAATAGAACCACACAATACACCCACCAGATTTTTGAAAATTACAAAGTAATTCAATGGAGGAAAGTAGTCCTTTAAAAACAAATGACCCTATGACAGGCAGTTGACCATCTATAGGCAGAAAAAATAAATTTCAACCTAAGTTTCATATCTTGTTAAGAAGTTATCTCTGGGACACCAGGGTGGCTCAGTCGGTAAAGCATCTGACTCTGGATTTAGCTCAGGTCATGATCTCACAGTTTGTGAATTTGCCCTGAGTTGCACTCTGTGTTGACAGTGCAGAACCTGCTTGGGATTCTCTCTCCCTCTCTCTCTATCCTTCCCTGACACACACACACTCTCTCTCTCTCAAAGTAAATAAATAAACATTAAAAAAAGAAGTTACCTCAATATGGATCTCAAATATAAATGTAAGACACAAAATTATAAACGTTTAGAACAAAAGAACGTCAGATCTCAAGCTAAGCAAAGAAGTTTTAGGCCTATTACCAAAAACATAATTCATAAAAAGAAAAACTGATAACTTGGGCTTTATCTCAAGTAAAAATGTTTGTTTGGCAAAACCCTATTAAGAGGATGAAAAGACAAGGTACATAGAGAGAAAAAAATTCACAATTCGCATATCTAACAAAGCACTACCACCTAGAATATATGAAGAACTCTCAAAAATTTAACTATAAAAACAAGTACACAATAAATTAGAAAATTGGCAGGGACATGAAAAAGCATTTCATTGAAGAGAATAGGCGGAGAGTAAATGTATGAAATATGTTCAGTCATTACCCATGTGGGCAATCAAAATTAAACCCATGAGGAGATACCACTATAAACCTATCAAATTGACTAAGAAATTTTAAGAAGTTGACAACACAACAACACAACACAAAGTATTCATGAGGATACAGAGAAACCCTGTCATTGATAAATTTCTGGTGGGCACACAAAATGGTACAGCCCTTCTGGAAAACAGTTTGGCAGTTTCTTAAAATCTTAACATGAACTGATGCTCGCTTTGGCAGCACATATACTAAAAATCTTAACATGAACTAGCATACAATCTAATGATTCACTCCAGAACATCTGTCCCAGAGAAATAGAGACTTCCATTCACACACAAGAGTGTATGCAAATATTCATAGATGCTGTATTCATTAGAGCAGAAAATGGGAAACCTGGATATTTACCGACAAAGGGTTAAATAGATTAATAACTCCATACTGTGTATTTCTAATCAGCAATGAAAAGGATTAAACTATAAACTATTAAATTCAATAATTTGTTGAGGCGCCTGGGTGGCTCAGTCGGTTAAGCGCCCAATTTGGCTCAGGTCATGATGTGGCGGTTCGTGGGTCCAAGCATCCCTGTCAGAATCTGTGATGTCAACTCGGAGTCTGGAGCCTGCTTCAGATTCTCTGTCTCCCTCTCTCTCTGCCCCTCCCACCTCAAGCTCTGCCTCTCTCTGTCTCAAAAATAAATAAATATTAAAAAAAATAAATAAATGGGGCTCCTGGGTGGCTTAGTCGGTTGAGCGTGCGACTTTCGCTTAGGTCACGATCTCGCGGTTCGTGGGTTCAAGCCCCGCGTCGGGCCAACTCAGAGCCTGGAGCCAATTTCAGAGTCTGTATCTCCCTCTCTCTCTGACCCTCCCTTGCTCACACTGTCTCTCTCTCTCTCCTAGAAATAAATAAAAAATATTTAAAAAAATAATAATAAATAAATGAATTCAATAAACTGATAGCATCTCAAGGGCATCATTATGAGTGAAGAAAGCCATTCATCATATACAATATGATTCTATTTATTTAAGATATTTGAAATGATGACATCATAGGAATGCAAAATAGGTTAGTGTTTGTCAAGGTTTAAGTGAAATGTACTTGGCAGGACAGAATTGGAAGTGGTTCTAAAAGGGTGACAAGAGAGATTTTTGAGTTCCAGAAATGTTCTCCATCTGTCAATATCTTGTAGTTTTGTCCTATAGTTTTTAAATGATGTTACCTTGGAAGAAACTGGTAATGGATACACGATATTTCTCTGTATCACTTTTTATAACTGCATGCTAATAAGCAGTTATCTCAATTATAAAATTTAATTAAAATAAAGAGTAAGGGTGAAATAACAAATATAGTTCAGCTAGAAAAGAAAACATGTGGCTTAAAATCAAGAGATATTTCCATGACTTATGCCCCGAGAATCAGAAAGTTGGTAACTTGGATCCTATAACTTAAACCAGTCAAGAAGGTATCAAAAGAAGTTTAGAAAGGTAACTCATATCTTTTTTAAAAAGTAAAAATAAGAAAAAAAGCATGAAAAAAGATATTAGACTCGTCATCTAGACATTTTTATAAGTTAAGTCTGTTTAAACCAATTCTGGTAAATAAAATGCTACTAATGTGTCTTTGATGTCCTTTTAATAGAAAAGTATATTTGAATGTGACAATAATTTAAAATTTTAGTAAATCTGATCTAAAGTGTTTATAAGCAATGATTAAGTATTTAGAGATATTTGTTTTATTAAATTCACAAGTCCCAAATTGTCTCGTAACATTTAGAAGAATATCACTTAACAGGTTTTGTCATTAGTAAATTGAGCATTGAAAAATAATGCTTGATGGTAGCTGCTTACACTCTGAAGCTCCTTACCCATTACACAAGGCCATGAATACTGAGAACTTTTTAATTTCATAGAGAGATCAAAAGAATTCAGGACCTCAGCTCTTGTACCATTTGTCTTTATCTCTGTTTTCTTGGCCTGTTTCCTTTTTGTCTTCTACTTTCTTTTCATTGTGGGTAGGTGTTTCCTCCAAATTGCTAATAAAATTACATGGAGTGTTGGAGATAATGGAAGAGATTGAATTGTCAAATCAGACTCCCATTCCTAATAAGCTGTAGTAAAAAATTTAAGCAGGGGCGCCAGGGTGGCTCAGTTAGTTAAGCATCCAACTCTTAATCTCAATTTAGGTCTTGATCTCAGGGTCGTGAGTTCAAGCCCTGAGGTGGGCTGTGCTCTGGACATAAAACCCATTTTAAAAAGAAGGAAGGAAAGAAAGAAAGAAAGGAAGGAAGGAAGGAAGGAAGGAAGGAAGGAAGGAAGGAAGGAAGGAAGGAAGGAATTCAAATCACTGGTAATCCTGAGACAGACAGCGCAGAGGTCCCAGGCCTTTTCCTGTTGTGTTGGATACAGTCAGCCCAGATTCATAAATGAATTCAGTACATCTCTGAGTAATGTCCCCAGCTACATTTTTTTTTTTTAACAGAAGAGAGTCATTTTGGTCATGAAACATTTCATTTGATGCCCCAGTTCTTAGTTTCTGTGGCACTTTGCACAGAGCCGTGATTCACAAATAAATGAATCCTAAGACATGAGCAATCTTAGACAGCCAGAATATCTTGATAAACACGAGCCGTGGTAGGACTCTCCTATTAGAAACACTGGTTTCTGTGGTCGTTCATCTGCCATTATTGGGTTTATAATGAGACTTAGCTAGGTCACCCTCTATCTTTCTCGGTGTGTCCTTTTTGAAAGGAGAGACTGCATTGCACACCTGCTGCTCGATTATTTGTGCTCCGGGGCTTAACAGAATACAACCCACGCTCTAAGTGCTTCACAAATTGACTGTTCATGTTCTTCTGGGCCCGTCTGCTCCAGCTCTGTCGTGCCTATTTAGTCCTTAATGCCACAAGGCAACACCAGTTAGAGGTGAGCTTCAGGTGACCTCAGATTTTGCCCCACCAGCGGAATGACTCTTCCTTGGGATCTTCATTTCCTCCACTGTAAAACAAGAGGGTAATAACAGATGGTTTTTAACGAGACTTTGATTTATTTTATTCATTTGATACATGCATTTCTCTTCTTTCATGCCAAGCCAATCCCTGCTACTTCCGGTCACTTTCCAATGGTTACCACCCACTAAAGTTGTCAGCCGGCTGCTCAAATTTCCAAGCAACAAATTTAAAAACCATCCATCCTAGCTGCATCTCATTTCCTTGCAGTGATTTATTGGACAGTCTACCTTGATTCTCGAGATTTCAGAATCTGATAAAATGATCAGGTGGTTTTCCACCGCTCCCCCACTTCCCTTATATACTTTGAGTTTGTTAGAGATAAGCAATTTATTTCCTTCGTATTTGGCACATTCATGAAGAGGCATAAGTAATAAGAGGAATAAAGTCTTAGAGGATCCAGATATCATATATTTGGTAGCTGGTTGATAGTATATCACAGGATTTGTTCTATTTTGCAATAGTCTCATCTACATAGTCCTAAAATCACCATGTCAGGGGAAAAAATGAGGTAATAATTGTGCTGACCCGAGGCTTTCCTACGTTGTCATGTTGCAAAAAAAGTGTAATTGTATGTGGTTGCTTCTATCTTCAATAAGTGTATATCATGGTGTCTTGTCAATTAATGATAACCATTCATTAATCTTAATGTTTATAACTATTTTCATGTGCTGTTAATGGTGATGGCCAGTTAAGACATACCTTAAAATGTAGCAGGATGTGATTCTCCATGTGACAGCTCTAATTACAGCCAGAGTAGGTTGATTACATCCCTCCTAGACATATTTAAAAAGCTTCAAATCTAAAAACACACTTTGTTTGGACAACTGATAAATAACAGTGACAGACGGAGCAGCCTGCTGGGTAGGAACTGGAAAAGCAAAGAGCTGAGAAGTGCATAAAATCCACCAGAGAAAGTGTTATGTGTTTTAGCTGACTTAAATTTCTACTTGTTTCACCTGAGGCTTCTGTGTTTCACTCTGTGACTACTCCATCTCTCCTTTTGCTTCATCCAGAAAACTTGGGCCTTTCCTCCTCTTATGCCTAAGGTCCAATCCACTGGGGTTGTCAAAGAAAACCAGAGGCAGACAGAGGTTCAAATGGCGATGGAAAATTTTATTCAGGACGATTGCAATAAGGGAAAAGATACCCCAGTATAGAACTGAGCTCCATTTATTTCTTTTATTTTTTATGTCTACTATTTTTGAGAATAAGAGCAGAGAGGGTTAGAGAGAGAGAGAGAGAATCCAAAACAGGCTCAGAGCTGTCAGCACAGAGCCAGATGCGGGTCTTGAATTCACAAACCTTGAGATCATGACCTGAGCTGAAGTCAGACACTTACCCAGCTGAGCCACCCAGGTGTCACATGGGCTTTGTTTCAAATACAACAGTGACAAGAGGGGATTTATGGCCAAGAAGCAAGGGAATCAGTGAATGCAAAAATAACCCAGAAAAGACATGAAATCTGGGGAAAATCCTGGTTGAATCAACCTAAGAAGATTTCTGGTGATCAGTTTGACCAGATACCAAGGGTGGAAAGTGAGGGATACTCATCAGATATCAAGGGTGATCAGGCAGGGTTCATGGTACAACTGGACTTTATAAGTAAGTGTACAGATGGGCCTAGGAAGATGCAGGGGCCTGACTAAAGTCAGGTCAAGAATCTGTCAGGGAGCCTTATTGGCTCTACCATCAAACCCATCTAACATGTAAATCCTTCTCTCCATCTCTACTGCCACCACCTTGTCTGGGCTATTCACCACTCACCTGAATGACTTCAAGAGTCTTCTAATGGCAATCCCTGCTTCTTTCTTCTCTCTCTCCACTTCACCAAATTCAGATTTTTACAATGTAAGTTAGATCCTTTCAAAATGTAGAATATCACTACTGTCAACTCTTCCTTTAATACTTTGATTTGAAACCCACCCCAGTTGCCAAAGAGCCGTTACGTGATCCACACTTTGGCCTTTCCAGCTGCACTCGCCCTGGCTCTCTCCACTGCAAGAACACCAGCCTCCTTGCTTTTTTGTGAGCACAGTGAAGAGCCATCTCCATTCCAGGGTCTCTCTTCTTCCAATTTCTGATTAAATCTCATCTGTACAACAAGCCCCACCTTGAATTCCCTTTTCAACAGCCCAATTTGCTACAGATTCTGACCATTGTCAATCCTGTTAACATTGCTCTGCTTTTTATTTTTTTCACAATAACTACCTTTACCATGTTATATGATTTATTCATGTTTATATTTATTAATCATTATCTCCTCCCAGATGGAAGCTCCACAGGATGAGAATCTGTTCTTTTGATGTATCCTAAACTTTCAATTCATACATCTGGGCTCACTAAATATGTGTGCAACGAATGAATGAACACAATTTATTTATTTGTTTCCAAACAATCACACTAAACCAAAAATATTTATATTGGATCTCACTCTGTGCTGGATGCTGGGACACAAGAAGTGATAATAGGTGCTGCCTGACCTAAAGGAAATCACAGTCTAGTGGGAAAGTCAGACCATGAATAAATGACTATAATAGCATGCTGAATGGGTGTGGGTGTGTATATTAGGAACTCATGGTTCATGCCAGAGATCCATATTCCTCCTTTTTATTCCCAGACAGTACTTTTGCTGCATCCTTTTATCACATGCTACTAATTTTATTCTTTAGGTTCCATTTTATGATTAGTATATAGTTAGATAGAATGGATTCTTAGGATGTCAATACTATCAGGGTCCACCCAATGTGGAATACTAAGGCAATATCTTTGGTGCAAATGCCTGGGGAGCTTGAAAAGTTCCTCATGATAATAGGTAGGTAGTTTAAGTTATATGGTGTCCAGAAGCAAGAAGAAGAAAATATCATGAGATGACAGACCCTAGGTTGAGAGTCTCTGTAGCTGAGGTGATTGCGTTGGCTTTCTCTTTCTCCCCCATTGTCCCCAGTTTATGATTTGGGGAAGTGCCTTGTTATGGACACGATAAAACTGGGAAAGATGTAACGTATATAAAACTGTCTAAAAGTGTATTATCTGAGGTGGGCTTCACTTATGGCTGGACAAGTTTTAATGATGTGAAGTAGCATTGTGAAGCAAATAATGCACTTTTAAATATTGGAAGGCAACCAGCCTTTGTTTTCCTCTCCTCCTCCTTCTCCTCCTCCTCCTCCTTTCTAAAAGATACAAGAATGTTTATTGAAGCATATATGTAATGGCAAAAACAAAGCAAATCACAACAAAGCCCTACAAAACTGGAAACAAAATTAAGGCCTATCTATCAACAATGGCTACATCTACTTTGGTGTGCCCCCACTACTGAATACAAGACAAATAAGAAAACGTATCATCACAAATTGAACCAAGAAGCAGGTGTGTGAATTTGATTATCTTCCATTAATCCAGGCATTAAAGGGACTGGAAATAGGTACAGTATCACTCTCTTCTTTTAAGCTTATTTATTTATTTTGAAAAAGAGAGAATGTGTGCATGTATGCACACACATGCGAGCACAGGAGGGGCAGAGAGAGAGAGGGAAAGAGAGAATCCCAAGCAGACTCTGCACTGTCAGCGCAGACCCCAGCAAGGGGCTTGATTTCATGAGCTGTAAGATCACAACCTGAACCAAAACCGAAAGTCAGACACTTAGCTGACTGAGCTACCCAGGCACTCCTGTACAATGTCACCCTTCACATTGACTTTTGTTTTTGAAACTACAGATATTTTTTATTAAATATATCAGTTATGTTAACATGTATGGGCTTATTGTTGTTATTTTAAGTGAATTAATGCATAAGTATTTTGACAAAAATTTTCATGGCATAAAGATTGTAAGGAAACTACAAATTTCAATAGAAGAAAAGGCAAGTAAACCAGTAGAAAAATTGGCTAATGATCTGAGAAGTTTTCACAAAACGAGTATCCAAATGACCTATTATTATATAAAGAAGTCTTCAATTTTATTATTTAAAATATATAGAATAATAGTAGCAGTATGTCATCTATGTTAATTTCTTGGTTTTGAGTATTGTCTTAAGGTTATATAAGATGCTAGCATTAGGAGAAGTTGGATAAAGAGTATGCAGAAATTCACTATATATATATATATATTTATCTTTTGTTTGGAAAACAAAATTCTATATATTTAAGGTGCACAAATTGATGTTTTGATATATACGATCACTGTGAAATGATCCCAACAATCAAGCTAATTAACATGTCCATCACTTAACATCATTATGTCTTGCGTGTGTGTGTGTGTGTGTTTGTGTTTGTGTTTGTGTGGTGAGAATACTTAAGATCTTCTCTTTTTGCAAATATATCAAGTATACAATACACGAATATTAATTACAGTCACTATGCTGTACATTAGATCTCCAAATACATTTATCTTCTGTAAGTACAATTTTGGCCAACATGAAATCCTTTGATAAAATCCTTTGACCAACATCTCCCCGTATACTCCATCCCTAACCCTTGAAAGCCACCATTCTACTCTTTGTTTCTGTGCATTTGTCTGTTTCAGATCCCACATATACGAGGTCATGCAGTACTTGCTTTCTGTATCTGGTTTATTGCACTTAGTGTAATGTCTTCCAGGTTCACCTCTATTGCCAAAAATGTCAGGATTTCCTTCTTTTTAGGGAAGAATAGTATTCCCTTTTGTATATATACTACAACTTCCTTATCCATTGATTCATTGACAGGCTTTTGACTGGTTTTTAACAATCAGTTATTGTGAGTAATGTTGCAAAGACTATGGGAATGAGGAGATCTCTTTGAAATCCTTATTTCATTTCCTTTGCGTAAATACTTCATACCATCTATATCATCTAGAGATCCTACTTCTTGATCTCTGGATGGTATGGTAGTTCTATTTTCAACTTTTGGAGAAATCTCCAAACAGTTTTCCATAACGGCGGTATCAATTTAAATTCTCACCAACAGTGTACAGGAGTTTTTTTCTCCACATCCTCTCCAAAACTTGCTATTTTTTGTCTTTTTGATAGTAGTCATTCTAACAAGTGTCTCTTACAAATTTTCTATTCAGGGCTTTCGTTCATTTTTAAAATAAAGTAATTTGGTTTTTGCTATTGTGTTGTTTGATCCTTACATTTTTTGGATAGTAACACTTTATAAGACATATACTTTGCTAACATTTTCTCCTATGCTGTAAGTGGCATTTTCATTCTGCTGATTGTTTTTTTTCTCTCTGCAGAAACTTTTGCAGTTTGATGCAATCCCACTTACCTATTTTTGCTTTTATGTTATGTTTTTGGTGTCATATCCCATAGCATCATTGCCAAAACCAATGTCGAGAAGCATTTTCCCTCTGTTTTTTTTTTCCTAGAGGTTTTACTCTTTCAGATCTTAAAGTTGTCTATAATCTACTTTGAGTTGTTTTTGTAAATGTGTGAGATAAGGGTCTAATTTCATTCTTCTGCGTGTGAATATCCAGTTTCCCAACAGTAGCCCCAGCTTCTTCAGTTTTCTTTGCTGATCTCATGGACCCCACAGCTCCTAAGGGACAGCTGTAGCTACGCGGAAGAGACACAGGTGTGCACAGAGAACAAATCATTTTGGAACCTCCGGGAGAAATGGCTAGCTTAACTGAAGAAAAGCATTTATGGAAGACTTCCTGCAGGAAGAATAAAAAATAACATTGATGAGTCAAGAGGGGAAGGAGAGAGCCATTGTAAGAAAGGGGAAGCATGAACAAAGGAATATGAGGCAAGAAACCACACCTAGAATGTGGAGGAACCACAGATGTTCAATGTTGCTAGGGTTCAAAACCAAGCAGGAAGCACAATATAAGATTCGAGAGATTGTGGGTCATCCCATATCCTTCACCTTCCTTCCTTCCTTTCTCCAATCTGTTCTCCTATGTACACTTGCTCTGGGTGATTACATCTGTACCTGTTGATTCAACATCTATGTCTCTCATATTCCTTGATTTCTAGCATCAACTCTCACTTCCTTTGTCTTCTAGGCTCAGTGAGTGAGCATGTTTTTGTTGTTGTTTTTCTCAAGCAGCAACTTGAACATGGGCTCTTTCTGTTGTGAGTCTTGACAGTGTCAGAGGTCTCTGTTTTCAGTGACATGGATGTGTGTGTGTGTGTGTGTGTGTGTGTGTGTGTGTGTGACAAAGGCGTGGACCCTGAAAGATAATTTTGAGCCAGAACTGAAAATGTCTTCCATTAGTGAATGTTCGATTCACTAATGAAACATGTCACATCATGTCACCTGCCTACAAAGGGTTTTGGGGACTATGACCTTCTTGTGCATCCAGAGAGAAATACAATAATCTGATGAAGACATTGTTTCAGTCACATTACCTATAAATCCTTGAAATTTAATAATAGGAATTTTGAATAGTACTTACTGCACAATAAAAAATGTATTAAATGATGGATTTTTAAATTTTTATGTGGAAGGTTCACTTCTAGCCAAGTTAAAGTAAAAGAGACTGGAGACTTAGTACACATTACCTCCCTCTCACACACTTCAAACAACTGAAAAACAGAGAAAATACATGAAATAGTGGTTATCAAGATTGTAATATTCAACAGAAAACAAGCAGAACAAGCTTTGGGAGGCTAGAGAAGCTCCATTGATGGAGTCTCTGACTCTGGATCTTGAGGTTGTGGATGTGAACTGCATGTTGGGTGTGGAGGTAACTTTAAAAAAAATCAAATCTTAAAAGAAAAAACAAAAACAGGACAGGGCTTATTTATAATAGCTCCAAACTGGAAAGAAACCCAAAATCTCCATTAACAGGTGAATTGATAGACTGTAGCATATCCACAGAGTGGAATAGAGCCATGATAGAAAGGACTAAACTGTCAATCGATATAGCATGGAAGACTCTCAAAATAATAATAACGCTGAGGTAAATTCACCAGACAAGATGAAATATTTACCATTTGATTACATTGATATAAAAATCCAGAAAAGGAAAACTAACCTATAGTGAGAGAAAGTCTGTCAGTGGTTGTTGGGGTGGCCAGGGAGGGGGGGGCGTGTTGAGGGAGAAAGGGAAGGTGACAGGAGATTACAAAGGGGGGTAAAAAAACTTTTGAGAGTAATGGAAATATTTGCAATCTCCACTGTGGTGATTGTTTCATGGGTGTATACACATGTCAACACTTATTAATTTTATACTTAAATTTGTGCCGTTTATTTTGTTTTAGATGTGATTTTATTCTAATTCAGTTTTAATGAGCTTTAGTCTGTCCAAGGTCTCCAGAACATTAACTCTCACCAAGGGCAAAATAAATGCAGACACAAAAAGCATGAGACTTTAACCCAGGCCCTCCTTCCTTCCCTATGTTCCGTGCACCTGGCCTTTCTCTCTCAGGAAGTAAGAATCAATATTCACAAGGAAGAGTAGCAGAAAATCAATAAGAAAACTTTAGGCAAGAAAAGAAGAATCCAAATCAAGGCATCTGAATTCAGGCTCCTTGCTCAGAACCAAAGTACCTGATCTTTCCTTCAAGCCTACTGGAATGTCATCAAAGTCAAAATTTGCTTAAGATTCCCAAATCAAATAAATTATTTGCATGTTTATGGGATGTGGAGATTGCTTCAGCCTGAGCCCCTGGAAAGAGATCAGTAGCCTGGGCTTCAGACAATGGCTCTGAGAAGCTTCTCTCATGCACTGAGCTTCAGAGATCCAGCCACACTGTCCACCTTGTGGACACCTCATTCCTACCTTCCAAGATCCTAAAGGAAATTTTCATCCAAGGCAGATTCTATGTCAAGCTAAAGACACATGAGTGAAAAAAAAGCTAATTTTTCAACCATCTGTAGCATTGATTTCTGAAGAAGGAAATCATTGATCTCTCTGTGAGTGCAGTGGAAAGAAATTTATTAAAAAAGAAAAATATGGCTCAAGTGTGAAAATCAATGCAGTTGAGAAGAAAAGTGGACTAAAGGAGATTTTGCAGATATTTCTACAAAGAGGGAGAGAGAAATGACAATTGAGTTTCAGTGAAATACAAATATGAGGAGAAAATTAAATCACGTTGTTCATGTAGTTTAATTTCTAAGAAGAATGCCTTGAGGGAAAATATTCTGTAATTGTAATTCTAATCCTGAAGCAGATAAATATTCTAAGATTTTTTAAAAAATGGACCTCAAGTTTAAATGAATAAAAGAACATATTTTTAATGTATATGACATAAAATAGTTCTATCCTTCAGAATAGAAGGATATGTATAAAATGTATCCTTATATATATATTGATTTGCTAGCTCCAACAAGAGTTGGTTTCTTTTTATTTTCCACTTGGGAAAAAGATCATTAATTACCCCCCCCCAAAGAATGGTAATATACTTGCCTTTTCTTCCATTTTGAATTTTCCCAGAGTCTACCATGGAGCTTCACGTATTTTCTTACAAGTGTTAGGCATAGAGACATGACTCCAACCTATTCCATCTATAGCAGAAAGTACCTCAGAGTGTCACAGTTTCTATAACTCCAATCACCACCATGAGTGTATCAAGAAAGAAACATTTATGAAAATCTCTACTACATGGGAAAGAGTTTTAAGGTCATTAAGTATAGGGATGCCTGGATGGCTCAGTCAGTTGAGTGGCTGACTTTTGATTTCAGCTCAGGTCATGATCCCAGGGTTGTGGGATTGAGCCCCATGTTGGGCTCAGCACCAAGTGGAGATTCTCTCTCTCTCTCTCTCTCTCTCTGTCCCTCTGTCCCTCTCCCCTGCTCATGCACTCTCTTTCTAAAATTAAAAAGAAATAAAAGTGAAAAGCTAAAAAAAAAAAAAACCAACTCAATATGATTTAAGACAAAGAACAAAGTGTTTGGAGCCAGAGAAACTTGAAACCTGTTTCTACCTCAGAAGATGTGGATAGTAGAATGCTGAAGTAAAACTTTCACTGAGATCCTAATATGGCAGATGTTATATAAATACTAAAATACGTTGTGAAACAGACCACCTAAGTTAGACGACTCTGAAGATCTCCCCACCCACAGACTAGGCCCCTTGAAAATAGGTGAGATGGGAAGTGTGCATTTGTCTGTTTCAGTCTCTGCTGTGAGTGCCACCATCCCATAAGGTGGAAGTTTGGGAGAGAGAGGTCCCTTCTCTCAAACTCAGAGAGTAGGTCCTCAGAAAGATCAATCAGTGACTTGTACCCATTAATAAGTCTGCTCTGCAGCTGACAGAGGAGACTGGAATTGAATCCCAACCATAAAAAGAGAGCTAGCCAAAAAGAGAGCTAGCAGGAGATCAGTTCCAGGCCTAACCAGCTGGCCTGCCCCAGCAGGAAGTGGAGGCAGGCCACTGAATTCTTAGTCACTGCAGAAGTCTTGCAAAGCACTTGCTAAACTATCAAGGCTTTCAAAAATTTCCAGGGGATGTTCCAGCAATAGGGGTGGGAGGAGATATCAGAGAATCACATCCCAATTTCAGAATCACCCAAATTATAGGGATCTGCCAGGCACAAGGTACAGAGCTAATGGTAATGAATAAGGGTTAGAAACCAAGCTATCAAAAAAGATAAGCTGGCCCTACTTCTCTGGATGCTTACCCCCATCTGCCTGAGGCCCTATGGGGGAGGGAGATGTTAGATGAGACATTCTAATTTGTAATCTGAGATTGCATTACATGATTTAAAGTGACCACAGGGTTTCCTGTTCCTTGAAAGTAACCAAGAAACTCATGAGATTTGAATATTTCTCTAATAAGACATGGGAAACACCACCATCACTGAAAAGAGAGAGTGGTTACAGAAAATTCTTGTATTGTTTCCAGCCCACTGGTAAAGTTTATTTAAGATATAAGCTAAATGTACAATTTTAGGTAAACTATTCAGACTCCCTAAACCTCTGTTTCCTTACTAATACTGAGAAGATTAATAAGATACTATGTGTAAAAGATTAAACATGATAGCAAGTTATTAATAAATACCATGCTTCTGAATACCGCTTGCAAGCCCGGGTCTACCACGGCTAAGTTCCAGCCTCCTGCCTTGTGTCCTTGCTTTCTGCTTTCCTCTGTCTCTTTCCTTCATTCAACTCTTTGTTCCTCATTTTTAGTCAATAGTAAAATTTCTGTCATAAAACCCTGGCACTTTTTGTTTAGGAAATGGACTGGGAAAAAATTAGGTCTATATCAGAAAAAATGCTCCTTAAAAGTGCAAAAAAAAACTCTACCAGGGATATACAAACAATTTAAGGCAGATAAAAAATAAATTGAAGAGTACAGGAATATAGGATACATTCTGGAAGGATCCATTATTCAAACCTGAAATACAATAATGGAAGTTTCTAATGGAGACTTAGAATCATTAGGAAAAAAAAGCAAGAACTATGTTCATAAGACTATAATTAATAAAGTGGTGATCAAAGAGTTTTAAATAACTTTCAATCAAATATTATAACAACAGATAACTCGTTATCAGATACTTGCTAGATGTGAAATTCAATAGAATTTTAATATCTACTCATGACATTACCTTATTTAGTATATTAGTGATAGAAGAATCACTTAAGAATATTTTAAGTAGGGGTGCCTGGGTGATTCAGTCAATTAAGAATCTGACTCTTGATTTTGGCTCAGGCCATGATCTCACAATATGAGATCAAGCTTGGCTTTAGGCTCTGAGCTCTTAGAGCTTACAATCTCTGCTCGCGGTTCTCTGTCCCCCTCTCTTGCTGCCCCTCCCCACCTCAGATTTTCTCCCGCTCACCCCTTTCTCTTGCTCTCTGTCTCTCAAAATAAATAGATAAGCATTAAAAAAGAAAGAATAGTTTTAGCTAATAGATAACAGTAGATTGAGTAATGCAACAATCAAACATTCTTATCAAACTCAGTGATAAGAGAAAGATGGCTGTTACTGTCATTAGTATTTATGTTGATATAGAAATGGTAGTCCTTGAAGTAAAATATGAAAAGGAAATCATTGTTATAATTCTCTGAAAAAGACAAAAAATGTTCACTCATAGATGTAAACAATCCAAGATTGCCATCTTAAGGAATGATTAGAATTTAATAGCCTATCTCAGCACTATTTAAGGTAAATATACAAAAATTAATAATTCTCATATTTTATAGCAATAACTAATTTAAAGATGTAATAAACAGTTCCCAAGATGATTTTTAAATTGGAATACAGTATCTTTAAACTACTTAACAAGGTAACGGTGAGGGGGTGATAACATAACATAACATAACATAACACAATATAACATAACATAACATAACATAACATAACATAACATAACACAACATAACATAATGGTGTTATGTATGTATGTACACATATATAAAAAGAGCCAAAAGAGGAAACTTGAATAAATGGAAGCCATACCAGAAGTCATACTTCTGTTCTTTGAGTAGAATAACGATGGTGTAATTATCACAAATTTTCAGAAGTTCACTTATACTTTTAAACTAGTGTCCATAAAATATCAGCCAAAAAACCCCCAAAACATTCATGTTTATATGAAATAGTAAGAGCTTAAACCAGTTGAATAGTTAAAATAATATTTCTATTTTTATTTGATTTTTATATGTTTTTCATTTCAAATTTTTATTTAAATTCTAGTTTTAGTTAACATACAGTGCAATATTGGTTTCCTGAGTAGAACTTTGTTTTTCATCACTTACATACAACACCCAGTGCTCATCATAACAGGGACCCTCATTAATATGCATCACCCGCTGCCCTCCATCAGCCCTCAGTTTGTTCTCTAAGGGTCTCTTTTGTTTTGTTCCCCTCTTTCTTTTTTCTGCCCTCTCATACTCTCATATGGTCATCTGTTTTGCTTCTTAAATTCCACATTTAAGTGAAATTACATGGAATCTGTCTTTCTCTAACTGACTTATATTGCTTAGCATAATACTCTCTAGTTCCATCCACGTTATTGCAAATGGCAAGATATCATTCTTTTTGATGGCTGAGAAACATCCCATTGTGTGTGTGTGTGTGTGTGTGTGTGTGTGTGTGCACGCACGCATGCCACATCTTTATCCATTAATCAGTTGATGGGCATAGTTTGGCTATAGTTGATAATGTTACTATAAGCATCAGGGTGCTTGTACCCCTTCAAATCTTTATTTTTGTATCTTTTGGGCAAATACCTAGTAGTGCACTTGCTGGATTCTGGGTAGTTTGATTTGCGACTTTTGGGGGAACTTCCACACTATTCTCCACAGTGGCCACACAGTTCACCATCCCATGGACAGTGCAAGAGGATTCCCCTTTCTCTGCATCCTCACCAATACCTGTTGTTTCTTGTGTTGTTAATTTTAGCCAGTTTGAAGGATGTGAGGTGACATCTCATCATGGTTTTGATTTGTATTTCCCTGATGATGAGTGATGTTGAGTACCTTTTCATGTGTCTGTTAGCCATCTGGATGTTTTCTTTGGAAAAGTGTCTATTCATGTATTTTGCCCATGTCTTAACTAGATTATTTGCTTTTTGGGTGTTGAGTTTGATAAGTTCTTTATAGATTTCTGGATACTAAACTTTTCTGATATGCACCTGCAAGTATCTTCTCCCATTCGATCGATTTCCTTTTAGTTGTGTTGATGTTTCTTTCTAAAATAATATTTTTAAAATCAAAATTGATACAATGGAGTCTGAGGACTCAGTTGAAACTATAAATCACATTAAAATATGCTATAAAACTATCATAAATTTAAGCATGGTAAAATGATGACACTGAATGAAGAAACGAGCCCATGAACTAAAGTAGTTAACTTTTAAAAAATACATTAAATGAAGAATTTTAAATCAAGTATCATAATAAAATAACAAGGAAGGGGAAGATGATTTAACGAATGATACTATAACCATTAAGTCAATTATTTTTTTATTTTTTTTATTTTTTTTTACAGTTTATTGTCAAATTAGTTTCCACATAACACTCAGTGCTCATCCCCACAAGTGCTCTCCTCCATGCCCATCCCTCCTCCCCCCCACATCCATCAGTCCTCAGTTTTTGTCAGCATTCAAGAGTCTCTCATGGTTTGCCTCTCTCCCTTTCCCCCACCATTTCCGCCCTTCTTCTCCCCCTTGTTCCTCCGTCAAGTTCCTCCTAATCTTCCTACACATGCAAACATATGATATTTGTCCTTCTCTGCCTGACTTATTTCGCTCAGCATAACACCCTCAAGGTTCATTCACATTGCTACACATGGCCAGATTTCATTGTTTCTCATTGCCATGTAGTATTCCATGGTATAGACGAACCACATCTTCTTGATCCATTCATCTGTTGATGGACACTTAGGCTCTTTCCATGTTTTAGCTATTGTGGAGAGTGCTGCTATGAACATTGGGGTACATGTGCTCCTATGCATCAGCATTTCTGTATCCCTTGGGTAAATTCCTAGCAGTGCTGTTGCTGGGTCATAGGGGAGTTCTATTGTTAGTTTCCTGAGGAACCTCCACACTGTTTTCCAGAGGGGCTGTACCAGTTTACATTCCCACCAACAGTGTAGGAGGGTGCCCGTTTCTCCACATCCTCGCCAGCATCTAGAGTTCTCTGATTTGCTCATTTTAGCCACTCTGACTGGCATGAGGTGGTATCTCAGTGTGGTTTTGATTTGTATTTCCCTGATGAGGAGGGATGCTGAGCATCGTTTCATGTGTCTGTTGGCCATCTGGATGTCCTCTTTGGAGAAGTGTCTGTTCATATCTTCTGCCCATTTCTTCACTGGGTTGTTTGTTTTTCGGGCGTGTAGTTTGGTGAGTTCCTTATAGATTCTGGATATTAACCCTTTATCTGATATGTCATTTGCAACTATCTTTTCCCATTCCGTTGGTTGCCTATTAATTTTCTGGGTTGTTTCCTTGGCTGTGCAGAAGCTTTTAATCTTGATGAGGTCCCAATCATTTATTTTTGCTCTTGATTCCCTTGCTTTTGGGGATGTGTCAAGTAAGAAGTTGCTGCGGTGGAGGTCAAGGAGGCTGTTTCCTGCTTTCTCCTCTAGGGTGTTGATAGTTTCCTGTCTCACGTTCAGGTCCTTTATCCATTTTGAGTTTATTTTTGTGCATGGTGTGAGAAAATGATCTAGTTTCATTCT
The DNA here is from genome assembly GCF_008692635.1 of Crocuta crocuta. Classification (NCBI taxonomy): domain Eukaryota; kingdom Metazoa; phylum Chordata; class Mammalia; order Carnivora; family Hyaenidae; genus Crocuta; species Crocuta crocuta. The sequence continues at coordinate 2,901,584 of NW_027532589.1, forward strand.
TCTGCATGTTGCTGTCCAATTCTCCCAACACCATCTGTTAAAAAGGCTGTCTTTTTTCCATTGGATATTCTTTCCTGCTTTGTCAAAGATCAGTTGGCTGTATACTTTTGGGTCCACTTCTGAGTTCTCAATTCTGTTCCATTGGTCTATGTGTCTGTTTTTGTGCCAATACCATACTGTCTTGATGATGACAGCTTTGTAGTAGAGGCTAAAGTCTGGGATGGTGATACCTCCCGTTTTGGTTTTATTTTTCAGTATTACTTTGGCTATTCGGGGTCTTTTGTGGTTCCATACAAATTTTTGGATAGTTTGTTCTAGTTTTGAGAAGTATGCTGGTGCAATTTTGATTGGAATTTCATTGAATGTGTAGAGTGCTTTGGGTAGTAATGACATCTTAACTATATTTATTCTTCCTATCCATGAGCATGGAATGTTTTTCCATTTCTTTGTGTCTTCTTCAATTTCCTTCATAAGTTTTCTATAGTTTTCATCATACAGATCTCCTGTATCCTTGGTTAGGTTTATTCCGAGGTATTTTATGGTTTTTTGTGCAATTGTGAATGGGATCAGTTTCTTGATTTCTCTTTCTGTTGCTTCATTGTTGGTGTATAAAAATGCAACCGATTTCTGTACGTTGATTTTGTACCCTGCAACTTGGCTGAATTCTTGAATCAGTTCTAGTAGGCTTCTGGTGGAGTCTGTCGGGTTTTCGATGTAGAGTATCATGTCATCTGCGAAGAGTGAAAGTTTGACTTCCTCTTTGCCAATTCTGATGCCTTTGATTTCCTTTTGTTGTCTGATGGCTGATGCTAGGAAGTCAATTATTTTTTTTAATAATAAATTTTTATCTTCACATATTATTCAAAAACAAATTCCAGAATGATTACAGTTTTAAAATAATGGAGGAAGTCACCAAGGTAAAACTCAACAGATTTGATTGCAAAATATTTTGTAAGTCTGTATTTCAAAGGTATTATAAGCATATTTAAAAGATAATCAACAAATGGAAAATTATATTTGCAAAAAACTTTTTGCCAGATGCAAGGTTAATAGCTATACTTTCTAAAGAGCTTACAAAATTGAAATTAAATAGAAGCCTTAATTTCCCAGTAGTCAAATGATAATTCACAAAAGAGAATATACAAATAACTAATAATCATATGAAAGGCTTTCAACTTAGTAATCAAAGAAATTCAAATTAAAACAATGGGACATCATCTTCAGATCCTTTAAAATTAGCAATTATATTTTTGAAAGGTTGATAAAATATAAATCAGTACTGGTCTGCAAGTTTTTCATTCTTTTATCATTTTATTTATCCAGTAGACAAATATTTGTTCCACACTTACTATAATTTAGGCCCATGGCATTGGACTTATAACTGAGTCTTTCACCTCCAGACTTCCTGCTTGCTCTTGCCTTCCAATAGAGCCACCATCTTCTTTTAGACGAATTTCGATTTACTTTCAATTGTACTCCTATGACACTTGCTGGGTTTCTACCAGACACACACACACAAAGTATCTCCCGCATACTGGAGAGGCAAAGTGATTATGCTAGTTAGTCTTGCTGCCATAAAAAACTACCATAAACTTAGTGTATTAAAACAACAAAAAATGCCCATTTTACAGTTCTGGAGGTCAAAAATCAGAAATGAGCCTCAAAAATCAAAGTGTTGGCAGATCTACGTTCCTCTCTAGAGACTGTAGGAGAGGATTCATTTTCTTGCCTTTTCCAGCTTCTAGAGGCTGCTCACATTCCATGTGGTTCAAGGTCCTCTTCCATATTCAAAGCTAGTAATAATCAGTTGAGCCTTTCCCATGATGCCATCTGTCTGAGCCTGATTCTTCTGCTTCCCTCTTCTCCAATTAAAGGACATCTGTGATTATATTGGAACAGTCAAGATTACCCAAGGTAATCTCTTTACTTTAACATCAGATGATTGGAAATTTTAGTTCATCCATAACCATAGTTCCTCCTGGAATACATGTAATACAGTCACAGGTTTCTGAGATTAGGACACAAACATCTTTTGGAACCATTATTTTGCCTACCACAATGATACATTGGGTAGTGGGGGGTGAGATTATTTAGTCATATAGTTTTGGTTTTGGATTTTTACCCTTGTCACTTATGTTCTTCATTTGTGACACTGTGCAAGATTCATAACTTCTCTTAGTTTTTTAGGCTTCATTTCTACAATTAGAAAAACAATGAAACAAGCTATAAAAATTAAAGATACAAGAGGTGCCTGGGCGGCTGAGTCCATTGAGCATTCTTGATTTCGGCCCAGGTCATGGTCTCACAGGCATGGGATCAAACCCCACTTTGATCTTAGATTCTCTCTCTCTCCCTCTACTCCTGTCCCTCTCTCTCTCTCTCTCTGTCTGTCTCTTTGCCTCTGTCTCTGTCTCTCTGTCTCAAACAACAAACAAACAAAAAGAGATATGTGTAGCACACAGCAAACATTTAATAAAGGATAACTATTATAATTAAAAAAAAAAAAACTTACCAACACTTCAGCCTCAATACCACTTGCATTTCCATTCAAACTATTTGTACGTATCCAATGAAGCAAATGTTTGTTTCTGTAGAATCCGTCTGATCATACAACAATCTAACACCAATTATGTTGTGTTAATGTCCCCTAAATTAATTTCAAAAATGCAGATACTATTTTCACTGTGAACTTTAAGTACTCAATCAACAAGTTATTTTTAAAACACCTGAAGTATTATATATTACATTGCTATGCAGGAAATTTAAATGTAAAACACCAAATTTTGTGAAACTGGAGAGGTTATTCAAGCCATTAACTGGAGTTAAAGAATGATGTAACAAGGTTATTGTGAGAAATGAACAAATACTGTGCTAATTACAGACATGGAACTAGTCAAAGTAGCACAGGGAGTGATATTTTTGGAGTTATTCATTGTCACAGAACACCTGACAATAATTTCTTTTTTTGATATAAAATTCTTTTTTAAATTTATTTTTGAGTTACTTAATATACAGTGTGTAGTCTTGTCTTCAGGAGTAGAAACTTGTGATTCATCTACATAAGACACCAAAGGCTCATCCTGAAAAATGCACTCCTTAATGCCTGTCACCCATTTAACCCCCCTCCAACCCATCCCCAGCAACCCTCAGTTTGTTCTTTGTATTTAAGAGTCTCTTCTGATAATAATTTCTTATCAATCTGTACGTACTTGCTCATCATTTCTCCCCTCTACTCATTTTAGCTAAAGGAAAATGTATTCAGGGAATATGAATTAATGCTTTACTAGTATATTACACATAGCCATGTGATACAAAGAAAACAACAATGAAAGTAATTACAAACTATATGAGTGACATGGAAAAGGGAATTTGGGGAGAAGAGCCACAGATCTAGTGAGATATAAAGCATAACACATTGAAAGTTTTTTAATATCATTCAACCAGAAAACCAATGACTATGCTGTGAAATGTTTCTTTCTCAGCTCCTCAAGTCTACCTGTCAAAATCCTTTCTGTTTTCTCCTCAATTTACTCAGTGCAAGTTTTTTTCTTATTCTGTATTTTCATATCTTTATTGAATTATATTACAAAGCACAGTGTTATTTAAACTCACCTTCAATTAGCTGCTACAATCCTCACATTTGGGGCTATGTCAGAATCACCTGAATTTTCCACTCCTGGAAAGCAACCAGTGCTATTCCTTGAACATACTGGCACCCAGGAAATTCTAGCTGAATCACAGTAGATCACTAATCACACAGAGATGAAAGATCTGCAATAATAGAGCTATAAGACATAGATAAATAAAAATAGAAGATAACTCAAAAGTCTTGACATTTCTTTTATTTGTTTTTGGAAGCTGGCTTTAAGAAATATGTTAGCACTGTAAATCCCCTAATCCTTGAGCAGCCACCTACACTCCAGGTGCCTGTGAAGCATATCAGAGAACTCTCCAGGTCCATCAACATACAGTATTACCTCATCAGGTCTTTGGCCCCAACACCTTCACAGTGTCCTATATTGGAGAACTGAGTGGGAACATTGGTGGTCTCATATGTAAGGACCCCTCTGACCCCTCCAGCTTCAACCTGGGGCATCTTGATGAATTTGTGAAGTTTTCATGCTTTTCCTCCTAGAGAAACAGATTCCCATCTGGCCAGATAGAGATTACACACTCCAGTTCTTAAAGCGCACTGGGATCATTTGTGAGAGTAGGTAGCTCAGTAGGTTAAGCGTCTGACTCTTGATTTCTGCTCAGGCCATGATCTCATGGTTTGTGATGTTGAGCCCCTGCTTGGGATTCTCTCTCCCCCTCTATCTCTGCCCCTCTACTCCCTCAAAATAAATAAATAAACTTTTTTTTGTTTTAAGACAAAGAAGAAGGATCAGGAATCACCTAAGCAAAGACTTCACTTTGCTGGATACAGGCATTATCATTCCCTGCTGCTACTCTTATATTCGTAGAATCTCTCTGGCTTCCGGATTCATGTCACTGGAAGAAAGTTATCTTCAATTACCCACCTCAGATGCTTAATCACGGTGCTCGCGGTGCCTTTCAACCTGACACTCCCTTCAGAGACCACATGAGGCAGCCTATGTGTGTGGCTGGTTCTGTTTGATTGCATCAGCTGTTTGAGAAAGAAGAGAGAGAAGACGTCTTCAATCTGGCAGTCAAGACAAAGAAGAGAAAAAGGAGAATATCATCCACACATGAGAAACAGCCTTAGGTTTTGCTCATAACATAGAAAATCTCTACCCAGTGTCATTTCCTCCTCTTCCCCTGGGGCAGGGGAGGGGTTCTCATCCTAGACTTGAAAGTTTACTGTTTTTTCAGTAGAATTCAGCTCAATCTTTCAAACCACGTAATAACTCTGAAAGTCTCAATCTAGATATTCTTTAAAGTTCATCACTTGGGTCATTCTAGACTCATCTACACTCTCCTGTGCCCAAGCTGGGGAAGAAGGTAACATGTTTTCTTTGGTAAGAGGTTGAGAAATAAGTAGTAAATATTTTGTAACATAGACCAGTGGTCATTTAAGAAAAAATTAATGTTTATTTACTTTTGAGAGAGAGAGAGACAGAGTGAGAGCAGGGTGGGGCAAAGAGAGAGGGAGACACAGAATCCGAAGTGGGGTCCAGGCTCTGAGCTGTCAGCACAGAGCCGGATGGGGTAGGGGGCGGGGGGTTCGAACTCATCAACCATGAGATCATGACCTGAGCCAAAGTCAATCACTTAACTGACTAAGTCACCTAGTAATAAATATTTGGAATAAAAAATGCTTTGTTTTAAAATATAGATATGCATGAGGGAATGATAATAATATTTATTGTAAATATATTTTATTAAGTGCATAAACCATCTTATTTTGATACGGAAGACTGAGGGATTTCTCGAGCTCCAAAATCTCAACCACCAGCTGGTGTCAGGTTCTTGAACTGGCCAACAAAGAACTCAAAGAGGAGTCAGAGTAAAGTCCAGCAGAAGAAGCTTTATGGCAAAACAGAAGTACAAACTCCAGAAGAGGAAGTGTGAATGCACTCAGAGGATCTGAATGGGGCAGAATGGGGTGGAATTCTGTTTTTCCTGAGTAGTCACAACTTGGGTCCAGACTCTTTATATGAGGTTGTGGGGAATACGTGGAGATTTCTAAGAACTCAGCATTATCATTATGCATGCTCCATGTTAGCCATCTGATTTCGAGCTAACGATTGCAAGGTGCTTGTGGCTTCAGAAACCACAGAGCTATCACATACTCTCTGTCAGGTGTCAGACTCAATTCCTTGGAGTTTTTTTGTACCTCCTACAAATATCTAGCGCCTCTGTATTCTGCCTGCCTCAGTTCAGCTACACAGCTATTTGAAGAATGCATCTTTAGCTCCATATTAAAGATAATTTTTTTTTCTTTTTAATTATTTATTTCTGAGAGAGAGAGAGAGCCACAGCGTGAGCAGGGGAGGGCCAGAGAGAGAGAGAGATAGAATCTGAAGCAGCCTCCGAGCTCTGAGATAGCTGTCAGCACAGAGCTCAATGCGGGGCTCGAACCCACGAACCATGACATCATGACCTGAGCTGAAGTTGGACGCTTAACTGACTGAGCCAACCAGGTGCCCCTACAGATTAATTTTTTTAAAGCCATCTAATTATTTACAGAGTGACTACTTTTTGCCTGGTACTATTCTATGTACTGACATTGCAGTTAACAAGACAGATAAAAATCCCTGGGACAAGAATTTATATTCTCATTGGGTGGAATAAACCACAAATATATAAGTAGACTACATAGTGGAATATTTTTCCAGGTGGTGATAAGGGTTATAGGTTAAAATCAAGCAGAAGAAAAAGATAGGAAATACCAGAATTAGGGGAGAGGTTTGCAATCTTAAATAAGTCCCTTTAGAGCAGGCTTTACTGAGAAAGTGATATTTGAGAGAAACCTTAGCTAAAATAATAAAAATATGAACACAAGTGAAATGCCAGCATGAAGAATAGTCCTAAACACTATCAATAATCATAACAATGAAAGATTTAACAATAACAATAACAAAAATAACGGATTTCTGGGACACCTGGGTGGCTCAGTTGGTTGAGTGTCTGACTTCGGCTCAGGTCATGATCTCACAGTTCGTGGGTTCGAGCCCCGCATAGGGCTCTGTTTGGCAGCTAGCTCAGAGCCTGGAGCCTGCTTCAGATTGTGTCTCCCTCTCTCTCTGACCCTCCCCTGCTCATGCTGTCTCTGTCTCTCTCTCTGAAAAAAATAAAAACATTTTAAAAACTTTTAAAAACCCAGTCCATTCAAATTATATAGAAAGCCTTTAACAAGGTACAAGGTACTAAGGTACAATCTTTAGTTATGTGACAGATATTTAAATTGTCTTCAAAATACTTTGCTTTGGCGTTTCAGTAGAACATCATTCTACAGTGAGCAACTTGAGAGACAAAAGGTCCTCAGAGTATTAATGTATTTTCCACCTCTTGACCTTTCGAGGGCCATGAGATCTGCAGAGAGCATTCACTCTTAAATGAACATAAATAACCCATTATCAGTCTCTGAAATGTTAACAGGTAAGAGGAAAAAGGGAATCGCAACATTTATTGAATCCATATTTGATGACAAGAATTTTACATCTATAACTTCATTCTGATCCCCACTAGGAACACAAAGACTTTAAGTTATGTATTATTTTCTCCATTTTATAGCTAAGAGAAATGAGACTCAAAGAAGTTAAATAACCTGTGCAAATGCACAGTGCTAATGACCGCCAAAATGAAAATCTATCATATTTGCATACTTTCTATTGTGTCGCGGAAGAATACTGTGATCGGGATTTTAGGGACCATCCGGAGTTGCACAGCTAATAAGTCAAAGAACGGTATAGTATCAAGCCCCAGTCCGTGTGTATTCTTCAAGATGTGGAGCTTCCTACTTGAGGAGAAATAGGAAAGAGGCGATTTCAGGGGCGTTAAAGAAGAGCAGGGACTGAAGGCATAGGATCACCACAAAGACTGGTCCTTGGAGGCCATCTACAGAGTGAGTCCCTGCGGAGGCAGTGCGGTGTAAACCTCCATTGCATGAGGTTGTTATCACATACAGCGGGACTCAGTTTACTCGGAGACGGAATCTGTTGAGCGCGTTTCTCATTAGAAGTGTAGTTGCATGGCGCCTGGAGACGCGGGGAGGAATTTCATACTAAAGACGACTGGAGGACCAGGAAGCACACAAGGTAATGGGAGGAGGGCAGAGACTGGTATTATAAGGGCATCGCTTCGTGATGCAGAAGCTTGAAAGCAGAGTGTGTCTGCCTCGCATTTCTGTCCAGTGCCAGCCCTGCTTAACGTTGACGGAATAATTATTAGGGCCCAATTATACAATAAGCCCCAGTGATTTATGACACTCTATAACCAGCACTGAATCAACCTGTCTCAGTAGCCGTAAGTCTGCATAAAGTTTTAATTACGAACATCATAAGTTGGTCAGAGCATATGGAGAAAAATGGATTATGAATTTACGATGCGGTGAATTTTCCTGCTGAGTGGCTCTTCCCCTGATCAGGGCCTCACGACAGGATGACAAAAGGCACGTAAGAGAAGCCAGGTGCTCCACAAAGCAGCTGCTCCCTTTTAAAAGTGAGACTAGGAAGCAGAGCTGCGGTGTGCCTGAGGGGGTGTTAAGGGACTTCAACTGTGACATTCTGATCCTGGCCTCAGGTGAGACATAGCCACCAGGGCTGTGACAATGACATGCTAGCCCAGATTGGCACGTGACAGGATTGAATTGAGCTGAGGAATAGTCTTGGCTTGCTTAACAATTCTTTCAACACTCCTTATATAAGAGGATTTCCCAAATCGATAAGCCAGTCACTCTATTTTCTCCTTCGGATTTTGTGGTTCAATAAGCACATACCAAGAGCTTATAATGGGCCCGACATCCAATGACTCGTCTGTGGGGGCGTGAACAGACCTGGATGGATGGCCCAGCTGGGGAGAGCCTTGCAGGGCCATAACATGCAGAAGTCCCTGAGGGAGTGGGCCAATGTTTGCGGCTGTAACACAGACTTTTCTGCCTCTGCTTCTCATTCCTTCACCCACCCCTCCACAGTGACACATGAAATGTGTCATTCAAAGGAGACATGCAAATCTTCAGATTCAAAGGAGAATCCCAAGAGCATTCACCTACCAACTTTCCACACATCACTCTCTACCTCAGAGTCTTCCTCCCAGGGAGCCTGATCTTGAAAGCTTAGCATCTCATTTGTAAAAACCCTTTATCCTGGGCGGGCGCCCAGAGCCTTATAGAGAATTTGGTAAAATGAAAAAGTGTATTCATTTGTTCTTGTGCCCTTTGATCACTTATTTATTCAAACACATTGTATTTCAGTGGTTACCATGTGGCAAAGCGCTGTGCCGGCATTAGGAGCTGTGAGCCAAGATTCCCCAGTGCAGCAAATGTTGCCAAGAGGGTCATTCAAAATAGGGTCGGGGCATACGGAGGAAGCAGGACCTGTGTGTGCCTCCTGTTTCAATTCTTAGAACACCAGAACATTTTTGACTTTTGTCCATTGCAACCCCACCACCTTGTGGAATTCATCTTTCTTTCTAACTCTGGACTGATCGGGAGATCATGTCACATCTCTCCGCGAAATTGCCAGTGGTGCGTTAGATAGTCTAACTCTGTCCGCACTAATCTTAATTCTTTAAAAACAAGTTATACAACTTTGTGGATTTTGTCTTTATAGGCCTGCATGCTCTGCTTGAAATTCAAAGCACGCTTTCAAGGTCAGTCCACCTTGTGTCCCCTGGGTGGCCATCCCTAAGACCCCAAATAAAGGCTTTTGGTTGCTTTACAAACTTGATGTCTTCTTGGTTGACAGAGTACAGAGATAAAAGAAAGTTCTGCACTGACACAGCTGGCAGCCCGGGCAAAAAGGCAGACAAATAAATACTCCTGCTTAGTGTGGTTAAAAAGTATGGTATAATCAGGCGCAGGAAGCCATGGGAACACAGAGGAGAGACACATCTCTCTGGGGAGAGAATCAAGTAAGTATCTGGAAAAGGGAGCCATTGAATCAAGTGGAGTGTAGGCCATATGGTCTTCTGGCTGGACACACTGAGGGAGGTGAGGGGCGACGAAGGAGGACAGAGTCTAACAGCTGGTACTACAGCAGAGCTGATGCTCACACATGCACAGTTGGACAGAAGGCCCTGCACCAACATTCCAGGAGGATTATGCCCACCCGATCAGGCTGTCCATCTGTGACTCACCTTGAGCCTCATTTCCTTGCTCTGTCTGGATTAAAGTTACAGCATCACCGTGTGGAATTGACACCCCCTGCACCTGCTCCCTGGACTTCACAGAGGAGCCTCTTGTCCGTGTCTAATAAGGAACAGTGTTAGCAATGTCTGCAGCAAGGTCACTGAATACATGTGGTTAAATAGTAAAATCACCTCCAAATACCCAGAGTAAGAACAACACATAACTATTGATCCTATTCTTCACCTAAAGGGCTCACCTGCTGGGATTAGCCGACCTTATCGTGTTTCTCAAATCAAGATTCCAAGGCAACTACTGCACACTCCAAACTTGCACTGATGATAAATTAATCATAATCATAATAAACAGGATGATGCATAAAGCTTCAACTTCCCTTTTAGCTCTGGCAGGTGGAAAGATACCCCTCTAATAAATTTATTTGTAAAATCTTCCAACTTCTTTCATCATGAAGTCAGTCTGACCACCCCGCCCCCTCACAGACACACACACACATGCACACCCCAGATCAAATGTAGCTCATCTGAGGCCAAAGGAAAGAGCTAAAAAGCTAAAAAGCTTGAACAATCGAAAGAACCACATGATGTTCTAGAAATATACTGGAAGCCTGGAGATCTAAACTTCCAGCTTGATTTCAAACAAATAAGTGAACAAACAAATAAAAGAACCTCACTAGTGTTGGCACTGTCAGAGAACAATTAAAGTGGTTACACTTTATAATATATGTAAGCGATCACATTTCAGAGTTGCAATGTATTAAGTCTCTCACACGTAGACAAATACCATATTTAATATGAGGACTAGTGAGTGTTTTTGAGGTATGAAGTAGACATAGGACAGAATATCAATAGCTAATAAATAAAATAAAGTTGTAAACGTCACCAGTAAATTAAAAGTAAGAAATATGAGCCAGAAAAATGAAGTCCCATTTTTAAACTATCAAACTAGTGTACCTTATACCCAGTATCACAGATTATGTACAGACACGTGCTTTCCTGTGCATGGCAAATATGTGTGTAAACTAAGGACACCACTCCTAAGGACAACTTTGTGTGTCAAGAGTCGTAAAAAATACATCTTTACTTTTCCTAACCAATTGTGCTTCTATAAATCTGTGTTAGAAAACAGCGCACACCATCACCACCACCACCACCATCAATAGCAACCTATAATAAAACTTAACGTAAGTCATCGTAAAACTTTTATACTGACAAACTAGAATGGCCATAAACGTCCAATAACTGGTCAAAGGATATAAATAGTTCACAGAAGAGCATATCCAAATGGTTACCAAACAGGCAAATTTGCTCAAGCTCAAAGGTAGTCAGCAATCTGAAAAGTGAAACATTACACATTTTAGGTATCAGAATTGCAAATGTTTAAAAGACTGATATCGCTATTAGAAAAATTACTGAAATTCACATTTAAACGTTTCTGATTAAAATGTGAATGGCCACAGTTATTTTTTAAAAGGAATCTGCTGATGCTATTAACTTTAAAAATGTATAGACACTGGGGCACCTGGGTGGCTCAGTCAGTAAAGTCCAACTTAGGCTCAGGGTCTCGAGTTAGAGCTGTGCGTTGGGCTCTGTTCTGACAGCTTGGAGCCTGGAGCCTGCTTTGGATTCTGTGTCTCCCTTTCTCTGCCCCTTCCCTGCTCACACTCTGTGTCTCTCTCAAAAATAAATAAATGAATAAATAAACATTAAAAATGTATAGGTACAGGGCAGAAGAAATTATTTTAGGGGCACCGACTTCAGTTCAGGTCATGATCTCACAGTCCAGGGGTTAGAGCCCCACATTCAGCTCTGTGTTGATAGCTCACATCCTCTGTACCCCTCTTCCTCTGCCCCACTCATGCTCTCTCTCAGAAATAGATTTAAAAAAGAAATTATTTTATATCTACTCAATGTACTTATTATAAAATAAATACATCTATTAACTTAGAGATTTCAATGAAGTATTGTTGGATGAGGAAAGAAAGATATGGGAAAATGCATATAATATGATTCCATTTTTGAAAAATTATGACTGCCCTATGTGCATGCATAACCCCATAGAGTATTAAAGCCAGTGTTTGTATATTTGTGTTTATGTGGGTGTGTATATACACAGAGTAATGAAAAATAAAGAATACCTCCAAGGTGATTAAAATAACTTATCCAAATAAGGATGGGGCAGGAAGCAAACACAGATAAAAAGATTGTAAATAAAGACCACAGACAGGGGCACCTGGGTGGCTCAGTTGGTTAAGTGTCTGACTTCGGCTCATGTCATGATCTCATAGTTCATGAGCTTGGGCCTCAGAACTTGGAGCCTGTTTTGGATTCTGTGTCTCCCACCCTCTCTGACCCTCTCTCACTCATGCTGTCTTTCTTTCTCCAAAAATAAATAAACATTTTTTTAAAAAAAGATGACAGACAGCACATATGATTATTTCAGACATGAATTCATATAAAATTATATGTGCATATGTTTTAAAAAATTTTTGAAAGCAAAACTAAATTTTTACAAGTCTCACTAGGGGAGCTTTGTAAAGTGCATCTTCCTGGCTTTTGATCCCAGCCGTGTTTGGAATAAGGCACCCAGGAGCTGTGTCTATAAAGAAACCTGATGGCAGTGTGGCTCCTTGACATGCAACATGCAAGTGCACGGAGCTATGGAAAGGCAGAGGTGAGGAGGAAGCGTGCCCAATTGTGTTTTTCACGACTTCAGGCAGAATGTAGTTTCCTTCTTCAAAGTCTGACATCCCCTCTGCAGGGTCCTGTGACCAAGCTGGGGGAAACACTGGACCCAGGACTTACTTCCTGAACTGGGATCACACACTCCACCCAGGGGCCGTGCATGTGTCCCCTACCCAGATTCCCCATTCCAGTCCACCCTTTTCATTACCCACGTGGTTGGCATGTCCAGCCAAAGGTTACCTTTTAAGAGGTAGTAGTAGCACAAAGTAAGAATGAGTAGTAAGAAGTCATAATCCTACTAGAAAATAAGGTTTGCTCTCGAAGACTACACACTTCATAAATATTTGTGGAACCCAAATGCATCCAGCGCCTTGCAAAACCCCTGGTAGATAGCAGACATTTCTTAAATCAGAAATTAAGATTTTGGTGAAACAGAGAGCACGAACAGTCCCCCTTGCAGCTCCTGCTTCACTATTCTGATCCCAATAAATCTGCTCTTGCTGGTTCCAGTGAGGCAGGGGTGGAGCCTCTGTACTGAGGAATCAGGGCATCCAGCTTTCACTACTGGTGAGTTCAAAATAATGGATGGGCTTATAATTAGGGCTGTGATTAGTATTAGCACTTTTTGCAATGAAAATTCATTTACCAGGGCGCCTGGGTGGCTCACTGGGTTGAGCATCTGACTCTTGATTTCCGCTCAGATCATGATCTCATAGTTCATGAGTTCAAGCCCTGCATTGTGGTCTGTGTGGAGCCTGTTTGGTATTCTCTCTCTCCCTCTCTCTCTGCCTCTTCCACTCTCTCTGCTCCTCCCCAGCTGGCATATCCTCTCTCTCTCTCTCTCTCTCTGTCTCTCTCTCTCTCTTTCAAAATAAATAAATAAACTTAATAAAATATTTTTGAAAAGACTTCATTGACTGTCAAAATGGTCATTCCATCACAAAATCTGAAGTTGAGAAGCCATTGACCTAGTCACGTGTTTCATTCTATATCCAGCTGAGATCATGAGTTTTCAACATTTAATAGTTTAAAAATGTGCCATCGATTTCTTGAACTTAGATTCTGCCTTTAGGAAACTTACACCTTTGCTGAGAGACCAAATCCATCTGAAATGGAGCCACATCTGATAAATCATAAAGACATACATCAAAACATGCAAGAATTCATAAAGCACAGACTGTTTCCATCCCAAAGATGAGTTCCAAAATTATATAAGAAAAGGCAATGTTGTGGTGGTATGTTTACAGTTACTCAGAGACTTCTTTGGTGAGATGTTCTAGACGTTTAGATAATTATGTCCTATGACATTAAACAATGACTTGTGAGACTTCATAGTTATACCTTAGATTTGTGAACCTGTGTGCATGCTTTTTTTTTTAAGTTATTTTCCCTACAAGAGAGCAACATTTGGTACCATTCTCCTCACCATCTGGATGCCTCTATTATATCTATTTTAAATGTAAACTCTTTAATGTAAGGAAAATTTATTATGTTAAGTCTTCACATATTGTAGTCTTTGATGGATGATTATTATGGTTAATAAGAAAGATTATGTATTGGCAGAAAATGTATCTTTGCTTCTGTGGAAATTAAGATGGGAGTTACTTTTACAGTTTAATATGGAAGAGTGATGGTGAGGTTGTCAAAAGCAAATAGGGCTCATTTCTATAAAATTCAGGGCCATTTTTACAACTGAAAAGTGGCTCGCTTTAAAACGTAATAACATAGATGGGGAAGATGTTACAGTCAGTAGTTACCAAATAATCTTTCCCCTATAAACCGGCAGTCTGAGGTGGTAGTGAGGGTGGAAGGATATTCCAGAAGCAGTAGCCCCGCAAGTGCACTTGACATTTGCAGTACGTGTTTTGAGCATTCTTGTCCTCTCTGTGACCACGTGATTTTCCGTATTTGTCATGAAGGTTAATCAATAATAATAATCGTCAGAAAAGAAACGTTTATTGAATTTGTTTATGTGGCACTACATACTAATAATATTATGAAAAAGGCCTAGATTTGTCATTTTAATTACATTTCTTTGTAAAAGGGGGGACAGGGATGTGAAAAAATGCTCCCAAAGCAGTGAATTCCTCCAAGTTCAAGGAAGGATTTGCAAGAATGACAGAATTAAAGCAACTCAAGTCCCATTTCTTCTTATTTAGAGGCAGTGCGTTATCATTGATCATTTCAATCTGCTCTCTGAATGCAGTGGTGGGAGTCCAGGCATGTACCTGACATGAACCGGCCGATTCTGAACTGTTTTTCTTACATACCAGTGCTTACTGCTTAGAATGAATGTGTGTAGCTCAGTCCACGTGTGTGTCAGGGGCCAATTCATAACAGGCGATTTTCCAAATTAACTTCCAGTAAAAGATGGCTATTAACAGTGTGTGTTAATTTGGGGCTTGAGTAGATATCATGAAAGCCTTCACAGTAGTAACCATATGATTTGTTTAGCATTTAGATAAACAAACTAGTTTTTCAGGAGGAAGGATTTTTTTTCAACGACAGTCCTTAAAATTATTAAAGTCCAGTGAAAATTAAAAGTAGACCAACTTTCAGACAATTGGATGTTATTGTTTATCAGGGAACGCACCATTATCACCAGCCCCTGGGTGGACTTCTCCTTGTTCTGTGCCTCTGAGCACCACAGAAGGCTGACTAAGGTTCCAAAGAGTAGCAACTATAGTTTCATAGAGGACATCATTTAGGATCTCCTTCAAACCAAACATTTTTTAAAAAGTTTTTTTTTTTTTTAAGTTTATTTATTTTGAGACAGAGAGAGGGGAAGAGAAAGAGAGTGATCCCAAGCAGGTTCCAACCTGACAGCACAGAGTCTGATGTGGGGCTTGAACTCACAAACCATGAGATCGTGAGCTGAGCTGAAACCATGAGTCAGATGCTCAATCAACTGAGCCACCCAGGCGCCCCCAAACTGCAACATTTTGAGAAGCATCGTCTCTCATCTCCCAGCCACGGACAAGTTCACAGATGGAAACTAGCCCTTACTTCCTGCTCTTCTACTCACGGCAGACATTTTTAATCCATCAGGGGACCTCAGTCCCAGGCAACAGGGACATGTCTTAGAAGCCTCATAAAACAGCAGTTGAGGAAATCTGTACAATTGGTCAGCACGGGCGTGAAGGTTGAAATCTGTACGCATTCCTGAATTAAACCTCTAAGCTGGCAATCGAGGTAAAGCACTCATGAAAGTCCATGAGGAGGGCTTGGTGCTCCGTAGGCACTCAGGCCAGGGTGTTCATGGAGGGCATGCGCTTCATGAATGGGTGAAGGCAGAGAAAGTGACCAAGAAAGCTGGTCTTACTCCTATTACAGCATGAAAAAAATAGTAATCCCTTAGTATTCACAAGTGATAAGAACACGTATTTAGTGACTATTATTGTAATCCAGTCACTATTAACGTACTTCCTGCGTGTTAACTCTATCTGTCCTTTCAACCTCCGAATGACCTAGGCACTATTACTATCATCCTCATTTCACAGAGGAGAACCTGGAGAAGAGACTGGGAGTGACTGGTCCAAGATCACCCTTTTGCCTGGTGACATAGGTGGGCGTCAACCCGAGCAGTACATCTGCGGTACATCTTCTTTCCCACAGAGAAGCACACTCTTTCCTGCCTCCAAAACGCCGCTATCCAGTCCCACTCTCCTTGAGCCACTTCTAAGTCCTGGAGCTATTTTGCAGAGGCATAATTTTGATTTGGCTTGCTGTAGGGCCAGTGTGAGGGAGTAATTAATTCGTGAATGTGACAAGCCAAGGATGATAAAATATCAAATTTATCTCAAGGAAGCTTTAATGTCTTCTTTTCATCACGATACAAGCAGAACCTTTAATTAGGTGATTTAAATGCTTTATTGATAGGGGGAGCTCTGAAAAGAAAGTAATGACCAGAGAGTGTGTGAGACCTTAAAGAGAGGCCAACTGCTTTATCTTCCCTAATGCAAATGTTTTGCAACAGTACCAGAAGTTAGAGATACCTCTGCCCATTTTGCAGAGAAGAAACTAAACTTAAGAGGAGTTACATGATTTGGCCATGGAACCACAAAGTCATATTTGAACCCAAGTCTGTGTAATTTCAGAGCCCAGATCTCTGATTTACAGGTGTTTCTGCAGATCCAGCTTGCTCATTAAGGCTTAGCCTTTCCCGCACATTTGATCTTCAAACAACTCTACCCGGCTATCACTTCTGTGAGAACGTCTTTACTGGCCCATGGATGGAACTCTCCACCTGTGGGTCAATGGTCACCATAGGCTGAACCTCACACACTCATTTTGGAAAGGCAGCAGGTTGAAAAAAGGAGGGAGAACATCTAATGGCAGACTGTCCTATGTGGCTCCTAATAATATAAGAGGAGCTGGCACCAGGCCAGTATGAATTGATCCAATACCTTTCATCAATCCTCTGTACTCACTGTGCTGTGCTCTGGGATGACAGAGAGAAAATGTCATATCCCTGTCTTTAGAACACATTTCAAATTCCTGGCATTAAAATTCAGAAAATGATTTTTTCAAAGAATTAGAGCATTATGTTGAAAATGT
The DNA here is from genome assembly GCF_008692635.1 of Crocuta crocuta. NCBI lineage: Eukaryota > Metazoa > Chordata > Mammalia > Carnivora > Hyaenidae > Crocuta > Crocuta crocuta. The sequence continues at coordinate 2,918,591 of NW_027532589.1, forward strand.
TGTTGTTGCAGCTGAAGATATAACAAGTGCTGTGTCTAAGGTGCATTCATGCCATATGCGCCTATCAGAGCATGCCGACTTTCTCTCATGTTTCTGGGAAGTCCGGTGCCTCTCAGTTGGCCAATAGTTCTTGAGTATCATATGGCCAGGCATCTGAGATTCCAAGGGCTCCCTACTTACTCTCTGCCTTCCTTTTCTCCAGGGGGCATTTCCATCTCAGACGCTGATATGATCTTCACAGGAATGGACATGTGCTCAAAAAAGTTGTCACCTTGGTGCACTTATTCTTGCTGCTCTCTTCCTCCCAGTCTGGACTTCCTCCCTCTAGGTATCTGAAATGCTAACGTTGCCGGAGGGTCATCTGGTCTGAACTAGACAATGAGTGAATGGTGTGGCTGTCCGCTGGCAGTGGAAACAGGATTTGAAGCCAGACTTGGCTATGACTTCCTGCTCTGCTATTTGAGACCTGTTTGACCTTTGACAAACATTTTTTTTTTTTTACTATTTTAAATGTTCATTTTTGAGAAAGACAGAAAGCACGCATATAAGCAGGGAAGAGGCAGAGGGAGAGGGGGACAGAGGATCCACAGCAGAGAGCCTGATTGGGGGGGGGGGGCTCAAATTCATGAACCGTGAGATCATGACCTAAAACAAACTCAGTCACTTCACCAACTGAGCCACCAAGGTGACCAAGGCCAACATTTTCTTTAAACCTGAAAATAGGAACATATATTTGGTCATATATATTTTTATCCACTCATTTAAGTTTATCTCTAAACCAGTGGTTTTTGAATGAGGATGACTTAGCTCCCTAGGGGACACCTGGACATGCCTAGGGATAGATTTAGTCGTAGCAACTGGGACAAGAGGGTTGTGCCTCACCAAAAGAATTGTTTCACCCAAACATCAACAGTACTGATGTTGAGAAGCTCTGCCCCAATCTCTCAGACTCCCAATCCCCACTGAAGCCTGACCAAGAGGAAAGTGGGTATGATTGACAGAAAGTGGAGCCCCACTCCACTTCCAGCCTGGATGTGACAGAAGGTTCCTCAAACAGAGCAAAGGGAGGTGAAAGAAAGACTCTGTTTCCTCTTCAGGCCCAGTTAGTTGTGGGAAAACAAGGGAAACAGGACACAAGAAAGCAGGCAGTTCAGTGTTTGCCTCAGTCTCTTTCCCTTTGGGCAGATATTCCCACAGTGGGAGGTACATCTCAATGTCAGAGGCACTGCTAACCAATTCAGGGTCTTCTGCAATGCCAGCAAGGATTGAGGCAGGCTAAGTCCAGAGTACGGAAAGCTGAGTAAAGGAGAAGAGAGAAAAGGAGGAAGGGCCAAGGAGGGGAACAGAAGAGAGAAGAGAGGAAAGGTGAGGGCAGGGAGGTCTAGAAGCTTCAGCAATCCTGGCCAACAGAATAACCAGGCACCAAACACAATGAGTTCAAGCTACACTCTCCCTTATAATATGGGTTGACATCATGGAAAAGAGAAAGGGGGATTGTAGGGGCGGGGCACTCAAAAGATTATATTTTATTTAAAAAGTTGCATACCTGAAACTAATGTAACACAGTCAAATTTAAAAAAATAAAAATAAAAAGGTAGTGTGCCTGGGTGCTTTAGCTGGGTCAGCTTCAGACTCCATTTCAGTTCAGGTCATGATCTCGTGGTTCTTGAGTTGGAACCCCACATCAGGCTCTGTGCTGACAGAGAGGAACCTGCTGGGATTCTCTGTCCCTCCCTTTCTCTCTCTCTGTCTGTCTCTCTCAAAGTAAACAGATAAACTTTTACAAAAAGCTACTGAAAAACGTTACCTAATGAGAATGTTTTTAATTATTCGACCATAATAAGGATACTGGACCACACTAAAATAATTTAATTACACAGGAAGATTATATCATCTCATAGGGAAAAGGGGAGAATTTCTTCTACATTTCTGAAGAGAGTATATACATTTTTTACTTCTTATTAGTTAACACTAACTTCACAGCCTTACTAGAAAGATTAAATGAAATAATACCTATAAAGCATCTAGCAAAATGACTGGCCCAGGGTAAAAACTCAGCAATCAGGAAGGGAAGAAAACTTGTTGTCTATTTATCATGCACAGCAGAGAGAATATCTGAAATGATCCCACACAGATGCCCCCGATTCACTAGAACTGGCAAATGTCACTAGATCTCTCTCCCATAATTATGAGTTGTAAGACTTATTTGATCTTAAGGTAGAAAGTTATCTAGGAATTGCTGATATCATCATAGAGCACTTAAAAGCTGAGAGTCTTCTCTGACCAGGGGCAGAACTTTTTTAACAAGTTTATTTTTGAGAAAGAGAGAGACAGAGCATGAGCAGGGGAGGGGCTGAGAGAGTGGGAGACACAGAATCTGAAGCAGGCTCCAGGCTCTGAGCTGTCAACACAGAGCCCAATGCGGGCTCGAACCCATGAACCTTGAGATCATGACCTGAGCTGAAGTTGGATACTCAACCGACTGAGCCACCCAGGCGCCCCTAAGTTTCTGTTTCTTTCAGAATTGTTAACCATATCAAAATTCAAATATGGCAAGAAGGAATGTTTAAACTCACATCAAAATCTAAGCAAAAACTAATTGCCAATAACCAGTTTTCATATTGAACAATATGAATAATAATGATAAGCTATCAGTAGTTATACTACCATAATAAAATTTTGGTTCATCACAGTGAGACAGATTCACCTCTCTATTCCTTCTAAAAGATCTTACAAAATCATTGTATTTTTACATGAAGAACAAAATAGGATTATCTATGTAAAGAAAGAAGTGGAAACAGTGTTGCGAAGTCCTAAAGTTAATTAATAAAAAATACATTGTTATTTTTCTAGAATGTTAAAATTACGTGGTATCACCAGCCTCTTTATATTTGTAAATTGTCTTAATTTCTTGATTCATTTTAAATAACTACTCACCTTTGTACTCAATTTCATTTCTTTTTTTTTAAATTTTTTAAGGTTTTTTTATTTTATTTATTTCTAGGAGAGAGAGAGACAGCGTGAGCAGGGGAAGGTCAGAGAGAGAGGGAGTCACCGACTGAAACAGGCTCCAGGCTCTGAGCCGGCAGTCAGCACAGAGCCCGACGCGGGGCCCGAACCCACGAACCGCGAGATCACGACCTAAGCGAAAGTCGGACGCTTAACCGACTAAGCCACCCAGGCGCCCCTGTACTCAATTTCATTTCTTTATAATGCCTTCTTTTCCTCAAAGACAGCTCCCCCAAATTGCATGAATCTCACGTCACACTTCCATGTGCCACCGCCCAGGGTGTGGGTTCAGTCCAGTCCCAATCCCTCACCCGGGCCTGGCCAGGGGAGGCTGTCCACAAGAGCGCAGCTGCTCCCTCATGGGACACAGAATAAGGCTGTTTCTCTTTTCTCCTGAGACTAGTTTTGGGACTCGGTGCGGGACAAGAATTCCCTGGAAGCCATGCAATCTCTTGAATTAGAAAAACAATTGCCTCCCTGAGGCCAGCATTCAGGACTGGGCTTACCTTCAGTCTGGTTAGACAATCGTCCAGAATAGGCTGAAAGCCCGGATGATATGTCTATAGGTAGAAACCCTCTGAGCTTTGCGACTGAACCTTACTGATGACATTGGCTTAAGACCCACGTTTGTTCCTGGATCAGATTCCCCAGCTCCCGCTCTTCCCACAGAAAGGGTGGTCACCCTCTCCTGGCTTATTTCTCCTCCCCCTGTCCCCTGTGTCCACCCAAACCACCCCAGATTCGACATCAAGTTCCATTCTCTAGCATATCGCTTGGAAGGAGACATGGGGGAAATCTGAAGAAATCCTGGTGTAAGTCAGATGTTGGAGGCAGAGGGCACTCGAAACCACTGGCGTGTTTGGTCACAGACTTATTCTAGTGATTGAATGAATTTTCTTTTCTTTACAAGAGTTTTAAAAAGTGGTAAAGTAAAAAGAGGTAGAAAAGTAGTGGGTGGCATTGAAGTTTGAAATGAGACTGTCAAAGTCCTAATTACCTTCTTATCTGCACAGTCAACCTACACTTACGTCTCTTCTGATTAGTAAATAAACTTTTATTGGATACCTAATTTGTATAACATACTGTCTGAGATACTATAATCGCCTCTTTATCAGAATTCACCACTCTAAACTTTAAGAAGGCAGAAACTTGTTTCTATGGATTCTGCAATATTTATCATAGTGCCTACACATAGTAGGTGCTCAGAAATATCGGTTCAATGAATGACTTCCTTCTATTTCTACTAGAAAGTAAATCGCTCACTTGTTAAGTAAAATGTACTTTTCTGATTACAAAAATAATTAATGCTAAATATAGAAGAGTAAAACAAAAAATCAATATGATTTGGGCATATTTTTCTCATAATTTTCTGGTAAAATGCATAGGCATTTACCTATGTATTTATATTAAAATTAGGTGTATTACCTATGTATTTGGGTGTATATTTTTATTATTATTGAATATTGTGCCTATTTTTAAATAGTCAAATATTATTCAAAAACACGTTAAAAAATTTTATGCTGAATTCAATCATATGGACGTATCATAATATTTAACCAATCTGGTCTTGGAGGACATTTAAGTTTTTTCCAGATTTTACAAATGATACTATGATGAGGACCCTTGCATGTGTATAAGTAGCTGAGTCAGCGGGCATAATTAGGTTAGTATAAACCATTCAACAAACCTTGGCATGAAGAGGTGTAATTGTAGGAAGAATGAACAGAGTTGAGACCTAGAAATCTACGATCTACTCATTGATCAAAAGCGAGGACTTGGCTAGAGCTGAAAGCTCATGGTAATGAGAAAATTTCAAAATAGAGATCATAAATCTAAAAGGATATATTAATTATGCTTTTTTTTTTTTCTGATCTTGGGGCCTTGCTGCTCCTCTCAAGGTGAGCTGATTCCTAGAGACAGACAATTTCCCAGGGAGTCTGCCTTTCATATGCAAACCAACAATCCAGAGCCCATACCAATAACCACCTCTTGTGGGGCTCTCCTTCTCAGGGCCATTATTTGTCTGCAGTAATAACTCGGGCCAGGTAGCAGACAACTAGGGACAGTCCCTAAGCCCCACAGCACACTGAAATTATTCAAACCTGCTTACCCTACCCGGTGCATTCCTTCCTACGGAAACCACAGTCAAAGTTATTGCCCACATTTTCCCTTACTTCCTCTGCCTCTTGACTGACCCTAGTGCCTCCTCATGAAACACTGTGTGGTATAGCACGACTCCTGTTTCCAGGGATCTGTGAGTATAAAAATCTTCTTCCTTCAAGACCATCATGTCCACATCTGTCTTACCATATTTGATTAAAACAAATTCCAAGTACTCTTCAAGGGTCACAACGGTACTCTTCTGTCACAAAAAGAGAATTGGGACAAAAAATAATAACTAGGAAACTAAATGTGCTCACAAACAAGTCCCATTGGTATAAAATGAAGTGCACATGTAGGGTCTTGAAAATAACTCTGCACTGCTTGCTATTCTACCTGGCAAGCTTACCCTGCATGTTGGACCCATGGAAGGTTCTTCCCCTTAGTAAGGTATCTTAAAGGTACCAAAATAAGATGCTCATGTAAAGCACAGTCTCCATTATTCTTGAAGGGTTCCCAGTATTTGCACACAGAAAACACTCAATAAATATTTATCTAATGAATCAATGACAATGGATCTAGGCAGACCCTGCATAACCAACTATAATGTGGTGTGGGAAGGGGTATGATAAAAACAGAACAAGTTGTGGGAAGAAGGACTGATTTAATTTATATTTATGCTCCATCCTAAGGCCTTCCTTTTCTGCTCTTGTGATGCTTGCCTCTTGCCTCTTTTACTAGACGCAGCGTCCCCAGAAACAGGAAGAGGAGGTGAATCCAGACCCAGACAGCCACTCCTGTCTGCCCATCATGAGCCTCACCACAGAAGCTTTACAAAAGGAGTTGAAAGTAATCATTAAAATGAGTTTTAGGGATTACCCTTGGATTTCATTTATCCCTGCTCGCTCCTTTCCCTATAGGCAAGATTAATGAGATGCTCGCATTTTTATTCGCAGAAATTCAATGAAATTCTGAACTCTAAGGAAAGTATATTCCCTCAGAATTAGAAGAATATATCAGATAAATAGTCCAAAGAAGAATCTGCCCAAAGTTAAATTTTTGAGACTAGCTTGATTTATCTTAATACAATGGAATATGATACTTACATAAAATATTCATATGATTAGGGAGAAAATTGTCTTGAACTTTGGAGCAGTTTAGACTCTAAGGGAAAAGTCTTGAAAAATTACATTATGAAAATGTTTCTCTCTTAGGGATGTGAAATTCATATGAAAATTTAAAAAGAAATACACTTTTTAACTTTCTGGAAGATGTTTTCAATTACACAGACGTTTCTAAACTGCTAAAACAAGTGATCTAAGGAGCTATGTAGTAAATCCACTTTCTATCAAAGGCTTACAGCCAACATTATAGTTACCATAATATTTTAATATGAAGTTAATAGTGAGAGAGTTTTTTCCTTCTTTGCTTCCTCTCTGTGTTCACATAATAATACTTCTAAAAAAAGCCTACAATTAAATTACAGTTATGATTACCTTTATATTTCTAAAGGAATGATCATGGAAAAAACCCTGTCCCATAGGCCAACTTAATCCAGTGTTTCTGGTGCAAAGTAGGTGTTCAATAAATGCTAGATGAATGAATGTTTCCCATTTGCTCATAAGCCATATGTTTTAATACTCCAGAATGTTCTTAGAAAGATGTATAATGTTTACAAGTCTCTAGTTATGGAAATTAGGCATTATTTATCATTTTTACATTATGTCATATATTTGCCACACATTAGAAATTCCCTACAATGTTTTTCTAATCTTACTTCTGAGGTAAGAGCATTTTCTAGTGGGTTGAATTACTATTCATTGATGAGATAAGTTTCCAGACCAATCAGACTCAAATGACAATTCTTCAAGTTAAAGAGAACCATGGTGGTGTTCTGGTTTTGCCATTTTTGGCATGCATAGTGCTGAGCAGAAAGAGAAAAGAAGGAGAAAGGATAAATAAGTATACCCTGAAAAAGTCTATATTAAAAATGATAATTACTGGGGCTACTGGGGGGCTCAGTCAGTTAAGTATCTGACTTCAGCTCAAATCATGATCTCATGGTTCACGAGTTTGAGCCTGGGCTCTGTGCTAACAACTCACATCCTGGAGTATGCTTTAGATTCTGCATCTTCCTCTCTCTCCCTCTTTCACTCTCTCCCTCAAAAATAAATAAAACATTAAACATGATAATTACTTTATCAATCAAAAAAGATTGGAATATTGATCACACCGCCCCCCAATTACGAAGAGGAAAGAATGCCTCTTCTATATGTTGCATTGTTCCTAAGTATTAAATTGAAGTTAGTTTCTTATACTACGTGATAATGTCTAGTAATCCTAACAGCCAAATCAAAGAAAGACAAAACAGCAAGAGTGCCTCACTGGGGTTGCTTGGGGATAGAATCAAGAGAGAGGTAATTTCTGTAATAGTGACATGAGACGGTGATTAGTAGAGCAGTTACACCCCTCCCCCATCCTCTTAGAGTAGTTTTCTGTGCCCACGACTGGTTTAAGCTTTCTCCTCTGTGAGGTGATGTGGATGGATAAGCTACATATGGGCAAAACAAAAAACAAAAACAAAAACAAACCAACAACAACAACAAAACGAAAAAACAAACCACAACAGCAACAACAGCAAACTGATGGTACTGGGAATAATAAGATAAATAATAAGATAAATAATAAGATAAATTCAGACCCTAACTGTGAAGAAGGCTAGGTCCAGAAGAGAAAGAGACTTTGTTGCCTTGGGAAGTAGCAATACCCAGTCATCAAACCCACAACCCAGTTTCTTACTCCCTTCAGTGAGAAGCCATCATTATCAACCCTATGATTTTGATATCCACTTGTGCTTGTCAATAAATGAGTATCCAAGCCACAAGAATAATGATTCAGACACATATCTGCCTTATTCATGATTTCACCATCCAATAAATGAATTGACTAACAGGTACTCATGATTGCTAATTAATTCTTTAAATTTGCATGATGATACACAAGCACCTGTGGGCATATCCCCAGGTGTATATGTTATATATGAGTATGTGCAGATGACCACATGCACTTTGGCTTCCAGTATGTACCTACTCTTTATCTCGACTAATTTAATATTCAGAACCAAGAGTTCTGAATTCAAACATATACCAATACCTTCCATTTGTAGACTATTTTCCAGACAACAGTGCCAAGGTTGAAGCAGATGGTGAGCTATTTACAATTCCTCCCCAGCAGTGCAAACAAATCTCCCTCAAATCTTTCACAACCTAAGTTGGATTCTAGTTCTTCAAGAACCCAGTATAACAGATGCGATTCCCTTTGCCTCTCTCTGCCTTCCCTTCTTCCTCATACTCTCAGTGATGCTTTGATACATTTTCCTGTCAACGGAAACACTCTTTGAGTCTTGCTTTGAACTCCCCTTTATGTTTCCACCTTTGATTTCTTTGTTGCATTTCTTCTGAGATCAAATTCTCCATTATTTCCTCCTTGTGTGGCTCTCCTTGGGAACCCTCTCTTCTGGGCGTGGGCAGGCAAGCAGTCCCGGCCCTCTCTCCTTGTCTTCCCTTGTTTCCCTTCTGTGTCCTCTGTCCACATGTCCATCTCCCGTGGCTCTCACACAAGCCCCTTTTTGCTAAAACAGGCTTTGCTTGTCTCCTTCCCCTGCAGGAGTTAGCTTCTCCCCTCCCTGCCTCTGACTTCCTTTGCTCTGTGTATTGTTCGCCTCAGCCACTGATGTTGTCATTCGACAATCTATGCCACCTACAACCTGAAATCCACCTTCTTTGTTTTCTTCCCATGTCGTCTTGGCAATGCCTTTCAAAACGTCCCTCTGTCTCCATGCTGCATTCACTGCGGCAGGAGTGAGCAGCTCACCTCCTCCATGCCCCCTTTCATTCTGGGCTGTGCAGCTGGCCAGTGAGGACACCTTCCTCCTCGGCTCACAGGCTTTCATGCGTTTTGTGTAGATGTGGCCTTTCTCATTACAAAAGGGTATACACCATTCACTTTCTGCAGACGGCTCTGCGATGTCCTTGTTTCTCCACATTGGGAGCACCTTTCCTGACTGCCCTTTCTACTCAGAAGCTCTCCTGAGCTCACCTCCTCTGTTTTCTGGTAAAAGCTACAGTATTAGTCTTCCTTAAATAAAGAAGTCACACTTGGCAGACAGTTGACGGTATCCCTTTTGTTTCAAACTTGTGTAGTCCCTTGAAATCCTAAACACAGAGGCAGTTTTTGTAAGAATTAAGTGAGAAGGAGCTACTTGGCTCTAGAAATTCACAGTAACTTTCATACTTCAGATGGGGGTGCATCTTAACTTCTAAAGTAAATGGCGGAGGACTGTCACATGGGATTGGAGGTGCTTCTTAAATCTACCCTAGATACACAGCCTTACCTCTGTGTGTGCTTCTTTTCTGTCCGATGATATTCTTTAGTCCATTTTGTCAGAGGCTCTATCCTCTCTCTTCTATTAGAGAGAGGAATCAGGTGCAGAAGTCGGCACCTGTGACCCATGGGCCAAATCTGACCCACTACCTATTTTTTGCAAATAAGGATTTCTCAAAACAGAGTCCCATTTATTTGTGTATGTGCTTTTTATAGCTGCCATTGCACTAAGGAGGAGTACACCAATTGTGACAAAGATCCATATGGCTCGATGTATTAGTCAGGAGTCTCCAGACAAATGGGGCCAATCGGCCACATAGATCGATAGTTTGATTTACTTTAAAAAAAATTCAACAGGTAGATTTTGAAGATCTAATTGGCTTTATTAAGTGAATCATGAATCTGGCATCCTCCCATCTAGCAAATAGAGGGCAATTCCAAGGAGTTCTACAAAATGGAAAGTTTTTATAAAAAGGCAGTGGGGCAAGAAAGTTAACAGTAAAAGGAGGGGATTGTTCTAGGCAATTGTTCTAGGATTGTTCTCCCTTAGGGGGAAAAGCAAGAGGTCTTATCCTACAGATTGTCTCACTTTTTGAGGAGGAAGGAGAGGGCCCAAGTGACACACCCCGTAGTGCTGATTGAAAACTCCTGACTGACAGGCTAAGACTATCATTCTGGGCGAGGTTGAAATTGCAATTAGATCATATCTTAGGCCCTGGTTTGAGAAATCAGCCTGGTTTTCTATTTGACATTATAGAAACTTAGGCGGAGAAGTGATAGAGGCTGAGAAGTGCTTTCTATGAACTAGAGAAACAAGAATGTTGGTTATTCAATCTGAGGTTGAAGGATTGAGAACCTGGTGTGGGGAGTGAGGAGGCTGATGGCCCAAGTTCCGGAGTCCAATAGCTGGAGAATCAGGAGCTCCCTGGTGTAAGGACAGAAGACGATGTCCCAGCTCATGAAGACAGAGGGGGAGGGGATTCATCCTTCTTCTGTATTTTTGTCCCCTTCAGGGTAATCTCTTCCAAAAATGCCCTCCCAAACACACCCAGAAATAATGTTTTCCCAGCTACCCAGGCAACCCCTGGTCCGGTCAAGGTGACACATAAAAGTAGCCATCACTCTCACAAAGCCTAAAATAATTACTATCTGGCTTTTCATCAAGTTTGCCAAGCCCTGATATAGTTCTGAGTGTGTCATAATCCTCATGGATTAACTTTATTTTCCATGCTCATTCCAACTCAATTTCCTACTTTTTCTAGGCCGATGTCAATGATTCTTGCATCCCATCCGTCATTATCGCGATGCTTTCACTAAAAACATCCATAAGGTGCCTAGTGTCGTTGTGGGACTTTTTCTCTTGATAGAATCACGGAACCCATCTAGTTTCTCTGCTGATCTGGAGAATTGTATCAAAGTCCTTAACATCTGGGGTTTTGGTTACTGAAGATCATGTTCCTTGGGTTTTCATCATAGTCCTGTGCTCAGCGTCTGGTTCTGATCCTTGTCAAGTCGATTCTCCTGCTCCAGTTACTGAAATCCTGTAATTTTTAACATGCTTCTCATGTATTTATTTCTGCTATATCAACTACTGCGGAGCCTATAGGAGACAGCAAACCAGGAGCATTTTATTTCTTTCCCTTTAGCCTCTTTCTTCTTTTTTAAAAAATATTTAGTTATTTTGGGGAGAGCACAAGCTGGGGAGGGGCAGCGAGAGGGGGACAGAGGATCGGAAGGCAACTCTGTACTGGTAGGCTGACAGCAAGCAGTGAGCCCAATGTGGGGTCAAACTCAGGAAACGAGAGATCATGACCTGAACTGAAGTCAGATGCTCAACCGACTGAGCCACCCAGGTGCCCCAGTCTCTATCTTTCTATTTTTGTGTTTCTCTATTCCTTCTTCTACCCTGTGCCACCTTTTCATTTTTAGCTGCCCTTGATTCTGACCAGTGTCCCTGACTAGAGTAGGGAATGGGTGACTATCCTCCAAATTAGTTCCATTTTCCTTTTTTAAGTTTGTTTATTTATTTTAAGAGAGAAAGAGGGAGAGAAAGAGAGAGGAGGGAAGCAGAGGGAGAGGGAGAGAATCCCAAGCAGGCTCTGCGCTGTCAGCACAGAGCCCAACCCAGGACTCAAACTCAGAAACCATGAGATCATGACCTGAGCCAAAACCAAGAGTCAGATGCTTAACTGACTGAGCTACCCAGTTGCCCCAGGTAGTTGCCTTTCTTATTGCTCCCAGTGTTTCCTTTCACCAACACAGTCCATGCGACTTAGGCCTTCTCCACTCACTTGTCATCGTGCCCCATCTGCCTGACCAAGCTGTTCCCATAGCTCTTAGGACCTCCTTCCCTCATTTATTATCTTTCACACTCATTCTGGCTCCTTTTGAACATATGCCACTCATCCTGGCATGAACAAAGCTGTCATCCACAGTAATTTCTGGAGGTAAAAGGCCCCCATTCTATGGATACTGAAAAACTAAGAGAGTGACTGAAATATCCAAGCTAAAACTTGAGTTATGTGTTTTGCCGTCTGTAAATTCCATTAGGAAATATGCCCTCAAAAGAGAAGAAGCAAGGAGGGAAGGAAACACACCGACTCCCCAGTGTGTGAGAGGCACTTCTGGACACTTACATGAACATAGTTGCATTCATTTCCCACTATAATCCTATAAGACCAATATTATTACTTCTATTGAGGACCTAGAAAAGTAAAAATAAAAAAAATAAAATAAAAAGCTAGCCTCAGACTACACAATAAGGTCCCATTACAGGGATTTGATCACTCACTCAGATGTTGGACTCCAAAGCCCATGATCTTTCTTGCTGTAGCATGTCTTTCTGCATTGTTACTTAACTTTTTTATATCATCTGTCTGTCTTGTTTCCCGAATAGGACAGAAACAGTGCACCATCCATTTTATTAGCTATCACAGAATTCAGGAAAGAGTCCTATGCATTGAAATTACCCATGAATTATCTGTGGATCAGCTATCTTACTGCCAGAACAATTTAGGGGGTTGTGCTGCTGTGTTACATTGCTTCAAGCAAAGAAACAAACAAAGGGAGCAATCAACAGCAATAAAAACAACACTGAAAAGCAATGATACAGTTTCAGTCTGGATACCAGGCAGAGAGCTACAGCACATTCAAAGGGTACTTGGTGAGAGTTTAGTTAAAGGAACTTAACAGGAATCAGAAAAGCTGGGTTGACACAAAAGATCAGATGGTCAAATCAGGCTCTTATTAGTCAGAGATTGTAGCCTGGTTCAAGGATATAGGCGGTCACAAGGCTCAGGAGAGGCAGAAGGATCTAGGGCATCGATCCTGCGGTTCCACAGCAGATTGGGCATGTATTTCCTAGACTGGGTGTGCATTTTCTCATCCAGGTTGAAAGACGATGTTTTCAAGTGAGAGATCCGCTCCAACAACAAGGAACGTTTGAGTTTATGAAATATCTCTGTTTTGTGCTCAGATAATTCCATAATTTACATTACCTTTCCAAGAACTGTGCCCAATAAAGCTACAGATTCCAGGATTCTTGCCCTGGGTTAATCCTAAACTATCATGCTTTTGGCAGTCTTTACCAATAGTAGATCAGGAGTTGATTAGCATCATATTTACTGGGGGATTAGACTGGGCTCCTGCCTTCACTATTTTCCCAAGGAACATCTCATCGTTAAAGGGAGAGAAATGGGTCAGAAGCCAGTTGCTTAATTCCTTTCTTTCCCCAAACCATCAAGGGAACTATGAATTATCCCTAGAGTAAAGGAACATGGAGAGCCAACAGGGAAGGGCTGTTGTCTCCATGAGTGGGAAGCAATAACCTGGCAGGCAGAGAACTGGGAAGGGGGGGAGGGGGGCCGCGGGGCGGAGAGGAGATAAACACACATCACTTCCTTCTACTCTCAAAACTCCAAAAAATGCCTCCCACTGATCTAAACCAACTAGACTTCAGAGGGCAAGGAAGCCCAATGTCATTGACCGTACGTACCTCAGGGCACAAAACAGGATGGGGAAAGGTAGTATACATCTGAAGCCAAACAGAAATTATCTCTGAACAGATATATAATGGGAGGAACTAAAATATGTACAAAGTGGCCAAATCTCAATAAACTCTATAGAATTATAAAGTTCAGAACTTTTTTCTTCCCCCACAATTGATCTAAAAAATATACTTTTCTAATTGTTTATTAAGGGGATTTTCACTGTATTCCAGTTAAGGGTTCAAGGTCTCCTAGGGTACATGCCATGTGTCCTGCCCGGTGGCTCAGTCAATTAAGTGTCTGACTCTTGGTTTCGGCTCAGGTCATGATCTCACAGTTCCTGGGATCGAGCCCCTCATCCAGCTCAGTGTTGACAGCATGGAGAATGCTTGGGCTTCTCTCTCCCTCTCTGCCCCCCTCTCCTCCTTCTTAAAAAATAAATAAGCAAACTTAAAAAAAATCTCCTAGCAAGATTTCCTTAATCCATTCAGTTGACATTTAAGTACTTTCATTATTAAAGAAGTAAAACAACTAGTCCCCTCTTCCAAAACACCATTAGTGTGTGACAAACTTACAATTCAGTTATTTCTTACCCAGAGAAAGGAACATAGTTCCCTGATACAAGCCTATTCACATGCTACATGTAACATTGATCTTACACGGCAATGATTGAAAATAAATTAACAAGTATATATTTAATAATTATTTCATATCCAGGTCTGTCTTAGGTAAAATGGGCTTATCAATATTTGGTGGAAAGGGGGGCCTCATTCCCATTTTCAAAAGTTTTCAGGACTCTGCAAATATCTTTATTGAAACTGATAGTTTTACTCAATACATTATTACTAGTTCCGTTGTAATTGGCATTGGAGCATTTTAGCTCTTTACAAGGAAGATATTATAGGCAAGCCTGCCTGCTCTTAAAATTGTCAATCAATAATTAGCAACAGTGGGGTGCCAGGGTGGTCCAGTTGGTTGTGCCTCTGACTTCTGCCCAGGTCGTGATCTCACAGTTCTTGAGTTCAAGCCCCATGTTTTGGCTCTGCGCTGACAGCTCAGAGCCTGGAGCCTGTTTCAGATTCTGCGTCTGCCTTTCTCTCTGTCTCTCCCCAGCCTCACACTTGTGCTCTCTCTCTCTCTGTCAAAAATAAATACAAACTTAAAAAAATTTAAAAACAAGTAATTAACAGCAGTGTTCAATTTGCACAAATTTTTGTTAGAAATACAGGATATATTTTATTTATATGTTTATTTAAACTTAGAGGTGACTTCTAGTACACATGCCTTTTTCCAACTAGTATTTTTTTTTTTCATAAATTTCATGAGACTTTTGAGTCCTAGAAGAGATCAGGGATAGACAATATTTATTGAGAACCTATAAACATGACCCTTTTCTAAGCATCTTGTGACTACCTTTTCCCCTTCTTAAGGCTGACCTTTTATCTTGCTATTTAACTTCTCAGCTTCCACGTCTTCATTGCACCTTCATTCATTTTTATTTGCACCCTACACAGATGAGAAAGTATTTTGTAAATTATCGTATTGTACAACGTTAGTTTCTGGCATGATAAACATGAAAACATCTGATCTCTCTATCTCATGGAGATTCAAAAATTTTCATAGCTGTTCCACCTGGGGCTGGTTTGCTTTTTTTCTGGCCCTGATGACCTTTGTAGAGGGGATGGGAGAAGTCAGCAAGCTCCTGGTGAGGTCATCACGCTTCTAAGAAGGGGTTGTGTGAAAAGTCCCTAGAACCGGGACACACTGCCGCCTGATCATCTCTGGAGACCTGCTAACATGGTAATGAGTGAACTTGGTGCCCTCACTGTTAAATGAAAACCCCTTATACTTCATCCATGAAAGACAGAGATATGAAAGCTTCAACTAAACTTTCCCTGGGGGAGTGAGCTCTGCAGAGATCAGGAAAGAAGAGGAAGAAGAAGGGGGTGGAGGGTGGAGCTGGAAAGAACATGAAGTGAAAGTTTAAAAGCCATTTTGCCAGAAATAAATCATTTTTGAACTTTCTGGGGTGGACGGATTATCAGAAACGATTGTTCGTCTATAATTTTATCTTCCAGACTCCCATTCTTTGATCCCCTCTCAAAGTCTGGAGATATATATATATTTTTTTTCTCATGTTCAAACTATCATTAACCCAACAAAGTCACAGCTGCCATTCTGAGACCTCTGTTTAATGAGAAAATAAACTGAAAGCATTTGGGGGAGGATTTTAAAGGGAATCTCATTAATTTGTTGTTTCTGAAAGCAGTCACCATTAACAATCATTCCGTTGCTTCCAACGGCAGAGTTTTATGCAATCCAATTTATTCTGCCCTCTCCCTGGGGGAAGGGGTCTCGGCTGATGTGATACCTTGCCTTGTCTCTCTATGTTACATTTCCTGGAAAACCGGAGGTATTCGTATTTTTCCATTTGTGAAACTACTTGGGAGAGATTTCATATTTTGTTTAAGCTGGAAAATGGCCTGTGATTCATACAAAAAAACTGTTACCTCCCTGGGGACCCTCCAGTGACTTGATTCTCTTCCTCATGACATCCACGTCACCTGGGACCCATAGACAGGTCCAGATTTTAAGACCTAGTTTTCTATTCCTGGTTTTGACTCACTGCTCCCAGGACCACCAAACCTAGAGACCCGACAAATCGTTATTTTAGTTTTAGTTCCTCTGCAGCAAGAATTTGCCTCTCAGAAAGTTACCAGAAAGGTGATTTTAGGAAGTAGAAGCAAAAATGTGGAGGGGGTTTGAAAGAGAATGCAGGAAAGCTAATACAGAGCATGACGCCGAGCTAGTTTTCCCTGTGGGACATCGGAGCTCAAGCCCACACAGGACCCTGAGATGCTTGTCCCCGGAAGATGGGAGGCCAAGGCTCTAGTTGGTAGAGCGTTGATCCCCACCATGCTGAGCCCCCAGTCCTTCCTGGCTCTACTTGCCTGTGGGCTGACTTGCCTCCCTTGGTCTCAGGGAAAACAAGCAACAAACAGCAAACAAAAATCACATGAGTGTCCGTCCTATTGTGCTGAAATCAGGGACAGGAGAGAAAGGAGCAAATCAATCTGCTGCGGAGAGAGCGTGGCTGTAGAAGAGATATCAGTGGCTTCTTGTGCGATCCATCACCGCTTTGTAGTTCCCTTGTGTTTCTTATGGCCTCTTTCAGCCAATGGAGTTGCACAGACTCAAATTCAAGGCCCTCTCGGTCGGTCTTAACACCGCACTGTGCACCAGGCAAAACAAGTTTGACTTTCAGTTCCGGGTGAGAGTCCATAGAGTTGTGGTACATCATTCATGGAAAGAAAGGCCTCATCTTGTTTTGTTTTGTTTTTGTTTTTGTTTCATTTTGGTTTTTATGACCACTGTGGACATCTTGGCTTTACATGGCCTAAATGTAAAGCCGGAAAAAATCGTCTTGATGCCATTGACCTTTTCTTCCTTCCTTCCTTCCTTCCTTCCTTCCTTCTTTCTTTCTTTCTTTCTTTCTTTCTTTCTTTCTTTCTTTCTTTCTTTCTTTCTTTCTTTCTTTCTTTCTTTCTTTCTTTCTTTCTTTCTATGTGTCTTATTCATATTTTCTCCTTTCATTTTAGAAACTTCATTATCTCAACTCTCCTGGTCTTATCATTTCTTCTCCTCTTCTTCCTCTTCCTTCTGCCCTCTTCACACCCTCTCCTCTGTCCCCTTCCTTTTCTTTTAGATTTTTTAAATGTTTATTTTTGAGAGAGAGGCAGAATGTGAGCAGGGGAGGGGCAGAGAGAGAGGGAGACACAGAATCTGAAGCAGGCTCCAGGCTCTGAGCTGTCAGCACAGAGCCCGACACTGGGCTCAAATTCACAGACTGTGACATGATGACCTGAGCCAAGGTCGGAAGCTTAACCGACTGAGCCACCCAGAAGCCTCTCTCCTTCCTTTTTAATACATGTGCCACCAAAGAAAACATGCCCCTTTCCCGTCCTTGCCCACCTACTTCTCCCCCTTTTCCTTCTTCTTCAAGGTAAATTTGCAAGTTTTAAAAAGGAATTCCACTTACTAATAAACTATTCTTGATTCTGAGCACATTATAATAATAATAAAAAAAACCTAAGAGCTTTAGAGTCAGACAAGGCTGAATTCAAACCTCTTTGGGCCAGTTATCACTAATAAATTTTTTTTTTAATATCTTTGTTGGTTTTTTTTCTTTATAGTTCATCCTATTGCATGTGTTAGTAGTTCAGTTTTACTGAGCTGATTTCACCAAATCCTTCTGCAACAAAGTGTTTATCGATTTTGTTGTTCAATGACATCACCTGTTGTTTACAGTTTCTGAATATTCTAAAAAACCTGTTACAATCTGGTTATTTTCAATTATTTAATTAAAACAGTTTAATGGTTCCAGTTATTAATTGAAGATCTCTTCCATGCCTCATAATTAAGAAAATAGTTTTGAGTAAAACATTAGTCACAGGAGTTCACGTTTTTGTGTCTGGATGGCTGATTCTCCCATCAATGCTTAACCTTGCAGGTATGGTTCCCCTCAGCACTAGCAAGAAGTCTCCTATTCTCAGAGTGAAGATCAGTTCCATATTCTACCCTCTGGGTCAAAGCACTTTACATTGTGCATTAGCGGGGTTTTTTGTTTGTTTGTCTGTTTGTTTGTTTGTTTGGTCTGATGATCAAGAACAGCAAGGCTTATAACTCACAAAACATCTCCTCTCTTTTGTTATTGCAACAGCTTGCTTCTGACAGATGAGGCACCTGCAAATTTCCTTTCTGCTCTTTCTTGACATAATGACATTTAACAGGGCTCAGACATTGTTTAGTGTCTTTCTTCCTCTCGCCAAGCTTGTTATTCTCAACTGGAGTCATTGGCTTTGCCCGTTAAATTATATGACTTCCTGGGGGACTCTAGGTTTCATCTAGTCTACAAGAAAGAATAATAAAGATCATTAACTTTTGAGGGCTTACTATACAACAGACACAGTTCGAAGCACTCTGCATGTAAAGATTCAGTTACTCTTCACAACACTTGTGTGCGGTACCCCACAATTATACCCAGTTTACATATGAGGAAACTGAGGCACAGTGACCAAGTAATGTTCCCAAACTCACATGTCTATTAAGTGATGAAACAGTGATTTTATTTCAGGCATACCAGCTTTATTAATCAAGCACTGCCACTCTGCAGAAATTTGTGGTACAATTTGTACAGTATTTGGGACTTCATTTAGTGGCCCTTTTTTCTGAGATAAGGATAAATACCTATTTCTTTGAAGATTGAGTTTTATTTTCTCTTTCTTTTCATTCTTTTGTTTTAGGTACTATTGAAAAGAGAGGCAACCTTTATTTGCCATGGTATCAAGCAGTACTTATTCATTTATTTATTTTCGGTATGCCAACTTTTAAATTTATTTGTATTGATACAGTTGACATATAGTATTACATTAGCTTAAGGTGTAGAACATAGCACTTTGACATTTATGTACATTATGAAATGATCCCCATGATAAGTCTACTTACCATCTGTCATCATACAAAGTTATCAGGATATTACTGACTATATTCCCAGGGCTGTACTTTAGCTTCCACTGACTTATGTATTTTGTAACTCGAAATTTGTACCTCTTAATGTACTCTATCTATCTTGTCCCCCCCCACGCCCCTTCTGACAGCCACTAGTTTGTTTTCCGTATTTATGAATCTGTTTTGCTTTTTGTTTGTTTGCTTGTTTATTCATTTGTTTTGTTTTTAACTATATAAGCATATATAGGTGAAATCATACAATATTTGTCTTTCTCTGTCTGACTTATTTCACTTAGCATAATACATTGTAGGTCCAACCTTGTCACAGATAGAAAGATTTTATCTATTTGTTCCAAGTTTATTTATTTATTTTGAGACAGAGAGAGAGTGTGCATGTGCACGCATGCACACACACACAAACACTTATGTATATATGTGTGTGTATATATATATGCATGAGCAGGGGAGGGGCAGAGAGAGAGGGAGAGAGAATACCAAGCAGGCACCATGTTATTAGTGCAGAGCCCAACACAGGGCTTGATCTCCCTAGATCATGACCTGAGCTGATATTAAGAGTCCCACGCTCAACCAGAGTCCACAAGGTTTTAATCTTATTAATGGCAGAGTCATATTCCATTATGTATATATGTATGTGTATATATATACGTGTGTTTGTGTGTGTGTGTATCACATCTTCTTTATCCATTTATCTGTTAATGGACATTTAGGTTGCTTCCATATCTTGGCGGTTATAAATAATGCTATAATAAGACAGGAGTACATATGTCTTCTTGAATTAGTGTTTTCATTTTCCTCGGATAATATCCAGATGTGAAATTGCTGGATCATACAGTAATTCTATTTTTAATTTCTTGGAATCTGCATCCTGCTTTTCCACAGTGGCTTCACCAATTTACATTCCCACCAACAGTGCACAAGGGTTCCCTTTTCTCTGCCTCCTCGCCAACATTTGTTATTTCAGAACTTACTTTTTAATGGCATCTGGAGTCCAGTGGAAGTAGTTTTGGAATTGCTCAAATGGGAGAGCCAGTGTTTTAACTCTCTAATTGGGACTCATGTATTCTGTTTATAGATATTGGCAGGTTAAAGCCCAGGGCAGAAAAGGAAGATCATGGTTACAATTCTTCAGTGCTTATACTTGGTTTCTACAACCACAAAGAATTATTGCCCACAACACAGCAAAGGCCACAATGCAGCAAGAATTCAGACATGTCAAATCATCAGGTCCAGCTCATATCTCTTCTGGTTGAATATTTTCTCCAAAACTGGTGGACTACTGGTTGAACTCATTGGGCCATGTGAGGAGGGGTCAAGAAGTGAGGGGTCTGAATTCTCTACCTGCAAACTGAACTAGAAATAAAAGTTCCAACACATATATTCAACATTTATAGCCAATATACAATTTCTCGATTTGTGATTTGCTAACTAGGTGAAGCAAAAAAAGCATCCAACAATGGAAATAACTCAAAGGCTAGAGTTGGTGATGGAACCGACCATCATCTTCAAGTGTCAACTTTGAGGACTCTCTTTTCTCTATAAATGAGGATATTATTTATCCTACTTAGCTCACAGAAATCATGAAAGTTACCTAGGACATCAGCTATGCAAAGCCTTTAGAAAAATAAGAGCTTCCATATATTTTGAAGGGTATGTTCTAGTTGACAAAGCATTTTCAGATGTGTTAGTTAATTAGCGCTCTGCAAAACACCTTGTGAGTTAAGGAGAGGTAAAAGTAGGGGTACACCTGATTTATGTGGCATCACAGAGATGAAAATGCTTTACTGGAATGATTGAATAAATCCCATTTATTTACATTATGTGACCTGTGCTGTAGAGGGGAAGTCTTGAACACATGTTGAGAGATTAAAAACCAAACACCCCCAACTATGTAGTAATCAGGCACCATTGACCCCTTTCTGCTGTTAGAGAAACTGAGACTTCACAAGGTAAAGTCAGTCACACATATATCAAGTGAGCAAGTGGAAAAACCAGCAGGTGAACCTAGTCCTGCTTAAAAGTTTGCCGTATTTCCACTATATCTTGATTTATGATTTAATTTTTCCTCACAATAATAGAATTTAGCTTAGGTGCACTGATCTCCAGACACCAAAGGAATTATCTTTTCCTTCTAAGCTTATCATGGAACTTCATTTTTAGTATCTTTTGTCACTGTTCATTTTTTAGAGACCAAACCAAACAAGGAACCTTTCCCTCTTATTATTTTAAAAAAAGGAAATCCAGAATCAAAAAGAATTCAACAAGATAACAACCCAGTAAGCAAAGAACTTAATACGGTCCCCTTTGCAGTGTAATTAATGGATGTGTCTTTCCTTTAACTGGCAAGCTCATCTCAGACAAGGCAAAAAATATCTAATACTTCTTTGTATGATAACTGAAGGATCATCTTTTTCTAGTATTTCATGTACAGTTGATAAAACTTCTTTAACAGGATAAATATAATTGATGTGGGGTTAGATGATGGTATCTTTTACAAAAATACATGCTTGTTTTCACAAAATATATTTACTTAGTAAGTGATGTAGGAAGATAATGAGAGAGGTCAAAGTTTGCATTAGTACAAAAATTGACTGGAGTTGAGTGGTTCGGATCTCCCTTGGTTCATGAATCCATGGGTCATACTTTTCTAAAGCGTCAGTAACAAAGAAGGAAAACCTCAGAGTGTCAGGCTGCAGACTAACTTTCCTCAAATTTCTTGAAATGTAAGAAGGAGTCAAGAGGGATATGAACTCCTGTTTGGAGAAGCAAAATTTCTCAGAGAGAAAGCAGGGGATCCATTAGCCCCAGAAACTTGGGTAGGGGGCTATAGAAAGTCAAGGGAAGTGGGGAAGGAAGGAAGCACATGGAGTGTTAAATAGCTCTCTGTGGGATGAACATGGAAATGGAACCATGTCATACCCAGTTTGCACTTTGTCAGTGAAGATTTTAGTAAATTGTGCAATTAAAATACCATATTGGAAGGACTCATTGAATACGTAAAACTAGACTTTTTGCAAAGCCGTGCCGAAGAGGCTCATAAAAGAGATGCTGATTGTCCCCAAAGTAGGACCAAGCTATGATACCACTCCAGGTATTACATTTTTTTTTCACCTTCCATTAGAGTCTTGACCAAGAGCATGGAGAACAATTCTCCTTTTAATACCCTTTCATTTAGTACAGGAAGTACCACACAAAGGTGTAATTTTCAAAATTGAAGCTGCTCAAGGAATCATTAGCATTAAACTTTAATGTCCTATTTGCAGAATATGTATTTGTAGATTCAAAAAATATACTTCAGGCAAAACCAAATAAGAAGGAAAAAAATCATATATCTGTATATTATTTTTCTTATTGTCTTCTAATTATGTATTTCAGAACTTTCAGCTGTATAGGCTCTATATTTTAATACACTTCAGAAGTATGACTGTATCGCACAGGTTAACCAGCTCTTCCTGAAAACAGCAGTTGTCAGCTACAATGTTCAAAACCCATGCATAATTGCCCCTTTAGGAAGAGCAATGATTTTTCACAATTATAAGATAGTGCTGCTCAACCCATTTTCCTTTGAATGGGATGGGATACTTAGAAGAATATACCATTGATATGAATTCACTAACAGTTGCAAGATCAATAAAATATTTATTATTAAAACACCTATGGGGCACCTGGGTGGCTCAGTCGATGGAGCTTCTGACTTTGGCTCAGGTCATAATCTTGCAGTTCATGAGTCAGGCCCCACATCAGGCTCTGTGCTGACAACTTGGAGCCTGGAGCCTGATTCAGATTCTGTGTCTCCCTTTCTCTCTCTGCTCCTCCCCTGTTCACTCTCTGTCTCTCTGCCTCTCTCTCTTTCAAAAATAAATAAACATTAAAAATTTTTTAAATAAAATAAAATAAAACACACATAAGAGTTAGCAGCTGCAGAATTGTCTCAGAATTTATCATCAAAAACCTGGATCTAGTCTGCTTACAGTATTTACTTTTCCTTGGATAAAGTCACTTATTTTCCCTGAACTTCAATTTCCATGCCCAGAAAAGGAAATTCCTTCTGACCCTGATGATCATAGGCATTTTTCACAACCCAAATAAATAAATGTATAAACCTACTCTATCTATTATTATAGTAATAGAACATGCTCAAAATTGGAAAAGGATATTTGTTATTCTCCAAGCTATGTATCTATTATTCTTCATAAATTGCATAATATTTTACAGTATTATGGGACACTTACCAATAACATGTAAGTGTTTCTTTGCTCTTAGAAACTTAACACTTACATAAATAATGACTAAAACCATGGCTTCTGGGCAGGTGCAAGAAACCAAAAGCCTTTGGATATGAGACAGGTTTGGTGATGACACAGACATTAAATCGACTTATTTAGCTGAAGACAGAAATGCCAGAAAGTGGACACTTAAGTATACTCTGAGGGGGAAAATAAAGAAAGCAATTTTTGCCACTAATCCATAGTAGTACAGTAGGCATATAGAATACTTTTTAAAAAAATAATCTCTATGCCCAACATGAGATTTGAACTCATGACCCTGAGCTCAAAAGTCACATGCTGTACTGACTGAGTCAGCCAGGTGCTCCTAAAATATTTTTTTAATATTTATTTATTTTTGAGGGAGAGAAAGAGAGAGAGAGCACATGAGCAGAGGAGGAGCAGAGAGAGAGAGGGAGACACAGAGCCCAAAGCGGGCTCCAGGCTCTGAGCGCTCAGCACAGAGCCCGACACGGGGCTTGTACTCACAAACAGTAAGATCTTGACCTTAACCAAAGTTGACACTCAACTGACTGAGCCACACAGGCACCCCTAGAATATTTCTTCTTAACCAGATGATTCTGCTGTATAGAGACACGGGGAAAATGTATAGCGATAGATTCTAGGATTTCTTCCTTTTGAACAAATTAGTGGGATATTGGATTCATGATAGTGAGGTGAGGTCATTACTAGCAACAGATAAAAATGCTTTAAGCTAAAATTCCTATCAAAGTATTATGAATTCCCTGAAGGGTTAAAATTCAAACCAAAAAAAAATCCCTAAAATGATCATCAAAATAATAGCGATTAGTCGTTGAGCTCTTTCTCAGAGACAAAGAAATCAAAACTTCATATATATTATCTCTCCTATTCATGACCACCTGTCTATGAGGTCAGTATTATTATTGCCCCATTTTACAGATGAGGATAGTTTTCTCAAGCCTGGATAGTTTGTCTCAGGTCAAATGATAAATAACAGGTAGGATTTTACCAAGTTCATTGTAGCTTCATGATCTGAATAATATTATATTATCTCTCTGTTCATACTCTGAAATAATGGTATTTCAGAGTGATCTCTGAGTGATCACAAACTAAAACAGAAGGTAGAAATTTTCTGTGAAATTATGGAAATAGGAACAAATTTTCTACTCCTTGTTTGCTTAAACTGCTCATGAGTCCAAGGCAGCTACAGTAGGAAAAGCAGATTTACGGGTGCAATGAGAATACGAAAGAAAAAAAAAAAAAGGAACTTGGAGTTGGCCAGATGAGTGACTATCTCCATGAGACATATTTCTCTATGAGAAATAAATAAATACATACATAAGAATCTGAGAACCAAATAGCCGAAAAACAAGGCCACTCTGAGCACCGGAGGCAAAGCCCCGGAGAAACAGCCCCAGATGTGTCATTGTCAGATTTTCCTGGAAATTACAAGACTGCAAAGGGTAAAAGCTATAAGCACATGACACAGAACAGGTAAAAGTCGGTGTCCATGAAATCATAGTGTTTATTTGATGCCTCCTGGCACATGCAAAAAGCGAACGTTAAATGAAGCAAATGGCAACAAGCGTTTCCAGCTCCCACAGATTTTCAGGAGGTGAAGGCGAGGGTGAGCTGACTGGTAATCCTCCAAGCAAACACACACATACGCGGCGGTAAGTTTGGTTGGGGCTTCAGCCTCCCTGCTAGACCCTTCAGTTGCCTGAGTGAGAATAGGAACTCAGATCTACAGGCTCAAGATTAAGAATCTGCTTATTTCTTCTAAAAGCCCTTTATTAGCCTTTGATTATTTCCCTTAAATGCAGATAAGCCAGAGTTTTAATTAAGCACATGGATTTGTTACATAGCAGTGCCACGCTGCTATTACATGACTAGGGAGAGTGTGACTCTAGCTACTTAGATGCCACACACACGCATATAATGCCATTCAGATTTGTTGGCAAAGATGCCCTTTATTTAACTAGTTTTGTAACTAGTCTCGTAATACATTTCAGAGTCAACCAGTCCAACATGGGTCATTTCTA
>NW_027532589.1:2943930-2948031 GCF_008692635.1 Crocuta crocuta
CCAGGCAAAAAAAAAAAAAAAAAAAAAAAGCCATTTAATCTCATCAAAAATGTGCTCAATTATAATTTATGTTTTATTCCTCTGTAATGTTTTTAATTCTGAACATATGCTACTTTTAAAGAGAAAAAAATCCTTTTTTCTGAGTCAGTAAAGAAAAAGAAACACAATGTTAACTCCCCAAATTGAATCCTGGGATCAAAATATTAGACTCTTTCCTGGTGTTCATGTCAAATATCCTGTTTCTCATTAGTACTAGAGATCATTTGTGCAGAAGTATTTGAATGAAATATCTGCAGGCAGTCTGTTTATTATCTACAAATGTGTACATGCATTGTTTTAGCATAGTATAAAAAGAATACGTCTCATTTTCCCAAAGATTCGTCTTTAGGACTAGAATTTCTCTGGGATCATAATGATGATGAGGATGAGTGCTATTACTATAACTATGATTTACTGAGTATCTCCTATGTATGAGATCCTCAACACATATGACTTCTATTCCTCACCACAATCCAATGATATGATTGGAGCCATTGTCTCCCTTTACAAATGAGAAAAGTACTACCCAGAACCATTAAAGAAGTCTCTCAAGCTGAGAAATGGCAGGGCACGGCCATGATTTGAACCCAAGCATGAGGAACTTTGCACCTCGACCTTTTGTCCCATCGCACGCAGAGCAGTGAGACTGTGTGGTTTCACATCTCTTTGAACATGATGAGTGACACAATGGAACAGAAAAGATTGTAAAAGTAACACACTGGAATCTTTCAGCAACACCGTCAAACACTACTTCCTAAGATTACCACCAAGAACAACAAAATCATTTCTTTATTTTCTTATGAAGAATTGTCTATAGAAAAAGAAAGAATGGACTTGTCAGTCTGCTTTCTTAACCAATGGTAGATAGATTACTGTCTCTCCAGTGTCATTTGCATTATTTGGGTTTATTTTGTTTATCGTGTATGTTCTCAGAGTGCGATATTACTCAAGTGCAAACTGAAGCCAGGCTGGTGTAGCTCATTCATTAATTTTCACAGCAGTTGGTTCTCTGCTGGCATTTAAAATTAACGTAAGGAGAAGTTAAAAAAATTAGCTTTATTTCAATTTGCATCAAGCGCTATGGTTCTCTAGAAATGCTGCAAACTGATTAAATTGAATTAGTGCCAGATAATCACCCAGCAAAAGAGAGAAATATTAAACACTATATATCCCAGCCAATTTCAAAGCCCTGTCTTTTAGTGTTTAAATGTTATATAGTATCAAAGACGACATTCTTGTTAATGCCACATGATAACAAATACACTAGAACAGAAATGATAAATAAATGCTACCTCATATTGTAGAATAATTCTGTGGACAGTCTTGCGAGTAAAAAGTGTAATTTGCAATTGTTATATGAAGAAGCCTAGGAAAGTTTAAATGCTGTGTTGAAATTACCTCGTCCCCAGAAGGACGAGAAAGTGAGAGAATATTTTTGGCCTCATGACCAGGTCAGAAGAACATAACGAACAGAGGTTCTGCTAAGAGAGTATAGTTATTTGTGGACAGATCGATAGAAGCTTTAACTTTCCTTTGGGTTCTTTTATTAGAATAACGGAGAGCCCTTTCACCTTGTAGGCTAAGTCAAAACAAATAGGACATTTTCTTCTGGCCGATGCAAAACCATGAACAACACAGAATTGGATTTATTTAACAGAACACTTGAATACCAAAAGAACCTTGAACTTATTTATTGCTCCAAATATTATACAAAAAGAATTTTCCAGAATATTTATTTCACTACTAGCACCCATCTGAATCACCTCTAAGTTAGAATTAATTAAAATGCTTGCGACTTTCACACTGGTGACAAATTGTTGATAATTCGGCATAAAATCCTTATGTTGTCTTCATGCCATTCCCAGTTTTCTATCCAAAGTCCAATTTCTACTGTATATTTTATATTTTAAATCATAGCTCCATTTTTCCTCTTATCTTTGATTTTCAGCTAAGTTACCCTAGATAAAAAGGTGTTTTAGAAAGTGGAGAATGGGTTCCACCTTCAGTATAATTCTACATAAACACTGAATGTCATTGAACATTTATGTTAAGAACCACAGAATACATTTCAGTTGTTCTTGTGCTCAGGCTCTCACAATTAGATGACACGTTATTGTTTCTAAAATACAACCACAGGTTGGATATTCAGACTATAATCTAGGGAAGTGAAGAGAGGAGAAAATTACCTGGATAACTAAAGGAATATAAAGGTCTCTATGGGTTTCCAAATAAGTTAAATGTATTTCTTAAGCTAACCAGTGTCAGAAGTCTACTTGATTTTTTACTGGTTAAAGTTGATTATTAAAAATCTTTAGGCAAACTACTGAAGTAATTGCTGGCCCTAAGCACTGCAGGAAAATGGTAGGCATGAAATGGAGCAGCCATTGCACGAATGCTTATTTCATTGTAATGTGCAAGGGAGGACCAGTCACAGGAATTCCAGGCCTCTAGTTCCCACGGAACGTCAAGACCTGTGAAATCTATGACCCCAGATGCCCTTGAGTCTGCCTGAAGGATGGTCTTGGCCCTCCTTTTTTCTGTCTCTATTTGGTGAATCAGGCTGTGATCAATTATATGTGGCTACTTGACTAGGTTATGATGCCTGTGTGTTTGGTCAAACATCAATCTAAATGTTGCTATGAAGGTATTTTTAAGAGATGATTCACATTTAAACCAGTAGATTTTGAGTAGAGCAGATTACCACCCATAACGTGGGTGGGCCTATCCAATCAATTGAAGGACTTAAGAGAAAAGATTAAGAAGGTCCTCTAAAAAGAAGTAATTTTTCCTTGAGGATGCCTTCAGACTTGAACTCAACATCAGTTCTTCCCGAGTCCCCACTCTCCCATACTATCTTGCATATTTCAGACTTGCTAGCCCCCACAATCATGTGAACCAATTCCTTAAAATCTCTCTCTTTATATATATATATATTTATATCTGTATCTATTAGATATCCAGATATAGATAGAGTTTTCCATTAGGTATGTAGGTAGGTAGATAGATAGATAGATGACAGACAGATAGATAAAAGGGTAGATATTATAACTGAGATATAAATATGTAGACATATCTATAGATATAGATATTG
This sequence comes from Crocuta crocuta, assembly GCF_008692635.1. Lineage (NCBI taxonomy): Eukaryota > Metazoa > Chordata > Mammalia > Carnivora > Hyaenidae > Crocuta > Crocuta crocuta. The sequence continues at coordinate 2,947,061 of NW_027532589.1, forward strand.
ATAGAGATATATAGATATATATAGATATATAATTGCTTATTTTTCTCTGAACCATGATTAAGCTAACCAGCATCAGAGGTCTACTTGCTCTTTTACTGGTTAAAGTTGATTATTAAAAGCCAACTCTGAGCTGGCCTAGCCCTATGTATATGCTTCAGTCTATCCAGACATCCCTTGAATGAGGCTGTTACAGGATTGCTGGGTACTGGTTCCACATAGTTATCAGGTCTTCCAAGCTTTCAAGTAATTTTACCCTCCCTCAACAGTCCAAAATCCAGAAGCTCCTCTAATCTTACAGTGTTGCCATTCTCTTGACCAATCTGCTTGCTTTACTCTCAATAGAAAAAAAAAAAAGTAGTTTCTATCTGATATTCCTGCCCAGTGGCCAAAGGGAGATTTACTATACAACTGAGCCCTCCTAACTTTTAGCTCAAAGCCCTCCAAAATGATCTTTCCAATGGGTTTTTGAAGATTTTAACCAAGACACTTAACTGTAGTTAGAATACTACCAGAGCCTAAGTGTCCATCCACGGACAAATGGATCAAGAATATGTGGTTTATCTATACAATGGAATACTANTATATACATTAGGACAAAACGGTGACCTTGAGCTATAATTTTATTGCAATCAACATTTCTGTGGGAGGTAAGTAATGGCTCACTTATGTTAATTAGCTTACTGAATATAGACATAATGGTACAACTAGTACTTGGTACATATATATGAGTAACTTAGAATTAAAAACAAAGTTGGACATGTCCAAGTTGGAGAGTGTTATAGAAATTAGTTTTAGAAATGCCACCGAATGGGGCACCTGAGTGGCTCAGTCAGTTGAGCATCTGACTTCTGTTCAGGTCATGATCTCACAGTTTATGAGTTTGAGCCCCAGGTCTGGCTCTGTGCTGATAGCTCAGAGCCTGGGGCCTGTTTCAGATTCTGTGTCTCCCTTTCTCTCTCTCTGTACCTCCC
>NW_027532589.1:2948460-3065072 GCF_008692635.1 Crocuta crocuta
CTCTCCCCCCCCCCCGCTCACACTATCTCTCTCTCTCTCTCTCTCTCTCAGAAATGGATAAAATATTTTAAAAACTTTTTTAAATAAAAAAAAAGAAAGAAATGCCACAGACTAAGATTTCTTCATCTTGAGTTTATCATACATTAGAAAAGTCAAAAACTTTAGAACAAGAATCTGTAATATAAATATTAATGTGACTTTGAACAACTCAATCCAGATAAGGATAATTAATCTCCATCTTGCATTCCAAGCAAGTATTTTCATCTTTGAAGATGTAATATTTACATTACATCTATCCATGACTTTAGTCTACGGTGCTTTCTACTTACTATAAGCTAATTTTGATGGTGGAGGTTACTTAAGCTTATTTGTATCTGTTTGCTTAGTTTTGGGGGATGTGGAAGGAAGGGAAAGTTAGTGGATAGACATGAAAGTTGATGAAATCATAGAAATGAGTACTAATAATACCTAAAGGCTTCCTATGGGCCAAGCTTTCATAAATTTCTGATGGCCAAGCCTTAACCCAAAAGCATTAGTGTCAATCTCTGTGGGGAGGGACTGAGAAAGACATTTGAGTTTCTTAAAGTTTCTGTGAGTAGTTCTTATGTTCAGACTATTCCATCATAGAGCCCTGACTCTTGAAAGCATAGAATTATGACAGAAGGTGCTTTTTCCCTGAGGGTCACATATGGAAAAGCCAAATACCAGGTGAATGGTGAGATCTCGTCATATGGGACATCTAGAAAGGGAGTGTCATCATGAATCAAATAAGTATCATATCTATGAAATGGTTTTAAAATATTAAGGACATGGGGCACCTGGGTGGCTCAGTTGTTTCGGTGTCCAATTTGGTTTTAGGTCATGATCTCATGGTTCATGAGTCTGAGCCCTGCTTTGGGCCTTCTACTGGCAGTGTAGAGTCTGCTTGGGATTCTCTCTCTCCACCTCTCTCTCTGTCCCTCTTCTGCTTGTGCATGCTCTCACTCTCAAAATAAATAAATAACTAGCTTAGAAAAAAAATTAATGACATATTGATTGTAGCTATTCTACCAAAAAAGAGAAAAGTTTTAAAAGAATGCCCTTCCTATTCTTTTCTTTCTTTCTTTCTTTCTTTCTTTCTTTCTTTCTTTCTTTCTTTCTTTCTTTCTATTGCACTCTGCCCTTTTGTGGACTAATGCTGAAAATAAAAGGACCTCATATTTAGAGAAGCTATGAACATGAACATCAAATGCAGGTCACTGCTCTGGAATGAAGTCTCCCAGGGTGGACGAGACAAATGTTTATGTCTTTTAAAAGTCATGATGTTACCGGTTCCACAAGAGCAATTGTACTGAGTTAGCACTCATCTGCTCAATTTCAGAAAAGTGTTATATAAAGGAAGTTTAACTGTCCCAGGCACTTGGGAATACCCAACTTATATAAGATCATCCCATGAGAAAGGATATATGTATGCTCGGAGAACAGCATCAATGCCAACAGATAAGACACTAGTGTGATTCTGCAGCAATTTGCAAATACGTGCAAATATTTAAATCCATTTTTGTAACATTCGATTTATCAGCACATGTATAAATAGACTCATTCTAATATTTTAAAATTCTAATTAATTGGCATGAGCTTGTCCAATCAAATTTTAACGCAAAAGTGATTTCTGTGTAATTGCATTAGCTGTCAACCTTTAATGTTGATGCAGTGTAGGTGCTACCAAGAACAATACAGCCACTAAAGAGAAAAAGATCCTGTCTACCAAGAATTTATAATATAATTTGGAAATATATGAATTGCAGATTAGAAATACCAGTTCCCAGTCACAAAAGGTATCATCAGGGGAAAACTGAAAATAGGCCCTATGTCAGTGCTAATAGCAAAGGATAAACTTCTGAGTCCCCATAAAGCAAAAAAAGAGAACGTTTATACAAAGCATTTATCAGCATTGAACTTACAAAGTGCAAAACTGAAAGATATAATGAATGGGAAATAAACATTAATGAGGTGAGGGAAAGCGGACTTTATCGATTAACAAACTAACCAAATAAGTAACTAACCAGGCATATTTATATTTGGAACCAAGAACCTACATAGGGTCTGAGGCAGCAAGGCATCAACAATGTAGATTTATTGCTATTATAATTTAGAGCCATTAGAAAATTTGGGTAGATAAAATGTGCGATTTTTGCCCTGCAGGATGAACAACTTTCAAAGAATCATAGCACCACAAGTGGTATTTAACAACAAAAATCTGAGCATATGCTGATCATCTTCGGATAAATTCAGTTCCTCAAAGTCATTATTAGAAACACAAGTTCCACAGCTGTTGTTAGTCTTCATCAGCATTTTCACCAAACATGTACTTTGCTAAAGAAAACATACATGAAGATGTGGGTTAAATAATGATTCTCTTGGATAACAGACGATTTCTTGTGTTACAATTATAACTTTTGACACTTCCTAATTAAAAATCATGGTTTGCCAAAAAAGTATGATTTAATAAGGGTGATTTTATTATTAAGGTAATTACAAGCATATCCTTTACCTTTTTTCAAATAAAATGTATCTTTTAGAACAGTTTTAACTTACAGAAAAATCGCAAAGATAATACGGGGAGTTATTGTATACCTCACACCCAGCATTCTCTATCATTACCATCTTACGTTTCTATGGTAGCTTTGTTACAATAAGTAGACCAGTATTAATATGTTAATATTAACCAAAGTCCAAGCTTTTCCATATTTCCTTAGTTTTTACCTGATGTCCTTTCTCGGTTCCAGGATCCCATCCAAGATACAATATTACATTTAGCAGTCATGTCTCCTTCGGCTCTGGCTCCCTGAAGTTGTGACACTTTCTCAGAATTTCTTTGTATTTGGTGGCCTTGATGATTTTGAGGTGACCTGACTGGGTATTTTGTAGAATGACCCAGTATTGGGATTTGTTCAACTTTTTCTCATGATTTGACTGACGTGAGGGATTTGAGGGAGAAGAACCACAGAGGCAAAGTGTGCTTCATAGTACATCAAGAAAACATCTATTCCCAAATCAAATCCCTATTCACGATCTCTTTAGACCATAAGTTCTCTATTCCAGCCAAATACCACAGAAAACAAACAGACAAAGCAAACACTGTGGCCCAGCCCCATGCCAGCAAATGTTGAGTGGGGAATCCAGACTTCCATATTGGCATGTGTGTAATGAGATGCCCTACTACCACCATTGACATGGTGTCAGCGAAGGCAAAGTAGGGAGTCAAGACATTGATCTCCAACTGTCAGTAACAACCCCTGCCCCCCAGTGTGTGTGGAAACCACATGGGAGCCTGAGCGTCCACTCCCACTCAGCAGGGACAGAAGTGCCCTTCCCCCATCTGGTTGGGACAATGTGAAAAGAGCCGTACAGTAGAATCAGGACTGTCACCATCACAGAGCAGTGGCTAGGAGCCCTCCCTTGGATGTTAAAGGAGGCCAAGTGGGAAACCTGGAGTTTTGTCCCCCTCCCCCCAGCAGTACAGTTCAGGACACCCTTTCTAACACTGCAGCAATATCAGGGGGAAAAAATACCACAACTAACCAGAAAAGTTAAATAAGATTCAGAGTTTCATAGAATTATATAAAAATATCTGCCTCTTATTCAAAATAGAAAGAGCTCGAACTGAATGAAAAAGACAATAAAGTGGTAGATACTGGCATTTAAGAGATATTGTAGAATTATCTAACATGGATTTCAAAGCCAGCTTCATCAAATTGTTTCCACAAGCAATTATGAACAAGCTTGAAACAGATAAGTAAAAAAGAAAGTTGTAGCAAAGAAGAGGGAAATCTCAACAAAGCAGTAAAAGACATAGAAAAGAAGCCAAATGGAAAGTTTAGAAATAGGGGCACCTGTGTGGCTCAGTCGGTTAAGCCTCCGACTTCAGCTCAGGTCATCATCTCACGGCTCATGGGTTCGAGCCCTGCATCAGGCTCTGTGCTGACAGCCAACTCAGAGCCTGGAGCCTGTTTTGGATGCTGTGACTCCCTCTCTCTCTGACCCTCCCCTGCTCGTGCTGTCTCTCTCTCTCTCAGAAATAAATAAAAAAAATTTTTTTAATTAAAAGTTGAAAAAAAGTTTAGAAATAAAAAATACAATAAAAAGGAGTTGATCATAAGACATAAAACTCCTGGAAGAAAACATAGGCAGTAGGCAACTTGACATCAGTCTCAGTGATGTGCTTTTTTTTTTTTTTTTGAAATCTAACTCCAAACTCAAGGGAAATCAAAGCAAAAATAAACAAATGGGACTACACCAAAGCAAAAAGCTTGTCCACAGCAAAGGAAACCATCAACAAAATGAAAAAGCAACGTACTGAATGAGAGAAGATATTTGCAAGTCATTTACAATAGTTCCCCCTTATCTGGCAGGGATATCTTTCAAGACCCTCAGGGTGGAACCACAGATAGTTCTGAGCCTCATATATATTGTTTTTTTCCTGTACATACACACCTATGTATATGATAAGATTTAACCTCTGAATAAGGTACAGTCTGAAATTAACAGCAATAATTAATAATCAAATCAAATCAAATCATGATCAGTTGGAATTTATTCCAAATATTGCACTACCCTTTCAGTATTCAAAATCAACCATATTTGCAGGCCAACAATGAAAACGTACATAATCATATCAAATGATACAGAGAAAGCATTTGGCAAAATTCAACACTCATTTGCAGGAAAAGCACTCAGCAAAGTAGAAACAGAGTAGAACTTCTCAAGTTGTTAAGAGCGTCTTCAGGAAACTTACAACTAACGTTATACTTACTTGTGAAAGACTGAATGCTTTCCCCATCAGGTCAGAAATAGACTTAGACTTTTGCTCTCACCTCTCTAATTCAACATGGTACTGAAGTTCTTTAGCCAGTACAGGAAGGCAAGATAAGGAACTAGAAAGCAAAGAATTTAGAAGAAATGAAAATGCCCTTATTTGCAGCTGACATCATGGTTTAAGAACTAGGTGGTAGCTGAAGGTTGTGGCTATAAAATGACAACCTCAGAGATCCTTATGGTGATGAAAATGTTCTGTTTCTTGACGTTATCACTCTCAGTATCCTGTTTGAGGTATTGCGTTAGAGTTTTGCAAGATTTTACTGGTGGAGAAAACTGAATGAAGGTTATATGGGATCTCTCTGTGTTACTTTACAACTATATGTCAATCTACAGCCACCTCAAAGTTAAAAGGTTAATAGTAAGTATTAATTCTTACTTATATTTAGTTCTATAAATTTTTACAAGTCTCACAGTTCTACCACCACCAGATCAGGATATAGAAGAATCCCCTTACCCCCATCATTTCCCCATGCCATTTTCTTATGAGGGTTTTCCTCCATCAGCAGCCCCTGACCGCCAGTGATTTACTTTTTGTTCTGTATTTTCCCTATTCTAGAATATAATCATATGTTGGATTATGGTTATGGCTTTTTTAAAATGTTTATTTATTTTGAAAGAGAGACTGAGAGAGGGCAGGAAGGGGCAGAGAGAGAGAGAGAGAAGGGAGAGAGAGAATCCCAAGCAGGCCCCATGCTGTTAGCACATCGCCCCACTCAGTGCTTGATCCCATGAATCGTGAGATCATGACCTGTGCCGAAATCAAAAAGTTAGATGCTTAACCAACTGAGCCACCCAGGATCCCCCTCCCACCATCGTTTTCTCTCTCTTTCTCTCTCTGTCTGTCTCTCTGTTTCTACCTCACCCCATGCAGTTCCCCTCACCTTCTCCCCCTCCCTCTTCCTCTTTCTCCTTCTGAGCATTCAGATAAACAATGTAGCCTTCCATTACTCACATATTACATACGCAAGCTGTGTCAGGTTTATTTATAGTCTCCACGCAACACACTTATATTTGAAATAGTATATGAGCACATTCACTGGAAGGTAGACTCTAACTATTTTCATCATGTAAGAACCCCTCAGAAGACTTGACAGTATAGCTTCCCATCAATAATAAATATACTGCTGACTCCCTCGCTCCTGAAAATTGAGGCATGAAGCACCGGGCTTGACTTTTGTAAGTAGCTAAAGCAACATTATTTCACATTACACAGATTCCAAGTCATATTTTATGAAATTAAATCTGAGAAATGATCCTTCTATGTCTACCTTCTTTGAAGACACATCTATACAGGTGGTTTAGAAATCGGTCTGCTACTTCATACACCCAAAATGTTTTACTACTTTATGTGTCCTGTTTTGGGGAGTTGCAGAATTTTACAGTTGAAGTTTTTAATCAGTTGTTCTAAAAATTAATTTTCAAATATGTGATTTTAAACAAGCAGAGCATAAATTGGTCTAAAGGTATAGACCAATATATATTCGAATTTCATGAGCTTTAGTTTTGAATTCAGTCTTGTGGGCATTCAACACTGACTTCAACAAAATGCTAGGGCCCATCACCAGCAGATGGAGTTTTCAACATTTTGTGTATGAAATATCCTTGCTTCTCGCTGAGTTAAATGTCTTTTTAAGTTATCTCCCAAATATATTCAAATGCACTCAGTTTACCTTGGAGGAATGGCTTCAGCATCAGAAACTTTGCTAAACCTGCTAAAGGTTTAAAGATAAAAGTGGCTAAAGAAATAAAGATAAAAGATTCAATGTCTTTCTTCAAGGAACTCAGAGTCCACCAGAGAAGAACAAATAAGCAAATAATTTACTATATTTTCTGATGAATGGCAGATGTTTCCAGGGAATCTCAAACAGCACAAAGAAGAGACTTTTAACACGATATGCTAGCTGTCACATATTTTGGATCTCATATCCCCTCACTGGAACTTGACTCATAATAAATGAAAGGAAAAATTATATCATGCATTAAAGGAGAACATGAGAAAAATTGGGGATTTTAAATGGCTGGAATATAGAGTATTGAGAAGACAGAAGGAACTTGAAAAACAAGGAAGGATGATGCCATTTGAATCACATAGGATTTGAAAGTTGCACTGAGAGCCTGGCTGAGTTCAGCGAATATTATTTTAATTTGAGTACAGATTTCATAGCAGCATGATTTTGTTTTTGTTGTTCATCAGAACTCAGCAACCTAGGCATAGGCAGGCAAAAGAAAGATGATGGAAAGAAAGTAATGATGAGAGTTTTGATGTTAATCTGTTGGCCAGCTGTTTAGTTAGAAAGATAAGTTGTGAATCCCACCCTATGAGGTCAATCTCAGAAGGTGGAAGCCACACAGTCCATCGGAATTGGCCTTTTACCATATTTTTAAATAAAAATATTCTTTTAATATTGTAAACACCTCCATTTTTTAAGAAAGAAGTTCTCCATACTATTTGAATCACTGGTGATAATACAAAGATCTATGGGTAACTAAAAAATGTCAACTTCCAGGATGCATGGGCACCTCAGTCAGTTAAGTGTCTTACTCTTGATTTCAGCTCAGGTCATGATCTCATGGTTCATGAGTTTAACCCCCACATCAGGCTCTGCACCAACAGATTAGAGACTGCTTGGAATTTTCTCTCTCATTCTCTCTTTCTGCTCCTCCCTTGCTCTCACCAATAAATAAATAAATAAATAAATAAATAAATAATAAACTTAAAATAAAAAATACTATTAAAAAAGTCAACTTTCATCAATTCCTCGATAAGGTGATGACTGATTCTAGAGCACAAACAGAGATAAAGCAGAACTAGTCCAGGCTTCTTTTTGGGAACTGAAAGTGGACAAGAAGAGAAGGCAAAGTGTAGAAAACAGAAAACCTAAACTCAGAAACAGAAGAACAAAAACAGAAATGGAGAGGAGAGTAGACCAATACAAAATAGAAATCTGGTACAAATATCAAAACTGACAACAGAGAAAGTCCCATTTAAAAACCATTTTGGAAACTTTCTTTGATGTGATTTGTTTTCTTGTTGTTTGCTCTACTTTTAAGGGATGTAAAGAAGCAAAATATATGGGTAACAAAGAAAATTTCAGTGGATTAGACTTTTGTATATCAAAACATGACAGAATCAAGCATGTGTTACTGCTCTCTGCAATTATTAATACAAAATAATTCTCTTCTCTTTGAAAGAGTTCATTCTGGAAGATATAATAATAAATGGAGCTTAAAGGCTAGTGGATAATTTTTGGTATATGGTTATTATTCTGTACATCCTTAGCAAGCATGAGAAACTGTAAACTCTTTGGCTTCTAGCATAATTAAAGAATGGTTTCCTCCTTAACAAACTGGCTTATGAAAACTGATTTTATATATTAGATAAGCAATTTCAATTCTTGACATAACAGAATATAATAAATAAGAAATTTTTATAACAAAATAATCCAGGGCTTAATTAAGCCAGTTAACGTTCAGAAGGCACTCTTTTTGTCTTAGACTGTTTCATGTTCATTATCAGGGATATCAGTTAATTTTGTTAGGGAAAACTACAAAAAAAGTAAATAACTCACAGAAAGTTTTAATTGAGAGGATACAAGATAAACCGTATTTTACTGTAAAATTTTTTAGATGGCATGTCAAAGATAAAAAGCTACTTCGAGATTGAAATTAATCAACATCTTTTCTACAACCCTTTATTTTTTTCTTTTACAGTTTATTGTCAAGTTGGTTTCCATATAAACCCAGCTCTCATCCCAACAAGTGCCCTTCTCCATGCCCATCTTCCCCCTTCCCCTCTCCTCCACCCCCATCAGCCTTCTAGTTTGTTCTCAGTATTCAAGGGTCTCTCATGGTTTGCCTCCCTCCCTCTCCCCAACTATTTTCCCCCTCTCCCTCCCCCATGGTCCTTTGTTAAGTTTCTCCTGTTTCACATATGAGGGAAAACATATGGTATCTGTCCTTCTCTGCCTGACTTATTTCGCTCAGCATAACACCCTCAAGGTCCATCCATGTGGCTACACATGGCCAGATTTCATTCTTTCTCATTGCCATGTAGTATTCCATTGTATAGATAAACCACATCTTTTTGATTCCTTCATCAGTTAATGGACATTTAGGCTCTTTCCATGATTTGGCTATTGTTGAAAGTGCTATGAACATTGGGGCACATGTGCTCCTATGCATCAGCACTCCTGTATCCCATGGGTAAATTCCTAGCAGTGCTATTGCTGGGTCATGGGGGAGTTCCATTGTTAATTTTTTGAGGAACCTCCGCACTGTTTTCCAAAGTGGCTGCACCAGTTTATTATCCCACCAACAATGTAGGAAAGTGCCTGTTTCTCCACAACCTCGCCAGCACCTATAGTCTCCTGATTTGTTCATTTTAGCCACTCTGACCGGCGTGAGGTTTCTACAACACTTTAAACCATTGCATGAATCCTGCCACAAGCAATTAATTACACATTGGTCTCTCCTTCTTTACCCTGGGCTCCTTAATGACAGAGTTCTTATTGCTTATTCCTGTGCCTACCACTAAACTTCAAATGGAAGTTCTTAATCAGCATCGACCTGAACTGATTAGAAATCAAATAAACAAAATATGTGCATTTGAAAGTGATATTGGCCTATTAAAATGGAAGAAGACGAAGGGATCTCTACAGAAATACAACAAGGCAAAATACCCTATCAGTCTGTCTTGTACTCGGTGATACTGCTAAGAGACAAAAGTCAGCATGGAACAACAGCAGGGTGAAAAGCTGATGATACTTTTTACGCAGCTAACAGCTACCACATTGACAACCTGTGCCACTAATGCCTGATCACATTTAGATCTAGCAGAGGGCTCTGGTAAGTTAAACCTGCAGGGCGACATTTGACGTCTGAGTGCTACAGGTAAGATCTTCATCTGGAACGTCCACAGTAAAATACTCAACTCCAAAGCCTAATGAAATTTAAAGAGATGCAATAATGAGTGCTCCCGCTGCCTCTACCTTTTTACTTTTAATTCATGTGCCTGGATGTTTCCCCGGAGGTCTAATTAAAACATAAAGAGCATAATAAAATTGAAATGCTTCTACAGAAATGCATTTGTTTCTTAAAACACACACAAAGAAACTTCTATAGAATAGCAGGTTATGTGTAACATATCATGGTAGTAGTGCATAAGTATTCAACATTTATTAGGCAAGAGTGGGAAGGGGCCTTGTCATTATTTTCGTGGTTGGTGGGTTTTAAATTCAGGTCTAAATGCATTGGAGTGATTAGCGAATTAGCGATTAATTTAGGAGAAAAAATGGAAGGATCACAACTATTATGACGATCCAGACTACGTGAGTTTGATTTTGAACAACTTTTGAACCAGTTCTGCACATGTTAAAAATCAATTTACAATTATGGCAACAACAGTGAGCCTTCCATAACTGCGGGAATTGTGTTGCTTCAAAGTGCTCACACCTCTGTCTTGGTTGATTCTTGTAATATACCCTGGCAGTAAGCCTGTAAGTCCTGGTCCTGACCGTTGTGTGCAACTCAGAAGGACAAGTGTAGGGTCTGCAGACCAAGAACCATGCAGCCGATGATCAGCTTGTCAATACTGGGTCTGGAAAGTCCTTTGAGATTTCTTGGTACTCTCAAGGGAGGGAAGAAAAGCATTAACATTGCATCTATACTTATAAGGGGAGAAAACATTTTCGAAGTTAGTTCCCATCCCTTTACTAAAACGCCTCTCACTCTACTACTCTGTCCCTCATTGTTCCCTTAAAAATCTTCAAGTTTCCTATCTTCCCTGTCTCCTATCATGCTGACATTCCTTTGTCACTTAGTTAATTCATTAACAAATCATCTCGAGTAGCCTGTATGTGCTGGACATAGGTCTACATGTCAGCCTAGTAGCACTGGAGTTACTATTTTAAGAAACTTAGAATTCACGTTTGAAACGTCTACCCTTGGGTGCCTGGGTGCCTCAGTGGGTTAAGCATCTAACTTTGGCTCAGGTCATGATCTCACAGTTCATGAGTTCAATCTCTGCATAGGGTTCTGTGCTGACAGTGCAAAACCTACTTGAGATTCTCTCTCTCTCTGTCTCTCTCTCTCCCTACCCCACTTGTGCTTTTTCTCTTTCTCTCAAAATAAATAAATAAATATATAAATACATAAATAAAAAGAAATTTTGCCCTCTTTTCCCTCCCCCTCAAACTCTAAGTGTTCTAGATTTTCATAATCTTAAGTAAGAAAGAATGTTTGTTCTTTTTAACCTATATTTCTTATATGAAGCATGTTTTAAATTGTCATTTAAAATTTATGCTCATGTGTCTCGGTACATCTACATGTGGAAATAAAATACAATGGCGAGGGAGTTATTTTTCTCCAGTACCTTCCTTAATGATAATTTTTCCAATAAAGAAAAAAAAAAGAAAAAATTTACCATTATTGTTCATGTAATTTTATGTGATTATTTTATTAATAACATAATGCTAATCATTTAGTATTATAATAACAATATCCTTCTTTATAAAAGTAAAGGTATAACAATTATATCTCTAGAAATATGTCATGAATCCAGCAAAATGTAAGTCATACATTCATTATGAAAACATACAGGAAATGAAGAGGTGCAGTACGTTACTTCCTAAGGAGAAAAGAATGTTCCTTGGAATATTTTTCTCTTTTATGTCTGTCATTCTGTCAGTATATAAATATTTGCATGTGTATTACATATATATAGATGTATGTATGGATTTGCATTTATTTCTACACATCCAAAACACATATGTGCATAAACATATGGATTATACATAGCAAATGAAATAAATAATGATCTTTCTATTTCAATATCAAAACAGTTAACACTTGATTATCCAGAAAATGGATATTCTCAATTTTGGGTCACTTTTTTCCATTCCCTTGCTTCATGTCAGGCATTGTATTTGTCCCCAAGCAGTAACATATGTATAGATAGTCAAGAGAAAAAGAGGAATAAAATGGTGACTTTACTATAAATCCGTTCTTTTACTTCTGACAAAACTTTTGAAGGTAGAGAAGTTGGTGACTGAGATAAAGTTGAGCGTTTAACTGAGGCTGGCATTTATTGGTCTCTAATAACCATTGCCCCACAGATTATAAAAAGCAAGAGTCTACCCAAAGCTTTCTGGGATACCTCCTATCTCACTACTTCACCCATTGGTCTAAAACATTAGCCTCAGGAACTGGAAAGTACATTCTAAGATCACCCACTTATCACTGGAAACTTGGGGGCTGCATTTTTTTTTTTTTTGATACATGAAAAAAGTTACAGCAACATCGAGCCCTGAGTTGTAGGTCATAAGTAAAGCGGGTGGTAGTGATTAGGTAAGTTCATTGCCATGAAGCCCCAGAAGACAAACAAGAATTTTTCCTAAGGAATGGTAATAATTTTTAAATTCTTATAAGTATCATCATGGAAATGCTGAAAAATTAGACTAAAACTTTTTTTCCCCCAGAACTTTCAACTTTCCTGAGAATATTTTGGTCTTTGGTAATACATCTTTGTGTACAGCAACCTGAGATTCTATGTGTTTTGTAACTATGCATTGTCTACATCGTGATGCTTTATTCTTTCTTTCTTTTTTTTTTTTAGAAACTGTATATTTTCTGTCAACCTTATTTCCATTTTGTTTGCCTTTGTAGAGAGCAGCTTAAAACCACTAGGTGGTTCTTCCTATCCATTCACTGGCCTGAGCAATGGGAGCTGAAGGTGCAGTAGGGAACTGCTCCATAGGCACAGAGAACATCAGCAGCACGTTGGACTAGTCTGTGACTTCAGGTTCAATGGCAGTGAACTCAGGAGCTGGAGCCGCGCACTCACCCTGAGATTCCTCCTGGCCTTTTCAACAGTGCTCTGCTCTTCCTTTCCCATCTCTTAAGGATATCTGTAGAAGTAGAGATCATGGATGACCTCCCATGGATGTTCACCGGAGAAGGTGCCACGCAGGAGCAGAACCTCCTGGGCCAGCATCTGCCGCATCAGACACCACATCGGAGCAGGTTCCCTTGTTATTGCGAGGGATGGCACTGTCCACATAGGGTGTCCGAGAATCTGTGTGACACAGAGCAATGGTAGGCAGGTTAACGTAAGATGCCTCGGTGAGAGACTGGTGGTCAGCCCCGAGATCAGTAATCACTCGGCTCTGGAAAGGCTGCCTGGATCTCGTTAGTGAATTTCCAAGAGTAAATGCCCCTAGTAGCAGCAGCAAACTTCAGCGCAGCTCACTGGACAGTATTCCTGGATGATATGACACTGACATAAGCTGGATTTTCACTGGCAACAATGGCACGAGCTGCCAGCAGGTTCTCTTCAGATTTATGATGTGGATACCATCACCTTTTTGTACATGTACTGTTCTGTTTGGAAGTCAAGGTTGGTGCCACCTAAATGGGTTCCTGCGGCAAGGAATTTGAGGACACTGTCCTCCTTAATTTGCAGGACATAACAGTCTCTGGACATTGTGAAAGTTTCCCTTTAAGTTATGACAGGAACACAAAACTCCATATGGATCTTTCCCCGAGTAGCAAGGATACATAATGATGTTTAAAAACAGTTGTATGAAAGGTCTACTGATTAGTACAAAAACATGAATCTCCTTAGTTGGCTTTCCTCAAGTGAGTTTGATCATTTTCTAGAAAATAATAAGGTATTAAATTTTCTAGGATTTTCTCATACGAGTACATTTTCTTGGTTTTATTTTCTTTTTGTCATTGATTTTTTTTAATTGGGATCCAATTAAGGTCCACACATCATATGTACCTCTTTTCATCTTTTATTTCTTGCAATTTATTTGTTGAAAAAAAAGATGGGCTGCGTGTTGACCAGACTTTTCCACAGTCTAGATGCCATTGATTGCTTGCATGTGGGGTTATGTGATATATTTATCTGTCCACTGTATTTAATGGACCCTGGTCACCAGAACTAGAGGCTTAATCTGATTCAAGTTTAAAAATACTTTTTTTTAAATGTTTTTTATTTATTTCTAGGAGAGAGAGAGAGAGAGAGACAGCGTGAGCAGGGGAGGGTCAGAGAGAGAGGGAGTCACAGACTGAAACAGGCTCCAGGCTCTGAGCTGGCAGTCAGCACAGAGCCCGACGCGGGGCTCGAACCCACGAACCATGAGATCATTACCTAAGCGAAAGTCGGACACTCAACCGACTAAGCCACCCAGGCACCCCAAAAATATTTTTTTGGGGCAACACTTGTTCAGAAGTGAAGTTTTACACTTATATCAGAAGGAAGATAATGTCTTCTATTTTATGTTAATGGCCGTTATGATCATTGCCTGGATTAATTATTTCATTCTGGATTTTAAAATACAAATATTCTGTGACCAACATATGCTAAAATAATTAGAAATAACACTATAACAACAATGTCATCATTGGCTCTGCAGCTGGGTTGGGAGGCTCCCTTTAATTGAAGACACCAGGAGACTAAAAAACACTGTAAGCGACAGCATTTCTCTGCTATTAGGAGCACGTGTGAAGCATATGGTAAGTATAATTATAAAGGAAGAAGAATTAAAATTTCCATCCAAGAACTGTGTCAATTTGACTGCTTGAATGCTATGTGAAAATATCTTTGAACATGTGCATAAATGAGACAGCTTAAAAGACATTTCAATGAAAAGACAAATCAAGAATACGGGAAGGAGAATTTCACTCATAGTTTTTTATGGGTCAATGAGATAATGCACTAGCACCATTTTTCAATACCTTCCAAATGCCGACATTAACTGATTAAGTCATCTATTCATCCATCCATCCATCCGTTCATCCATTCCATGAATATTGACACTTACTATGTGCTAGGTACTGAGGTTACAGCAATGATCTTATCTTAAAGTCTCTGGCCTCAAAAAGGTTACTTACCTTCTGGTAGGAGAGGCAACTAGTAGAAAAAAGGTTTAAAAATATTGTAAAAGATATAATTTCATGTAGTGATAAGTGTGATGAAAAATAATACAAGTGAGAAGAGGGAATGTTATTTCATGTCAGGATGCCAGGGAAGTACTCTCTGGAAGATAACATTTAAAGACAGAACTAAATGATATAACAGACCAACACATAACACTATCTGGGAGAAAAGTTTCAGAGGTGAAATAAGTTGTAAAATTCCCAATGGATCTTGGTCTGAGCTTGGACTTTAAGTCTGAGAAAATGGATATCGGTGAGTCCTTTATTGAGATAGAGAATACTGTAGGAGCAATGGGATTAGAAATGGGGGAGACGGGACTAACCAACAATCCAGTTTTGGAAATTCTAAGTTTGGGATCTCAGGCGCCCAACTAGAAATGCAAAGTTTAAAACTGACATATGTGAGTCTGGAAATCAAGATTGAGTCTGGGGATAAACGTTTACACCAATCTTGATCTTAAGCAGTTGAGGTTTAAGAAATTCCAGACCAAGAATTCCAGATATGATACTGGGAAGCATCCCCAATAAAAGTCGTACATGTCCTTGCCTGTCTACCTAAACATTGCCTACTTATTTACCTCCTTATGCAGAATCCCACCCCCTGTTAGGGCATCCTGCTATATTCTGAATTATCTTCTTCCCCAATGACATGCTAGATTCTCCTCGTGTTGACAGCCAAACCATGTCTGTGTTTCTTAAAATGTATTCCGTGGAAGGTTAATCCTGTGAAATGTTCAAGGAAAGGGTTCTGTGGTTAACTTTATTCAGGAAACACAGCTCACATTATCACCACTTGAATCAATCCAGTCAGAATATTCATAAAGAAAATTGTAGAAGCCCACTGAGTTTTGTCTACAAAATTCTTGTTATAGGAAACACCTTACCACCAATGGAAATGGTACCAGAGGAGCAGTCCTTAGGAAAAGCTGCCATACACAGAACTGCCAGAAAAAAACTAGTCTTTTCCCATACGTACAGATGGATCAGTGAGCCCAAGAGCCTTACATCTCAATCAGAAGGTCTACACGCTCTTCCCTCCAGTCTCGATGCTTTAATTGGCTGGTGCCCATTGATAGCATGAGGTATAATAAGAATACTGTTAACATAAGAGCTGTTAACACTGAGGACATCTGAATAAATTACATCTGCTCCATGAAGCCTTCACTGGGCCCTCTGTCGTCATTAGTTTTCTTTTTTTCTCAACCCCCATAATACTCATGGCTCCCATAATACTCAAATATTGGATGGCTCACTATTCAATATTTAATTGTACACAGGCTTGTATTTCTGGCTCATTGCTTCTGTCCTTACAACTAATCATTCTCCCCTTCTATGTGCATCCTCAATATGTTTTAGTCACAACAAACTCTCAGAGTCCCCAAACATCCCCTGTTTTTGTTCACTTCTGGGCTTTTAAATAAGTTCTTTGGGATATCTCTCTTTCTTCTTCCCATCCTGGCCAATTAGCATTGGCTCTTCAAGGCTTGGGTTAAATAATATTTCAGCTGAAAAACTTTTCCTGATCCAGGAAGTTATGCTGCCTTTGGTATTCTCATGACATTTTGAATAAATCACACTGTCACACTTAACATGCCATGATACTATGCTATAGAGGTGAGCTTCTAGAACTATCCCCCACCTCTTGCTATGAAATGGAGAACTCCATCTTATTTATTTGTGTGTCTGCTTTGAAAGACTTCTGGGAGATTCAATCAAGAAAAAAAACCCCAGAAACCAACTGCTTTTGGGGGGAAAATAACATGGTTTGTCAATAAC
The DNA here is from genome assembly GCF_008692635.1 of Crocuta crocuta. Classification (NCBI taxonomy): domain Eukaryota; kingdom Metazoa; phylum Chordata; class Mammalia; order Carnivora; family Hyaenidae; genus Crocuta; species Crocuta crocuta. The sequence goes on from NW_027532589.1 coordinate 2,965,036, forward strand.
TGTTACTTTTGAGAGATAATTCTAATTTTTAAATTAAAATTATAGGGAGAGAGAGGTAATAAATTTTAGCTAACAATGCCACTTAAATAATCAAAATGAAAATTAATCTTTTTTTTTAAATAAACTTCTATTTTCTGTCCTAGTTTGGTTTGTTTTTTCTTTCAATATTTATGTATTTCTGAGAAAGAGACAGAGTGAGAGTGGGTAGGAGGGAGGCCACACACACACACACACACACACACACACACACACACACACAGAATCCAAAGAAGGCTCCAGGCTCAGCTGCCAACATAGAGCCCAACATGGGGCTTGAACCCACGGACCATGAGATCATGACCTGAGCCAAAGTCGGACGATGAAAGCTACTGAGCCACCCAGGTGCCCCAGAAAGTTAATTTCTTTATTCTTGACTAAGCTGAGTATGTTCTTTCATACAAGGCTCCACACCTCAATTAGCAGGAAAAAATTACTAAATATCTAATCTGGACTAAATTTTAGTCCAGTTTGATCAGTAAACTTTCTTAAACAGAGTTTTCTATCTTTCTTGCACAAATTTGTTCAGTCTTTGGAATAACCGTCCCACTCTCCTGGACTCTTTTCCCCAACATCTAAATGTATGGTAGAGTAAGCACCATACACTTTACGGAAAGCAGGACATGGAAGGCAGGGGCTTTCTGACCTCATGCCAATTCTCAGATCTCCAGAATGACATTTCTTTTGCCTCTCTCTGGTTGTTGCATGCCTTACTGACATAGTAAGAGATGTGCAGCCAGTTGAATCTGTGGTCTGGTTTCTCCAGGCTTCCACAATGATTTTGGGGTACTCTCTGTTGATTTCACTTCAACTTGGCTTTAACTGATACTTGTCCCTGGTCCATCTTCTTTCTTGTCCCCTGGCATGGATGTTTACCTACATCCTCTGATGAGATCACCTTTTCCTACCATCAGTACTCTCACAGCAGGTCATTAACGAGCAAATCCACAGCCATACTCTGTTGGAACCAAGAGCGATCAGGATAGCTCGGTGTGGCAAGTCTCTCTGCCTAAGCCCACTGTTCAACATGACGGATGAGACGGGAGGGTGTTTGACATGACCTTCTTCTAGCAGCACAGCAAATGATTTCTCAGTGCTTGTCTCAGTACCTAGTCAACTCTCTCTCTGAGTTTGATGTTTATCTGACTTTTTTGTTCTCCTTCCTTCTTTTCTTTTCTCTAAATACCTTAGTTCAAGAGAGGATCTGACTCACTCTCTTTTTATTTATCTTTCCTCACGTAAAATCTAGCCTGACATCCCTGTCCATTAACATGCTTAAAGAGGAAAACCAAAAATAAAATATAAGCAGTTTTTTTCCAAGAAAGTAGCTTAAATTGAATATTATAGTCTTGCTGTAAAATCCCATTTTTGACTGTAAGAGGTTGAATATTAAAATTCCTAATTTTTTTTCTCCTTTCCACAAGCCCAGGATTTGGATACTATGAGTCAAGTAAGGTGAAAATCACATGCTTAAGAGATCAAGGAGAGCGGGCCACCTGAGTGGCTCAGTTGGTTAAGCATCGACTTCAGCTTAGGTCATGATCTCATGGCTTGTGAGTTCGAGCCTCATGTCAGACTCTGTGCTGACAGCTCAGAGCCTGGAGCCTGCTTTGGATTCTGTATGTCTCCCTCTCTCTGCCCCTCCCCCACTCATGCTCTGTCTCTGTCTCTCAAAAATGAATAAATGTTAAAAAATTTAAAGAAATCAAGGAGAAAAAAACATCACATTAATAATTGTTCCAATGTTTTTCGTGTTAAAAAAAGTAAATTTTCTGCCTATGGAGAGAGAATCTTTGGATAAAATAGCAACGAGTTATTATATATTCACTCAACAAATTTCACTCAATACCTACTACATATTTGAACTGTGTTAGGTTACACTTTGGAGAAATCCATTTTATATTGGTTATTCTAAATATAGACACATTCTTTTCTCCTACATTTTAATCTTGAGTAGGATTCCAACAAGAAAATGGACAGCACATACCCAATATCATTCTATCAACAGGTTTTACTCACAACTGATGTCAGATAAATACTTATAAAAAATAAGATTACACAAAAAAGATAACAACCATGTTTTCAAGATTGAATATTAACTCAGTTTTACCAATCCATAAATTTATTCTTTGGACTTATGCATTTCAAACTTTTAAAGCCTAGACTAAATCTCCCAGTGTCATTTATTTTGTGGTGTCACATGGTCCCTTTTTAAAAAAAAAAAATTTAATGTTCATTTATTTTTGACGCAGAGAGAGACACAGCATGAGCAGGGGAGACGCAGAGAGAGGGAGACAGAACCTGAAGCAGGCTCCTGGCTGTGAGCTGTCAGCACAGAGCATGATGCGGGGCTCGAACCCATGAACTGTGAGATCATGACCTAAGCCAAATTCAGACGCTTAACTGACTGAACCACCAAGGCGCCCCCACATGGTCCCTTAAAAGGAAAAGTGACTTTTCTGATTCTTTTATTGTACCAGAATGTTGCTCATTGAATCACAGAACATAACTGGAAGGGACCTTGTGGAAATATCCCATAAAACTACAAGGAAGAACTAGTCCATCATTAAAAATTTCTTACAGAGACATTTTATAAACTGAGAACAAGGCTTCAGAGGAAAACTCAACCATAATAGTTTCTATACATAAACAAACAGTTTCTTCTGTGTGATTTACACATTTTTGCATATATGTTTGCATTATAACCCAATTCTATCACTGATAAAGAAAACCATTAGCTTTCCTCATCCCTGTTTAAAAGGGAGTTTATATGCGAAAAAGACACCGTTCAAATATGTGTTAGAACTGATTATATCTAAAAAGCACACAAGGTTGTCTAAAAAATAAATTACATTTATGCACAATTCCCTCATTTCCATTTGATTTGTACTGCTTTCCAAGATCCATCTTTTTATTTTTCTATCTGCTATCATCTAGCAAATAGGAATGTATATTTGCAGGCCATATAGAAAGTTGTCTCACACAAATTCAGAAGATAGGGTTTAACTATTGTTAAACTAGGTTAAAGGGCATCAGAGTTCATTCATAAAGTAATAGCATCTTATCACCTTGATTAAGCCTTACATGTGGTTCTAGCTTGGTCTAATAAAGTCTGCTAAAGAAACTCATTACCAGGTCAAGGTAATTTGGATTTTATCACCATCCCGAGCATACTTCTTTAGGGAATAAACATGCTTTCTACTCCTGCTTCTCAGTAGATAATTTATTTTCCATCTCCTGTTTCCCTCTTCGCCCTCAGCATTCTCAGGCTAACTCTGCTTCTTCTCTAGGCAAGTTGTTCTTCAGATCTTTTAACCATGCTCAAGTGTCTCTTACATTTTCACCTTTTGAGAAGAACAAATTTGTCATGCAAAAAAGGAAGAAACTTTGAGTATTAGAGTTTGAAAGCCTTAGAAGGGGGAGCAGGGTAACTCCCAAGCTGCAATTGATGTTATATAATTGCCCATCTGCTCCACTCTTATGTAACATAAACCTGGACAATTACTAGAGTTCAAATAAACATTCTTTGAACACCCTGTTAAAGACTCTTTGCCCTCAAAACTAAAGGTGGCCTTTTAGAGCAGGACTACTCAAAATATGTTCTGTGGCCTAATATCATCCCTTAAACTCTGTGTTCAGACTGCATCACTCAGAGTTCTCCAGAGATTCAGAACCAATACAAGATAGATAGATAGAGAGAGAAAGAGAGAGAGAGAGATACTATAATAAGATATCTATTAAAAGATTTGGTTCACTCTATTATGGGGCACCTGGGTGGCTCAGTTGGTTAAGTTGAAACCAACTCTCAGTTTCTGCTCAGGTCATGATCTCATGGTTTCATGGGTTCTAGCCCCACATCGAGCTCTGTGCTGACAGTGTGAGCCTGCTTAAGATTCTCTCTCTCTCTATCTCTCTCTCTCTCCTCCCTCCCCTACTCATACTGTCCCTGTCTCGCTCAAAATAAATAAATAAATTTAAAAATTTTTAATAAGGGGTGCCTGGGTGGCTCAGTGGGTTCAGTGTCCAACTTCAGCTTATGTCATGATCTCGTGGTTTGTGAGTTCGAGCCCCACGTCAGCCTCTGTGCTGACAGCTCAGAGCCTGGAGCCTGCTTTGGATTCTGTGTCTCCCTCTCTCTCTGCCCTCCCCTGCTCACTCTCTCTCTCTCTCTCTCAAAAATAAATAAACATTAAAATTTTTAAAATTTTTAATGAAAAAAGAATTGGTTCACACTATTATGAAGGCTGAGAAGTTCCACAATTCACCATCTGCAAGTAGGAGAATCAGGAAAGTATCAGGTGGTATACTTTTAGTCTCAAGTCTCGAAGCTTGAGAGCCAGGGAGCAAATAGTGTAAGTATGAGTCCAAAAGTCTGAGAATTGGGGGCCTATGGTATAAACCCACATCTAGAAACCAGAAACCTATGCGAGAGCATAGGAGAAGTTTAAGCTCAGCTCAGGCAGAAAGAGGGAATCTGCCCACCCTTCACCTGTTCTATTCAGACCCTCATTGGATAGGATGATGCCTACCCATGTTGGTGAGGGTGAAACTTCTTTACTCAGCCCACTAGTGCAAACCCTAACTTCCAGAGATACCCTCACAGACACACAGAATGTTTTATCAGCTATCTGTACATCCTTTGGCTGAGTCAAGTTGACAAAGAAAATTAACCATCATAATGTGTTAGTATAGAAATTGAGTGTTTAGAAGCTTTGACAGCAATTTGATGAAATGTGTTGATCTTCACATTGACAAAAACATTGTCTCACAGTTTTGGCCTTCCTAAAAATTTCATTTTTGTAGTAATTTATTTTATTATCTTTTATAAAAGCACTTGTTGATGACAGATTTAAAAATAAAAGGAAAGCTGATTCTTTACCACTGAGAGTATTACAAATTTGTTTTGGCCCTTGTATCCTAGAGAATCACTAGAACCTTGGCTGACTTACTTTTTTGTTATATTGCTTTGACTATAGCCTTGACAATAACACTTTACATAAAAGAAAATAGATATATAGGAGAAAAACCAATCTCCATAGTCAATCTTAGAAGGACATAAACAACAACAAAGTAGGTCTATGCTTACAAATATATTTATGTTGGATTACTCAAAAAAATTATCAAAGTGGGTAGATAAAAAGGAATAAAGGTAATTTACTGATAATTTACTGATACTGATTTTATTTCCAAAGATATGACTCTTTTTTTTAATTGGGACGTATCACTGACTTTTTTTGTTCCTTATAGTAAACAGATATATTTGGTGCACCATTTTAATTCCAGTCAATTTTTAATTTTTTAAAAAATTTTGAGAGACACAGCATGCATGCATGCATGTGCATGTGAGCAGGGGAAGGGCTTAGAGAAAGAGAGAATCTTAACAGTTTCCACACTCAAAAAGGAGCCTGATGTGGGCTCAATCCCATGCCCTTGGGATCACAATCTGAGCTAAAATCAAGAGTCAGATACTCAACCCACTGAGCCACCCAGGTACCCCAATTGCACTCAATTTTTAAACTATATTTTTAAGGTTATTATTTTGGGACTTGCTTTAAAGATTATTATATAGGTATTAATTTGTCAAAAACAAATTCAGATTAATTTATAATAATAAATTATAATAAACAGTAGCTTTGTTCTAATAATCATCCATCTCCTCTCCCTTCCTTTGTGCTCTTATGGGTATGTATCACACATCTATATAGGTCATATACCCAAAAATTGAACAGCATATTTCTTGTTTTATAAAATGTCATATTTTTAAAGCAAATTCATAAGAAAAATAAAAAGTAAGTACTATGTTTTACATTTACACACATACCCATTACTTCTGATGGCTTTCATTTCTTTTCTTAGATTCAAGTTACAGTTTGGTGTTTTTTTTTTTTGAAAGATTTTTTGTCATATATGAAATTATTGGTTAAGAGTTTATTTTCTTAGGCCTTTTGAATATGTCATTCTTTTTTTTTTAATTTTTTTTTAAATGTTTTATTTATTTCTAGGAGAGAGAGAGAGAGACAATGTGAGCAGGGGAGGGTCAGAGAGAGAGGGAGTCACAGACTGAAACAGGCTCCAGGCTCTGAGCTGGCAGTCAGCACAGAGCCCGACGCGGGGCTCGAACCCACGAACCGCGAGATCATGACCTAAGCGAAAGTCGGACGCTTAACCGACTAAGCCACCCAGACGCCCCTTGAATATGTCATTCTGCTTCATCTTAATCTCCACTACTTCTGCTGAGAAGCCAGGCATTAATTGTACTGTCATTCCCCCTTTATATGATAAGTCACCTTTCTCTCTCTGCTTTCAAGATTTTCTCATTATCCTATCTTGCTGAAGTTTGACTGCTACAATAAATGTTTATAAAATGTCTAGATTGAAATGTTTTGTGCTTATCTGACTACTTGTTTATTATGCTTCTTTGGTTTCTGAAGTTTTTCATAAAATTTCAAAGTCTTTGGTCATTTTTTCCTCAACTACTTTTTGTACCACTTGCCCTTTTTTCTTGGAATTCCCATGACATGAGTGTTGATATGTTTGGTGATGTCCCACCTGTATCTGAGGCTCTGTTCACTTATCATCAATACTTGTCCTTCCCATTAAATAATTTCTTTACTCATCTACCATCAAGGTCATGGATTACTTTTCCACCATTTAAATATTCTGTTGTGCCCATCTAGAGAAATGTGCATTTTAATTATTATAATTGTCAACTCTAGAGGTTCTACACCATTTAAAAAAGTTTAATGTTTATTTACTTATTTTTGAGAGAGAGTGGAAACAGGGAAGAGACAGAGAGAGAGGGAGAGAGAGAGAAAGAGAGAGTCTCCCAAGCAAATTTCACGAACCATAAGATCATGACTTGAGCTGAAACCAAGAATCAGACACTTAAACAACTGATTAACCAACTGAGCCATCCATGTGCCTCTCTACTCTATTTTTTAAAAATATGTATTTCTACTTTCCTACTGGTGTTCCCTGTTTGTTCAGTTCCCATCATCCTATTTTCCTTTAATTATTTGAATATGGCTTTGTGTATTTTAAAGTTGTTCTCTTTAGTCTTTTTAATGTAATTGTATTTTGCTATATCCATTTCTTAGTTTCTGTTACTTGTTTCTTTTTTCCTGAGTGTAGATTACATATTCCTTTTTCTTTATCATATGTCATGATCTTTGTTATAAACCAGACATTTTAGATAACATAACTACTCAACTCTGATTTCCTCCCTCAGATGTGTTTGCTTTTCTTGTTGTCTATTTCATAACTTGCCTGGATTTAAACTCCCATGAAGCTTGGCCATTTGTGTATTTGTTCAGTTTATTTTATCCTTACTTTTGTTTTCTCAGCCCTGAGAGAAAGGGCTATCTGAAGGTCACCTCTGTGTCTCTATGGCTTAGTGACCATTCAGTATTTTAGGCAGAGGTTGTGTTTGAATGCATGGATTCCATAAGGCTCTCCACCTCTGCTGAAAGACTATCTCTGTGGAATACATTCAAAATTCAACTCTTTCTCAACTGTGCCTAGACTTGGACTTTCTGGTTGCTTCATTTTGCTCTTCTTTGCACATGTGCTTGTTTCCCCAGTCACTCAGGGAGATATAGGACCTTATCTGGTCCTGCTTGAACTCTAATTCCTTGGCCCTTTTCATTAAATAGCTTATTAACATCTTCTCAACCTTCAACAACAGAGGGCAGATTCCTTAGTTTGTTTCCTCCCCAAATTCTTACCTGGGTAATAATTGTTACTTGGGTCACTAATGTGACCATAGTTTTTGGCCTTCAGGCCAAGTCAACTCAGCCTCTTCTGGCCACATGACTACTGTGTTTCAGGGCCAGATGTGTCCTGGAAAAACCTTGAGATAAGAGCAGGCCCAGAAAAAAGGGGTGCACCCCCCATTATCCTTACAGGTTCCAGTAGCTTTTAATGAGCTTCTCCATTTGTTGTTTATTTTGGTTGACTTCCAGAGCTCTGAAGTGTCTATATTTTTATCATTTCCCCCCACTTTTATATTTGCTGCAGAGAAGATATTTTGATCTTTTCATGCCACCATGCCAGAATCTTTATCTCTGGATACTAAATTTAGATTTTGAATATTTTATGTGATGTGTTAATCTGATAGTAGTCAGAAGATGATTTTTGTAGAACTCATCAGATCCTACAAGGGGTATGTAATTATAAATATTTAAAATGATAAGATATTTACATGGATCATGAGTAATGCTGTAAGGACTCACTAAATAGCTGCTGGTAGGAGTGGAACAGAAAGAGCTATGGTTCATCTGCAGCAGGTATGTGCCCAACAGACAGGAGAATGTGAAAAACATTAGTGGGATGGGAATTTAAAAGGGACCCCAAACAAACTAATGTTTTCGGCTACTATCATTTTGTGAACTTCACCCTCTTTGGCAACTCAAGAGAGGTGCACCCCAAACCTACCCTTCAGGTGAAGGGCCAAAATGTGGATATCTGATGAAAGAGCTACCAAACATGCCTAACATATGAAGTGTCTCTAGTTGATGATTTTCCAGCCAAACTGTAAAATCCAAACGCTGAAACACAAGTAAAGGAGGCACAAAATATGATGTGATAAAAGCATGATCCAAAATGTGATAAGATCATGCTCCATGGCTAAGATGGGTTAGAAAAAAAAAAATTAGAGTTTGGAGGCCAAAGGGGAAACGGTTAGGAAGAAGGACCTAGGCCTTGAAGAGCCTATGTTTAAATCCTCCCCTTAGGGGCTGTGCAATAGTGATATATTTACTTACTTAGTTAACCCCCTTGGGTCTCATTTTCCTGCCGTCAAAGAAACTTGGGGCAATAGTATCTATTTTATAGGGTCTTTGTAAAGATTAAATGAGTGAATCTGTAGAAGATGCTCACTTGGTACCATGTTCAGACTTCAGTTTGTGCTAGTAATGTCTCTTTTTAAATTTTTTAAATCTTCATTTTTGAGAGAGAAAGATCACAAATGGAGGAGGGGCAAAGAGGGAGGGAGACACAGAATCCAAAGCAGGCTCCAGGCTCTGAGCTGTCAACACAGAGCCTGACACAGAGCTCGAACTCATGAACTGCAAGATTATGACCTGAGTGGAAGTTGGAAGTTTCACTGATAGAGCCACCCAGATGCCCCTTATCCTGTCTCTTTTTTAGTGTTCTCTACATCTTTCTTTCATTGTTATCTTATTAAAGTCTTGGAAAGAAAGAAGTATGGCATTCAGGTAGAGCTGCGTGCAGCATAGAAAAGTTCAGATGGTACCCAGAATTGCCTGCTTTCTTTATGAAGACATTTCTCTCTAGAAATTCACATACAAGGAACACCCAATACCTTTGGCATTTATTCAAATCCTCTAAAAGGATGAGAATACCATTCTGTGACCCATGAGTATAGTGTAATCTGGAGACCTCCTTGTTTAAGTGCCTCACTGAGATATGAGGAATTGAATCAACTAGGTTTTCATTGTTGGTAGTGACAAAGGATATGGAATGAAGGAAAGATGAGACCCACAAATAATACAACCCTTATTCCAGCCAAATATTACAAAATCCCTCCTTATGAATACATGTGCCTGTGTATAATGATAAAAAAAATGAATTGTTGTTTCCTATATGTTAGAACTGTTGTTCTGCCCAAATAGGTTATAGAAACAAAGCTTTAGGCTTTTGTAAAATAAATAAATAAATAAATACATACATACATATGTACATACATACATACATACATAAGTACATAAATACAAAGTAAAAAACAACTCATTTTATCTGTGCGTGAGTGTTCATTTGTTTGGGCTTATTTTCTAAAAGGTGTGATGGAGAGTTTTACGATTCATTCCCACAATGTGAATAATTTGATTTGAGTACACTTTACTGCTTTTCGTGCCTCTAAAAGAAAGCTGTAATTCATTCTCTTTAGATAGATATAAATAGATATATAGATATAGATATAGGTATAGGTATAGTATAGATATAGATGTAGATATAGATATAGATATAGGTATATATCTAGATATAGATATAGATGTAGATGTAGATATATATAGATATAGGTATAGACATAGATAATTCTCTCTCTCATGTATATATATAATTCTCTTTCTCTTTATATATATGTAAAAGAACAAAAACTGTGTATAAAGCATATATATATGTAAAGCCTTTAATTTTTGTTCTTTTCTCCCTATTATTTCTATATCCTAAAGCTATCTTAAGATAGCTAAAGCTGCTATCTTTCAAATAAATGTGGGCATTTGCATATGTAATTCTTTGCTTTCATTTCGATGTGGCTTTAGAATTACTAACTTTGATACTGATTTCTTTTCCTTTCTTGCTTTTAACTGCTTAGAATTAATCTTCTTTCTCATAGGATGACGGAAAATTCGTCTAAGACAAATTCAAAATATTAGTCAACTTAAACTTATTTTTTACTCTCAGAAAAAGTGCTGTGGTGAAATATTTTATTATTTTGGCGTGCAAATGTCTAACTTTCTGCCCTATTTTATAAAAATCTCCATTTCTTATAATATTAGAGGGACATAATATCTCTCCTCCCTCATCAGAAATTGAAGGTGGGTGTAATTTTGCCTCCCCATTCCCTGGCAGAAGCATTTGACCCTTGTTCAGTCAATTAGACTTTCCCACAAAACAATCTAGAATCGACAGCAAGCCCCACAGAGATGTGTTAATGGCTGGAGTGTGCCCTCTATCACCACAGAGTCCATACTGAAGGCGGCAGCAAAATCCTGACCCCAGCCCTCTTGCTGCCAAACTCTGGAATTCTTTATGTGTCAAGGCTCCCTCCAATTTAGGTTCTTACAACAACCCCCCCCACACACACACACACCTTTTATCTCTTATTCCAGAATTAGATTCTGCTTTTAACATTTCTTGAATGAGGGACGCTTGGGGAAGGAGGGAGTAGTCAGTTAAACTTCTGATTCTTGATCTCAGCTCAGGTCATGATCTCACGATCATGAGATCAAACCCCATTGGGGCGGGGTGGGGGGGGCTACACACTGGTCATGGAGCCTGCTTGGGATTCTTCTCTCCCTCTCTCTCTCTTTCTCTCTCTACCTCTCCTCTGCTCACACTCTTTCTTCTCTCTCTAAAAAAAAAAAATCCTAAATGATAAAAAAAAATGTATTCTTTAAAAAAACATTGGCACATCAGTGTGCCAAGCATCCCTGTGAGAACATTCTCCCATGCTATTCTTCTGCCTGGAACTCTTTATGCTCCTTTGTATCTTGAACTTATGTGACCTGTCTTTAGCTGACTCTTTCAGGTTTCAGTTTACATTTTACTTCTTCAGGAAAAGATTTATAGATTTTTCCCAACTTCTAACCCGAGTTAGACTTTCTCAGGGTAAGCATTTTCCTGTGTTTTGCTCCTTTTGTGTAGCACTCATCACAATTATACCCCAATCATTATTCATTACTCAATTAAGTACCAAGAAATTAAGTATTTTGAGCTTAATTGTATCACTAACGCTTGCATTGTGCCAAGCCCATAGTGGGTACATAATAGATATTTGTTGAATTAGAAGAAAGGGAGTTACCACCAAAATGAAAACTTGAGGGCCTGATTCACCTTCTAGCTCTTGCTGGTCCACTGTGAAGACCAGAGAAAAGGACTTAAGCTTCAGAAATGTATTCTGTGCAACAAAGCCATATCAATATTTGCCATGATTTTGGATCACAGTCTATTTCTTCCCCTAATGTCCTGGAAAACACAGATTATACATATTGGCCAACATCTCAACCTGCAACTGCCTTCACTGTTCTCTAGGTGGCAAGTTCATCCATCTCTTGATGACTTGGATAGACTATAATGGCTCTGTTTTGAATAACTGATGACAACTAACATTTAAGGACACCCTGGGGTTATGAGCCAAGGCATGGGAGCAGTTCCAGACTCGATCATGCCAGTTAAAGAAATAACTCTCAAAGGGTAGAATTCACAGTCCCCAGGAACTGGTGGGTGACATTGGCATTTGACTGGAGTCCGTGGATAATGTAAAAATGAAAGCCAGCATAAATCATCCTTTTATGGGAAAATGAATAGCATTGTCACGCAAATAAAAAGTGCATCTGTAAGTAACTTAAAGTGCCAAATAATTTGTAAGCTTTCCAAATCTTTGTAAACAACTAGAAGGCTTGATATTTTGTAAGTATTCAGTCAATATTACTGATTTGCAGATATTTTGTTCAAAACACTCTCAGGGTTAAAACATTCTTACCTTGAAATGGCATAGAAAAACATCATTCAGAAATTCATGGGAATTATTGAAAACATTTTACAAGTCAAATTAGATGATGTCAAAACCACCTCCACTTTGGGAATCTTGTTTTTCTATTTCCCATTATTCCATTGAAGAGTTTTCATGAGATATAAAGGCAGAGTTCCTTGGTACATCAACACATTTTACAAGCCCAAACATTTTAAACATTCACAGGGGCGCCTGGGTGGCTCAGTCGGTTAAACGTCTGACTTTGGCTCAGGTCATGATCTCACGCTTCCTGGGTTCAAGACCCACGTTGGGCTCTGTGCTGACAGCTCAGAGCCTGGAGCCTGCTTCAGATTCTGTGCCTCCCTCTCTCTCTGACCCTCTCCTGCTCACACTCTCTCTCTCTCTCTCTCTCTCTCTCTCAGAAATAAGTAAAAAAACGTAGGGGGGAGGGGGATGGGCATGGAGGAGGGCACTCGTGGGGATGAGCACTGGGTGTTATGTGGAAACTAATTTGACAATAAAGTATTTGTAGAAATAAGTAAAAAACATTTAAACAATTTTTTTTAAACATTTACAGCTCCATAGTATGAGACTCGAACACAGCCTGATCTTTAAGGAAATCATAAACATGTGGGATTTTGCAGTAAACTTAGATTACCACAGAGTCAACAAAAATTGTCTATAAAAGAGAAAGTAATTTATCATAGAAAAAAAAGGCTCTCATGACTTTATTCCCATTTGGAGACCCATTTTTTATCAGACCATGGCCATTTCTTATTTTTTTCTGAAAATGTTTATTCCTAGCAGAGAAAATGAGAGTGTTTCAACTTTGAGAAGGTACACAGTTGTTCATGCTGGCATTAGTGTTCCCTGCTGTAGGGATTGTGATCCCCGGGTGTGTGATTCAACAAAGCCAGCACCAAGGCCCAGCAAGTTCCCTGGGGGTCTGGATTCTTCTCAGATTGGTTACAGAGAATAAAAGTTTTCCTTCCTGTGAAGGAAGAAAATCTCCTACCATTTCTTCCACATAGGAAGTCATTGAGAAGATGCTATGCTGGTTCTTGAGAGAAAAAGACATAGATTTACCTGGAGAAAAATGCCAGTCATTTTTCCTACTCCATGTAAAAGGCTAATGTATGCATACGAGCCTGCCCTAAACATCTTTTATATTTCAGAGAAAGAGAATAGCCGTGCTTAAAATGAAGATCTTTTGAGGTCTTACTCCTTTGGAATGTCTTTCTTGCAGTGTTGATCCACACCTGTTCATGTGAGGGTCTTCTTATCTATCCTTCCACCAACCCCACATCCGACATGCACCATAAGAACATATCTTATACAAGGCTATTACTATAGAAGCTGTTACATAAGTAAGGACATCTCAGTGTATCCAGATTCTCTCTCTCTCTCTCTGTGTTTAAGTTTATTTATCTTGACAAAGAGAGAGAGAGAGAATCCCAAGCTGACTCTGAACTGTCAGTTAGGAGCCCAATGAGGGGCTCGAACTCACAAACCATGAGATCATGACTCGAGGTGAAATCAAGAGTCAGATTCTTAACTGACCAAGCAATCCAGGAGACCCTGTGCTATTATGAGGAATATTAAATTAACTGAGATAGTAGGTATATAGATGACTATATGAATGAACCTTCCATGGAAGATTAGTGAATGTCTTCAGGTACTTGGATTACTGGCTCTAAAAAAAACACAGTATTCAGTATAGAAGCCCAAGTTTCCTTTACTGCACATACTTTAAAGAGAATCACAGACCACATCCTTGTTATTTTTGCATCTCCTACAAATAGAAAGTACCATAATTCTAAGCACATTATAGGTTCCCAGTGTTTGTTCTTTGGCTTGATGGTTTATCAGTCAAGACTGCATTTGGTTGCAAGAAACAGAAAACTTGGCCAAATGTTTAAACAAGTAGTAGGTTTACTTTTTCCTCACAGGGAAAAAAGTCCTGAAAGAGGTAGTTGACGGCTGATGCAGTGGCTCCATGTTGCCATAATGAGACCTAAATGCCTTCTGTTCTGTTTTTCTGCCTCACTCTTCTTCTAGCATGCTTAGCGGTTGGCCTTCAGCATTATGTCTCATGATGGCAACAACAATGCAGGTATTATGTCCATGTTTCAGGTAGGAGGAAAGGTAAAAACAAAGAGGAAAGGGAGATAAATACATATGTCAGTCTGTGTCTCTTCATCTGGAAGGCAAAGCTTTCCTAAAGGCCCTGACCAAAACTGTCACTGACATTTTATTTGCCAGAATGAGGGCCTAATGGCCAAACCTAATTGGAAGATGGCATGTAGGGAAATCAAGATTTTTTTTCACACGTATTGCCTTCTTCCAGATACAATTCGATAAGAAAGAGGGGAAGACTGAATAGGGGATTGGCAATGAGCAATAGCTATTATAGAGATGCACAACTGTCCAAATATAGATGACTGACAAGTGGGTAAATGCAGGCTAGAGGAGGATGCCTTGACATGGCAATGGAGGCCCTTCATCATTTGGTCTCAGGGGCTCAAATATACCTACTTTTCACCCAGGAATTCATGTGTGTGATTGTTTTCTCATATGTTTCCTTGTACCTGAAATACCCACTTCTCCATATTCACCTACAAAGCAAACTATATGCCTTCAAGACTCAGTTCAGGTATCATTGCATCTGTATGGATGCTTTGTCTTGGTCTATGAAAACTAGTTTGTTGATTGCCTATTAGAAAATGAGGACAATAACTGTATCTTATTTGCCTTTGGTTCTTAACTCAGATACCTCGATTGCTTACTTAGTTTATATTCCCCATCTGAAGTGCAGATATTACATGTTTTTGCTCAAGGTGACTGAATAAATAGTCATCTCACATAATACTTATAAACTCAAATCTTTCCCACTGGTTTTTGAACTGTTCAAATATGTGTGAATGGTAACCAGGGTTCCATGTACCTATGATATTTTAAACTGTTGCTTCAGCCCCCCAGCAGCCTCAGTGGGGGTGACTGCACCCCCTTGCTCTCTGACTGCCATCCATTGATGTTCTGAAGGCAAAGATGACAACACACCAGTTCTGACCATCAACCTTAAAAGCCTTGTGTGCTTCCACTACCTTTTTCCCATTTCTGATACTTCTAGGGGAGAAAATATACAGATTTGGTCATTTTAAGAAAAGCATTTCTTTTCTTCTTTTCATTCAGATTTTAATGAAACTGCAGCCGCACTAAAAGGAAAGTCTTTACATAAATGTTGAAATTGGTGTCCCATTAAAGAGCTAATAATACTTTTAATACATTTTGTTTCCTATTGAAATTTCTTATAAGGCTTTTTATATGAATCTCTTATTTGACAAGCAAGATATTATGAAAAATAATTTCAGAGCATATATGGAAAATTAATGAGTTTAATTCATTCTGCATTTTTCATCCTAAAAATACCAATGTCCTCTAAATATTCTATACTCTTGCAAAGAAAAAGAAAGATATTAATTTCTCTATTACATAAAAGATATTTTTCCATTGACCACTTTGATTCAAAAAATAATTTATGAGGGGAATGGAATTAGTATTCTAAGACACAAATTCAATACAAAGCATTGTTCATAGGTTATTTTACTCCATTCCTTACTATAAATTACTGAGTAAGTATTGTTACTTTTATTTTGAAATGAGAAAATTGAGTCCCAGCGAGTTTAAGTAAGTTTCCTTAAATCATACAGTTAAAAAAATAAATACACAGGTGAGATTTATAACCAGTCTGTATGACAGCAATAGGTTTTTGCTCATTGAGCTGTACTACATCATAATGTCAGAAAATAAATCAGGTATACAAGGATAATTAAATACTAAAATAATTTAAAACATGGCAGAAAGTATATGATAACCATCATGAAGTTTTGGGGAAGAAAAATGGGTTAAGAATGAAAACTTCTGGGGCGCCTGGGTGGCTTAGTCTGTTAAGCATCCGACTTTCGCTTAGGTCATGATCTTGCGGTTCGTGGGTTCGAGCCCCACATCGGGCTCTGTGCTGACTGCCAGCTCAGAGCCTGGAGCCTATTTCGGAGTCTGTGTCTCCCTCTCTCTCTGACCCTCCCCTGCTCACGCTGTCTCTCTCTCTCTCTCTCCTAGAAATAAATAAAAATATTAAAAAAAAAAGAATGAAAACTTCTGGAAACTCTTCAACTACATCTACATTCCAAAGTCAGGAGGAAGAAGATAGCATTTTATTTGGGGCCTGAGAGTGACTGCATGGCTTCATCAGTTAGGTGTTCCACTCTTGGTTTCAGCTCAGGTCCTGATTTCATGGCTTGAGCCCCTCACTGGGATCTGTGCTGACAACATTGAAGCCTGCTTTGGATTCTCTCCCTCCCCCTCTCTCTGTCCCCAACTCATTCTCTCTCTCTCTCAGAGTAAATAAATAAACTTTAAAAAAATATTTGGGGCCTGGTCTGTGACAAGATAAATCTCAGTTCCAGAAGTTTATAACAATGGGACTCACATTCTACATCTGCAGAGGTTAACAAAGCTAAACCTTCAGCTATAATGTCATGTCATGTCTCATGATCTAGGAAAGATGATTCTAAGAGATGCAAGGATGTATTCTCAATAACGTTGAATCATCTAATTGAAGAAGATATGCCCTTGTACAAATTTTTTAAATATAATGTACAGAAGAGAAAAGGAAAAAGTTGTAGGAGTACAATTTCATGGATCTTCCAGTTGCAATCATCAGCTTGAATCAAGAGTAGAAACATCACCATCACCTGGAAAACACCAGTTTATGTTCCCTCCTAACATTTAACTCTTGCTCCTTTCAAAAATCAGCCACTAACATGACTTTTGATGGGTTTTTTGGTTTGTTTTTTGTTTTTTTGTTTTTTTTAAAATTTATTTCTGAGAGAGAGAGAGAGAAAGACAGATGGCATGAGCAGGGGAGGGTCAGAGAGAGAGGGAGATACAGAATCTGAAACAGGCTCCAGGCTTTGAGCTCACTGTCAGCACAGAGCCTGATGTGGGGCTCGAACCCATGAACCGTGAGATCATGACCTGAGCCGAAGTCAGATGCTTAACTGACTGAGCCACCCAAGTGCCCCATGACTATTGAAAGCACAGGTAAAAAAATTAAAAAGTCTCCTCTTTTTGAGCTTCATTTTGATACAGTCATTTAGTGCATATTAGTGTCTGGTTCCTTTCACACATTATAATTGTGAGTCTCATCTGTGTAGTTTTGTGTAGCTATTTATTTTCTTTGCTGTATTGTTGTCTATTGTATGAAAAAGAAAACAAAATATATCTACCCATTTTATTGAAGATGGCCATGTTTTTCACATTTTTGGCTATTACTAATATTGCTTTCATTAAAAGTTTAATGCATGCCTTTTGTTGCTTATGTTGTGTGCATGTCTGTTGTGTCGGAATAGGAGTGGAATTCCTGGGGAAAAGGTGAGTGTATGTCCAGCCTAACTGGATAATAGCGATCCGTTCTCCTAAATATTTATAATATCTGAACTGCCACCAGAAGGATTGGTAAGTTCCAGTTGGACCACATCTTTGTCAACATTTGCTACTTTAATTTGTAGTGTAAACAATATTGGTGAATAAGCCATAGTGATTTTTATTTGAATATCCCTTTTCCTTTTTCATATCTATTAGCCATGTGGATAATGACCTTTTTAAAGTGTCTTTTCATGTCACTTGAATATTTTTAATTGTCTTTAAAACAATTGTTTTTAATGTTTTCTGTTTTAAATTGTTCTCTTTTACTTACTTATAACTTCATAGAAGTGTTTATATTCTGAATACAGTTATATATGTTCTAGATATAATCATTTCATTAGTTATTTATTAGTTATATTAGTTGAAAATGTGTGCTTCCAATCTGTGGCTTATATATTCACTGTCTTTCTTGAGTCTATTAATAAAAAGAAGTTCTTGATTTTAAAAGTTTAGTTTATCAGTCTTTTAAATCATGGCTAATGCTCATTGTATCCTATAGAAGAAAGTATTCCCCTTCTCCAAATTATGGACATGTTGTGTACAGACTACTGGAAGCTATATCGCTTTATCTTTAGAATTTAGATCAACAATAGTCACCCTGCAGAAGATTTTGGCACAATTCTTTGTGAAACAGTTCTTTTTATATTTCATTCTTCACTAAACGTTCTTGATCTCGGGCATATGTCCTGGGGGCTGGGCTCGAAGGTGACTGAAATAACAACATAGTCATTAAATGACTTTTGTATCGGCATAAGGTATATATCTGTTATAGATCCTTACTTGGCCCACCACCATTAATTTAAAAACCTATCTTTTCTCCTATTGCTCTGCAATGAAATATTTGGCATAAATCAAGCATCTGTTAATCTTTACTTCATTCCATTGATGTATTTGATTGCCCTTGGGTTGATACTACACTCTTTTATGTATTATATATATACATATGATATATATATTAAATATGATGTTTTTATTGTTAGTCTTGATATCCAAGAAAGAAACTCCTCCCATATTTTATTATCAAGTTTTTTATTCTATTCTTAGTCCTTTGCATTCATTTCATGAATTGTATTCACCATTACTGTCCCACTCTGATGCAGGTCCATGGTCCTTGGACCACACTTGTGAACTTGATTTCTTTGGCCCTCACAGTTGGCTTTTCTCAGAAGTTTTATGTTGATGATGTAACTAGGACCCCAAAAGACTATATAGGTCCCACACCACCACCACCCCACACACAGACAAGGCTAAATCCTAAGATGGACAAACCTTAACCTCAAGTTGGGATCCTGTTATACTGATGACAGAATATATCATAAAGGAGTCTTTGCTAGCTGGAAAAATTCAGATGAAGAGAGACTGTGTTTACTGCTGCCATAACAAATATTTGAGAGATACTCTAACATAAACTAAGTAGAGCATTTGATATCTATATTTCAAAAGGGGAGGGGGCTCTATCAGCTTGCAAAAATGAAAAACATTGGTAGGGTCCACTCAGGTAACACAGCAACATAGCAACTCTTTACCCTCACATTCTGAAAATGTCTTATAAGGAGGGTAGAGACTGGGAAATCAGTGGAATCACAAATTTATCAGGAACCTTGAGACATTCTCCAATCAACAATAGATTATTCTAATTTATTACCATAAATGTAACCTTTTTACCTCAACTTTTAGCACAAACAATCCAGTAATATACAAAAAAAGGTAAATACGTCATAGACAACCTCTTCCCAAACCTATATACATGCCCATACCTACACCCTAGGCTGGAGCTGCTGGGTAGGTAGTTATAAAGTCCTTAAATACTGCAAAATCCAAGATAATCGTACTAGCAGCTTGCGACAATGAAGATAAATATTTTCTCCAAATAGTTTAAGAACTGTGGCTTTCATGGTAGTATGTTAACGGTGTAAAAAATCTGAATCTTCCTTAAACAAAAATGATATTGATTTTCATGCACATGCTACCAACATTTAGATGATAGTTTTTAAAAATCACCTCCATGCTTGTTTTATATCTGGCTTATTTAAAACACAGGTTTTAAAACTGAATAAAAGTGTAATAAAGTGAACTAGTTTCTATCATTTGTCCCAGTATCTTAGAATCTGAGACCATTAGAATTATAAATCCCACCCATCTACTCATAGATTCAATTTAGAAATGTAATTGCTATATTGATCAAACACTATCTGGCTTACTAGATAGAGATGCTACGGAAGACTGTAGACGTTTAATTTTTATTTTTCCATTGTAAATATTTTAGCATTCAACATGGGCTTTTCATATAAAAAGGAATAGTGGGAAATAAGGAAAACAGTTTATTTTTTTCCATCCTAATCTACATTTCCTGGTGTCTTCAAAGCAGCACACACTGATGATTACCAGGACAATTCAATTAGTGTGTAGGTGCTAATAGCAAAAACATTCAGTGAATCATTCATGGTTTCACATCCTTAAGTCTTTAACTCAAAGCATGTGTTTTCTTTAATTCCCCCAAGAGCGAAAAGACTATGATCATATACTGCAGAAAGAAAACCTTGATGTGCTGATCAAAAAACTGAAAAGGACCAAACTCATTTCACAAAAAGAAAGCACAGCAGTAGTTGAACCATCACAAGCACTTCCCCATATTAAATTTGATTTTGAAGACACTGCAAATCAAACCATTTGCCCAAATATGTAACAGACAGCAACAATAAAACTCACCAGTTATTCTATAGTGTCAACACCAGTCACTTTCCCAGTCATGCTTCCTGGGTTACTACAAAATGAACGACCCCAAATTGTTTGGGACGGGTAACTCTTTGAAGGAATATTTGGAAAAGAACATAGTGATAGACACTAGCCTATATTTTGCTGACTGGAAATTAGAGACATGATTCTAAGTTATGGGATGTCCCTTAAATTGTGCTAGAAATGGTCTCTGTGCATAATCGAGGACTCTGTACAGAGCTCTCAGAGTTCTGGACAGAGGCCCAGGGACTCTTCACACACATGCTGGCGAGAAATGAATGATGCTGACTCACCCTCCCCTTAACATGCTGTAGAGCTGGTTACTGTGCTTTGCATTTGCTGTTCACACATTGTGTGAGAAAGAAATACCTTCCATTCCATAAAGCCAATGAGATTTGGGTTTTATGGGAGATCTGGGAGGCTCAGTTGGTTAAGCTGGACCCTTGATCTCAGCTCAGGTCATGATCTCATGGTTAGTGAGTTCAAGCCCCACCCCACCCCCCTTTGGTTTCTGTGCTGATCATGGTGCCTGCTTGGGATTCGATTCTGTCTTTCCCTATCTCTGCCTCTCCAACCACTCTCAAAATAAATAAATAAACTTTTTTTTAAAAAGCTTTAGATTTGGGGTTTATTGTTAGGATAGCAAGCATAATCAGAAACAATGCTTGTTATAGAAATGAATTATAATACAGCTATTCTACTATTGTGGAATATTCCCTGGTTTTCAAATTCGTAGTATACATAGACCTGTAGTTATATATGGAGATTAATCTTTGTGCATATACGTATCAGCTAGACATATTACTAGAAACTAGTGTTTCAAGGAATGAACATTTTAAGCTACTGATACCTATTACTGACTAACTTCAAAAAGACTTCAAACAATGTAGACTTCAACAACTAGTGTAGAAAAATATCTGGTTCCCCAAACACTCAATCTTTCCCAATCTTAGCTAGATCCATAGGTGAAAAATAATGTTTTCATTTCTTAGATTTTACCTCAACTTATATCTGTTTCTGTTCTTCCTTTTCCATTATAACTAGCTGTGTTCCCTCATTTAAGCAGAGATATAAGACCAATATCTTTACCCTGCATGCCCAGAGCCAAACTAAAACAAGGCTGCCGGTAAATCAATACATTCGGACTCATAAATTTGAGTTTTAGAGTTGATTTTGCTGCTTTAGATTTAGCATGCCAGTGTGAGCCTTGGCATCTTTTTGCTAGAGCCTAGTCTATTTCTGAGGGGTATCTATGTCTGAACTTGGACCAAAGTTAATAATCTCTGCACTAGATCATCTGCTGGTCTGGAATTCCTCACCTGAATTCCAGGGCTCCAGGATGCTCCCCTAACACTCTACCTTCCTCTATAACCCTTCTTTCTGGGGGCCAAATACTGTTGCACACACTCCTGGACACTTATTTCTCTGACACTGCCTCCTGCATCATTGCAAGCCTTGTCATTACTTGGAGTCACCTGAAACTTGGATATTCATTCATTTATTCACTCATGTTTATGAGGTGTCTTCATATGAGGTCAGGTGCATGAGAAACACTGATGCTACTGTACTAACCAAAGGGCATGGCCCTTTCCCTCGTGAAGCTTAGATCTAGTGTAAGTGAAAGGAGCAGAGCAAAGAGATATCCAGAGGAACATATTAAACAGGAAAACACATCAGTAAATGTATAATTGTCAAAGACTGAAACCGGACAAGTAACAGGATTAATTTTATTCAGGTTATTTTAATAGAAAGGGCATCTTAGATCCAAAGACTGGAATATCTCAGCAAAGTGGTTTTGTCGCAGGAGGGGAAAACAAGTGCCCAGGGGGTGGTCTCCAGTCGGGGGTCATTCTGTGGGCTGGGAAAGTGGCAGCCCCAGGAAATGTTTTTCTCTCTAGAAACTTAGTTTCTGGATAATTACTTGAGAACGAACATTTCTAATCTTAGCTAATCAATCATGACAAACAGTTCTGATCTTAGCTCATCCATCATGAGAAAAAGAACAGGAAGTTGGGCTCTGCCTGGCCTTATTGGGAAATTCAGGCAAAAGAGGGGACAATGTCTATATTTCGCTTTTCATAGTTTATAATTGTGAGGGAATAAAACCTATGAAAAAATGGGGTTTCAAGAGAGGAAGTAGCAGAGTTTATAACAGTCCAGAAAGTCCTCTAGGAGTTTGGCAGCTGAAGAGAAGCCAAATGGGAAAACATTCCCACACAGGAACAGCATGGGCAGGTCCTTTGAGCAGAAAAAGCATGGAATAAGCAAGAAAATTTTAAAGGCCAATGTAGCTAAAGTGAATAAAAAGAGAAAAGACAAGAGATGTCATGAGGGGCCAGATCAGGCAAGACCATGCAAAATAGAGTATTAAGTACTTATTTTATTCTTCACGCAGAAAGAAGTCACTGAATAATGCCAAGGAAGGGAGAGCTGTGGTCTAGGTGAGGTTCGAAAAGATGGCTCAAGCTGCCATATAGAAAATTGGTCAGGTTTGCAGGGGGCAGATGACAAAGGAGGACGACCAGTGACTGAGCTACAGTAGTGATTCAGTTGTAAAAAGACGAGAGCGTGGATTATCCTGGAATCTGTGGACTCACAGATGCCTTTCAGTTTCATTCTCATTGATATTCCCCTAGTATTTCCACACTTCTCTGAAGCAGGGGATTTAGAATGCTGACCATCTCCTTTAGGGTTCTGCAAACCTGTGGACGAATCCCTAAGGTGAGGTCACCCAGCCTCAGTGTCTTTCCTTCTACATCAGCCAGTAGAAGAGGTTGCAGTGCGATCAGAGCCACACTGGATTTTGTCCCTACTGCCGTGCTTCGATTCCAGTCCCACGTCATTTCCTACCTAGACGATTCTTCTTGTCTTCATAAAACCCTGCACTCTGCCCCTGAAGAACTATCTTTGTATCACTATTCTTGACGCAAATAGCCTTGCTATCCCTTTGTTAGCCATGGAGTAAAAATCAGAGTCCTTAAAAAACCCTTCAGCACAGCCAACCTACCTTCTCGTCACTCATTTTTTTCCACCAACTTCTAGATCAACCGATTTGTCTCCCCATTCACCCCTGTATATTTCCAGATCAGTGCTGCTAGGGATTGAATGTGTCCCCTCAAAATTCCAGTGTTGAAAATTTAATATCCAATGTGATGGTACTAGGAGATGGGGTTTGGGGAAGTAAATAGGTTATGAAGATGGAGCCCCTGTGAATGGGATTAGTGTGCTAATAAAAGCCTTTCTCTCTGCCTTCTGCCATATAAGGATATATCAGGAGGATGGCTACCCATAAGCCAGGAAGTGGGCCCTCACTAGATATCAGACACCATGATCTTGGATTTCTCAGACTCCAAAGCTGTGAGAAATAAATGTCTGCTGTTTAAGTCCTCCAATAACGTGTGATAGGAGTCTAAACAGCCTAAGAAGACAAGACAAGTGTGTGTGTGTGTATATACATTCATCATACATATCTATATCTATATCTATATATCTATATCTATCTATATCATCTATATCTATATCTATCTATATATCTATATGTAGCTTAAAAACATTATTCTACTGGGGCATCTGGGTGGCTCAGTCGGTTAAGCGTCCAACTTCAGCTTAGGTCATGAGTTTGAGCCCCGCGTCAGGCTCTGTGCTGACAGCTAGCTCAGGGCCTGAAGCCTGCTTCAGATTCTGTATCTCCTTCTCTCTCTCTGACCCTCCCCTGCTCATGCTGTCTCTCTCTCTCTCTCAGAAATAAATAAAACATTTAAAAAAATTTTTTAAAAGACATTTTTCTACTGATGAATCTCTTTCTCCTCATTTTAAGGAGAGATTTAGGGCATATTTGTTTGTAAGAAAGAAACTGTATCCTGTTGGGGGAAGTATAAAGTTATTTTTGTTATGATATTGGAGTTCAAATGCATCGTATGTGTAGAAAGATCAGAAAGAATGTCAAGTAGTTGAAAGTGTGCAATGAGTTGATATTGAATATTTTTCTTTCAGCTTCAAACTCAACCTTGTAATACCAGGGATAAAACCCTATAAACTTCATATATGGGTTTGTCATCAGGTCCCTGTTAAACTCCACTAAGAGGGTCTCCTGAGGGTGATGGGAAGGCTGGAGGATGGCAAAAGGTTGTACTAATCTGTTTGTTCCCTCTTTCCTTGTCATTCATCGCTTTTATGGTGGGTAGCAGCTGGGGGTTCCATTTGCAATTTTCTCCATACCTTGAACCACCTTACAGTGCCTGAGAGATAGCAGCACTTGCCAGCTGGCACCCCTCCCCAGGCTCTGGGCCCCAGGTGCACAAGACCACTCCTCTAGAAGCTGAACTGCCATGGTCACTGCTTGCACTTCCCTTCTCTGTGACATCGTTGTGTTACATTTGAGCATTTCCAGTTCTCTATTAACTGGTTAATAAATCCTTGCATTCAATTATTTCTGTTAAAATAACCCATGTAGTTTCTTTCCTAACCATAGTGAGTGGATACAGTGAGGAAGTTTCATGACAAGGAGTGAAATTTTAATCCTGTTCATTGAAACTGGGCAGCCAGAACTAATTTATGGATATCATGGAGGAGACTAACCAGTTGCCCTGCATTGCCATTTTAAGCAAGTTTATTTCTTTTTGTTATTAGGCAATACATTCAAACTTTAGTGTGTTTTGGGGTGGGAGCTGAGGGAAGAGGGAGATGGTGATCACATCTCTCCTGCTCCCTAGTTGTTGAGTCTGGACCAGTTAACAGTCAAAGAAGCACTTGGTCTCAAAATAGATGACCTGGGTTCAAACCAGATCTCTTCTACTGACCAAATCTGTTAACCTTGTGTAAGTGCCAACCTCTCCATGCCTTGTCCTTAAAATGGGGGTAACGATCATCTCAAATTCATAAGGCTGTAGTGAGGATTAGGTGATATAATTAAAAAAACAGAAATGCATCTATCTTGTAATACATTTTCCTTTCCTGTTTTCATTGGCCATGTAAATTTGAGAATTCAAAGTATTTTACTGCTAACATATATCAAGTGGGAGTGTGTGCTTTCTCATCACAGTCTGAAAGAGATCATCTAACCTCTGAGCTGCAATCTGGGAAATCAGCTCTCCTCATTGAACAAAATTCATTTACGGTGAGGTAAATGCTTAGGGTAAGGCTATGGGCCTTAGTGTCAGTATTCACCTGTGGTCTATAAGAAAGGCAGTGTTTTCATTCTGGGGACATAAACTCACTGTTTTGATGTCTTTTGTATAGGAACCAGTAAAAACGCATCAGAGGGAGCATATAAAATACATGAAGCAACTTTATTTATTTATTGTTTTTAAGTACTACATTTGGTTGTGTGACACAAAGTTCATAACACAACTCTGGTCCACATCTGCCAAATTGCCTGTTGAAAACTGAGCTTGAATGGACTGACCAACTGGCAGTGGGAAGCCAAGACCAAAAGTATGGCCCCAGTGTAACTCAAATGTTGCCAGCAGGCTAGTCGTCTGGAGTATTGCGGAAGGAAATACTCCCCTGGGTTGCCCCAACACCATCCCTTTACCCTACTTCATTGCTCTTGGTAATCTACCTTCCTCATGCCCATTTCTCATCTCCCAAAGTTCAAGAAAGAACCTGATCAAGACTGTTTTCTCTACTGAGAAAACTATTCTAAGTATGATTTCTTGCTAATCGCTTTGATTCATGGAGCACCTCCGTGTGACCTCTCTGAACACATTCTAGATTTTTGGAAATGCAAATTCGAACAAAAGCAAGGTAACCATTGTCAACCATGAAACGGGCAAAAATTAAGAATACTGATAATACCAGATTTTACAGGCGCGTGGGAAAATGGACCCTCTTACACAGTGCTGATGGGTGTGGAGATTGTTACTAATTGGGGAAAGTTATCTGGCAGTAAACAAAAATTTTTAATGTTTCATTCTTTGAACTTAGTATTTACACTTCAAAAAATGTGCCATACAGGGGGAAAAAAAAGCACCAATGTTTAAGAATGTAACTCTAAGGACATTTGTTTTAACACATTTTTAGTGGTAAAAAAAAAAAAGGTAAAACGGATTTTCCATAAATAAGTAGTAGTCAAGGAAATTTCAGAGCATCTAGATTTTGCAATATTTTATTTATTTTGCTGTTAAAACAGAAGAGGCCCTGCAGGGGACATGAAATTTAAGTGAAGGAATTCATTTGGAAGAGAGGGTGTAGAGCACCCCCTTGATATCATGATACATGATACAATCTTGTCAGAAAAGATAATAATAAAGAAATACTCACATATGTTCTTTCCAATGTATACATAAATTTAGAAGCACAAACACAGGTACAGCACACAGATAATATTGGCTATATGCATGGGTGTGTTTTGAGTGGGGGCCCAGATGGAAAGGTTTATTGGCATGACTCCCATTTAGTTTCTTTATGAATATTTGTAACGCTAAAACTTGTTACAACTGCGACGCTTTTCATTTGTAATTTTTCAGTCAAACAAAATAAATAAAAATGTATAATTTATCATTCCAGGTAATAGAAAGAAATCTAAGAGCTTCCTAAATTTCCTCATCTAATCTGGAGATAATTAAAGTGATATTTGAATCCAAGTCTGTATGACCCCCAAAGCCATCCTTACTGTTTTACCCATATTTCCTCTGGCCTTGTGAAATATACATCTCAAGGGGACAGGCAGAATCCCTAGTTCTGGGCTGTGGAGAACACTTCCGGTTACTTTGATTCCCACGGGAAGCCATTTTGTTTCATGTGGAATTCGATGTGCTCACCAGTAAGAAAACAGGCACAACACATTTACCCTCGTGATGGTTTCTTTCTGCAACATTTAACCACAATTAGCCACATCCGGTGGTGTCTAAAAAGTATTGGAATAATGCAGTGGCACCATTTGAGGCAGGTATTGAAAATCCTTACCCAGCACCGAGGAGATGAGAGGAAGAGGCACCGCTTATTATCACTTCAGTTCATTTTTCAGGGCTAGGGCTTCCTTTGGGGCAAGAGAAAACCCACGACTTTGTGAAGCAGTTGAGCAGTGTGAGCCACAAAATATATAAACTGCACCCAAACGCACACCTGTCAACCATCCACGTAGGGGTGTTAGGAGGAATGATAACTGGTGAAGTCTTGTTTATCCAGTAGTTTGTTTTTTATGCAAATGCTATCCTGCGGGGAAAGAGGAACCCATGCGGAATTCATAAGCAGCCTTAGAAGCTGATGAGAAAAGCAATAAGCCTCTGTGAAAAGTCCTGCATCGTAACATATCCCCGGGGACCTCATCTTATGAGCATTACTATGCAATGTGAATTAAATCCACTGCATAGAGCAGCTGCCTGGTGCTTTGGAGTTGATTACCATCATCCCTGGAGGCAGAGGCTCTCTGCATCAGTGCCCCGGCATCCTGGGCTTGACCTATGGGAATGGCAGGGCTTACTGAGCTCGGTGCCAATGGAGGTTGGCATGCCCTTTGGGTGCATGGTAAATGAGAGAGCACCAGGTTACTCCCTGGTGATGAAAGTCATGGCCTAAATTACAATTACATTGATTTGGGCAGTCCGGAAAAAGCACGAGGTGGGGAGATATGAAGAAGGGAAGTTGTCATAGAAATGACATTAAAACCATGGTAACTCAATATCAGAACACTAAATCCAGGGAGGTAGGCGTCCATAATGAAGTGTTCGTGGGGCTAGAGTCAAAAAATGCCAGGAGGCCCGTGCAATCCACTGTGGAAACTGCAGCACCGCGCTTTCAGAAGGCATCCATCAGTGCAGAAGGCCCTACAAATCTGAACTGGAAAGGGATAGAATTTCAGACTCTCAGTTTCTTTAATCAAGCCCATTCACTTCCCCTCGAATTATCAGTTTATAATTCATGTACATATGGGATCAAAAGGGGCTCATGAAAGAAGTCGAGTCCTGTGATATAAAAATAAGCTTTTGCAATTTACTTTTTCCAAGTATACCCCAGAAACGCTTCCTGTTTTCATCAGGAAATGAAATTGTTGCAGACATTACAAAGCAGAGAGAAATATCAAATTGCACTAACTAACTGACACACAATTATAATTTTTAAAAAACCTCTCTGCTCTCTTCGTTAGGGTGAAGGTCTAAATGTCAACAAGCCAGTGTTACTCTCAGAAACTGAATGATTAAGCAGCTTCTCAGCCAATGTCAAATGTCATCAAATATCATCTGTATCTGTAGTCTTGGACAATAAGAGATTTTGAAGATGCTTTTCTTCCTTCAAACACTCTTGCTTTTAAAATCACAGCACATTCAGATGTCTCATTTCATGTTTTTGTTTTGTTTTGGTTTGATTTTAAGATCCCCATCCAACATTTCTGATAGACCAACTGGCCAGTATGTATGAATTACGTTGTTTTATTGTGCCTTAACTGAGCATATTTTATTTGATTATTTTATTTTATTTTTGGTGAAGGCACAGATTTGTCTAAATCACACCAACACATGATGGAGAAAATGAAAGTAGAAACAGGAGTTCTTGAGTCTTAATTCGATGCTCTTCTTACCAGTTCTCAGTGAAGTCTGATTCTTCTCCCTTTGCCCCTGAAGGTCCTAACAGATTGTTCCAAAAGTGACCCAGTTTGTGGGGTTAGATGTTTAAATACCAAGTGGCAAAGAAGCTGTATTGCATATGCATGCAATACAGAAAAGAAATAAACCCACAAAGGCCCACTAGTGACCTGGCATTTGGGCAATGAAAGGAAACCCATCCTAAAGCAGATTTTCCCTTAAACATATTCATCCTGCAGCCCACAGACAGCATAGAGGGGAAGCAGCTTCTAAGAATGGCCAAGGGGCAAAACCAGGGAAAAAGGTTCAAAGTGTTCCCAGGATAGCAAATCACACAAAGCTTACTGCCCCTCTCTGCTTGTGTTGCAACACGATCATCGGGATTATCTTTAAGTTCAAAGAACACCCTCTCCATCCTCAGGGTTCAGGCCTGGCCATGGGCTGGTCTAAGAACACTGAGAAGGTCCTTCAAGCTGTCTGCCTTCAATGCAGAGATGCAAACAGTAAGGCTAATAGGCACAAGCCCAGGGCACCGAGGATAGTTGCAGACACCAGCCAGAAAGCTGACATTTGTTTCTAACATTCTCTTTATCTTGGGGTCAAAACCCCTAGGGTGGAACAGAAAAAAAAAAAAAACTTCTATCAAACGGTTGCCTTTGTCTGCATAAGCGGATTCCAACATTTTCTAGAATGAGAATTTCCTTTTAAAATACAAAAGTGGCGAATCTCCCCAGGACACTAGTTACATTCAACTATCGATTAATTGAGAGCATATACAGTGATCAAATAACACACAAATCCAATAATATTCTAAATAAATGTCTGTGAAATGAATCACAAGAAGTTCTACACGCAGTTGATGGACTGCATAATGTTGGTGTGAGACACCAGATTTTTCCGACTACAGAAAATGTTCAAGTCTCCTTTGTTTTTAATTGAAAAGAATTTTTTTAAAAAGCAGATGTGGTGGGATGAAATGTTATACTTCTCATCATTATCTTTGTTTTCCTGCATCGTTAAGCCCCTGCTTAACACAGGGCTGCCACAAAGCTCATCACATTGAAGGGTGGTGTTGGCAAGAATAAATCTAGAACTGAGACACAGCTTTCAAATTCTTGGATTCTTAGATACTTTTTACTATGGAAATATTCAAATGTTTACAGATGCAAGGCATGTAAGAATGATCCTCTTATAAACATCATTCACCTTCAACAGCTAGACACATTCCATCTTGGCAAGAGTTCCCTGGATATGATCTGAAGCCTCTTTCTATACACAGAGAGCAAAGAGAGACCAAAGAAAGAGTAGATCTCCCCCTGCCCCCCCGCTCGAATCTTAAAAGTCTAAATAGAGGCCTTAACAAGCTTCAATCATGTATAAGTAAAGATGGTCTCAACAACACATCACGTTCTTGAGGCTTGGTCCTTGAAACGTCTCCCACAGTGGGAACGATGCAGAATGATAGGATGTACATTTCAAGGACAGGCGAGGGTAAGGAGTCTCTGATTGCCCAGGTCCAGGTTCAGGTCCAAGGTCAACCAACACCCAAATATTTTCAGTGAGTTCCTCCAACACAATCTTATGTCATGTTTTATGACCCTTTATTGTCTCATTATTTTAAAGAAAACTTCAGATGTCTTTCTTCTGGAAATATTTTCATAGATTACTTTCATTGTTGTTTTATTTATTGGCTGTTCATATAAATTCAATGCCATTATCACACCTAGCCAAGTTAACAACAGTTTCTTACTCTTCTGAATACACAATATACATTCAAGTTTGCCTTATTGGTCTCAAAAGTGTTTTTAAAAATTGTTTGTTTAATTCAGGATCCAAACAAGGCTCACTTATTGTGTTTGGGTGTCTCTTATGTCTCTTTTAATCTCATATAATCTTCCTTCCCCCTTTTAAGTAAGATGTGTGTTGAACAAAACTGGGTCATTTGTCACAGAGCCTTCATTACATTTTGGATGTTGCTGATTCCTACTCTGTGGTGTCTTGAACTTGTTCTTTCCCCCACAGTAACTTCTGTAAGCTGGTAGCTGCCTAGGTTTAGAGGCTTGAATAATTTGAGTTTAAGTTTCTTTGCATGCATAGGTGTACTTCCATTTATGTCACCCCAGGAATCATGTACGGTAAAACCTTGGTTTGTGAGCATAATTCATTCCAGAAACATGCTTGTAATCCAAAGCACTTGTATATCAAAGTGAATTTCCCCATAAGAAATAATGGAAACTCAGATGATTCATTTCACAACCCCAAAACACTCATATAAAAATGATTACAATAGTGTAACATAATAGAAAATAATAAAGAAAATACAGGGGCGCCTGGGTGGCTTTGTCAGTGAAGTGTCTGATTTTGGCTCAGGTCATTATGAAGTTTGTGAGTTTGAGCCCCGCATTAGGCTCCATACTGACAGCTCAGCCTGTAACCTCCTTCAGATTCTGTGCTTCCCTCTCTCTCTGCCCCTTCCCTACTCACACTCTGTCTCTCTCGCTCTCAAAAATAAATAGACATTTAAAAATTATAAAAATATAGAGGAAATATAAAATATAAAGAAAAACAAATTAATCTGCACTTACTTTTGAAAACCTTTGTGGCTGGTGTGAGGGAGACAAGAAAGAGAAGGGTTATTGTGTAGGACGACTTTCACTATCACTAAAGGAATCACTGGTCTCTATTGGCTCAATGGAATCTTTTCCTTTATGGGGACCATTGTATACGTATGGATATTGACTTCAGTACATTATTAATAAACTCTTACCATACACTGTATGTAATGTAACTGGCAATAAGGCATCAGAGGAGAGGGTATATATCTGCAGGCATCTGACCTAGAATGAAGCACAGCATTCTTAAGCTTACTCTTGTATGGAAAAGCAAAGGACTGCCCATAGATGCTTTGAAGTGACAAAAATGCACTAGTGCCACTTGTGGGTGCCTTCCAACATTCTGAAAAAAATCACAGATTTCTGCCAAGCACCATGATCTGAAACCAAACATCCAAGCAAGGGAGACAATCACCTACAATTTGGAGTGAGAGAGAGAGAAAGGGAGAGAACCATTGGCTCAACTGTGATCATGTGACATTCAGCATCATATACTACTCATATTGCAAGATATCATTCATTTATCAAGTTAAATTGATTAGCAATGTTTGCTCATCTTGCAAAACACTCCCAGAGCAAATCACTAGCAATCCAAGGTCTTACTGTATATGCCAGGGGTCCTTTCTTGGCATGCCAAGAGTGAGCCTTAAATTTCACAAAGTAGTAAGACAAGAGTGTCTGGAAAGAACGTGCAGCAAAAAAGGGTAGGGTTTTTGTTTTTGAACCGAGGAAAAAGAAGGGGAGTTAACAGATGAGACTAGAATTCGATGGGCTGTGACAGCTGGCTGGACCTTGCCGCCTCCTCGGACTTAAGTTGTAAGGGGAACAGCATCAAAACCCCATGTCAACATGAGATTCTGGTGGTGAAAGAGGTGGGGGCCTTGCTTTCTACCTTGAATTTGGAGAGGACCTGTCCCCTCAAAGACAACTTGCCTCATGAAACAAGTAACCTTGCGTAACCCAGCAGCAACTTTGGAAGGCAGTCTGAAGTTCACCCAGTGGGGGTGCAGAAGTCGGCAAAGAGGGTCACAACAGAAAAGGAGTATTTAAGGAGGGTCACTGCTGAAGATGTTGGTCTGAACCACATGCTCAGTGGACAAAGGAGCAGAAGCCTCAGCAGATATTCACGTGAAGAGCAATAACAGCCATGAACTACAACTCTCTACTTCTCAGCAGGCAATCTGTGCGTAAGGGCAGTTACAGAGAAGCACTCCACATGGCCAATCACAAGGCAACCCAAACAAGGAGACTCTTCCCCTGCTTCCCCAACTAGATCATTTTTTAAAATGCATTTTGGTCAAAGTGAACACATAAATATGAACTTTTATGAATATAGAAGAAACCACAAAATATCCACTTATAATATTGAATTAATTACACATGCACATTTAAAATCACATATAGTAATGTTCCAGTTCATAGGTCATGAAGTGATTTATTCACATCTTTAAAAAATTTTTAGAGAGAGACAGAGAGACAGAGAGAACAGGGGAAAGGGGCAGAGGAAGAGAGACTCTTACTCAGGCTCCAAACTCAGAGCGGAGCCCGACACGGAGCTCAATCCCACCACCCTGGGATCCTGACCTGTGCCAAAACCAGGAGTCAGATGCTCAACCAATTGACTGAGTCACCCAGGTGCCCTGGTTTACTCACATTCTTGACCTACATTTTTGACACAAGTGATGACCTCTGGTGACACATCATCATTTTTTGAGGAACCAAGCATCATGCTCCGGAGAACACCACCCTCACTTCCATCTAAATTGTTTGAAACACAGCATGTCTCAAATCTTGTGTCCCACTCTGTTACTGGAAATAAAATGTTGCCCCAAGTCCCAAGCATCCTTCTGGGAAACTTTAGAAGATTCTCTTTTTCTCTCCTCTGCTGTTGAGATACATGTTTGGTCTCTTCCATATAATCATGTGTCCTTTTGCTTTTTAAAGATCTTTTTTAAGGTTTACTTATACTAACCCCTAACTTGCTACTATGCGGTAACACACCCAGGAAACTAAGATAAATCTGTATTAAATTTATTCATCTATGTTTCTTTACCAACGCTGTCAGGTGCTCTCTGTAAGCAGTCAAAACTGTTCATTTCAAGCTCCTTAGTATTATGCTATTAAAAATAGAAGTGTGGAATAGGGATGGAGAGAGGGAGACAGAGAGCACAGTATAAAATAAAATATGAGTGATGCCAAGTAAAACGACTTCCTCTTTTCTGAGACATAAATTTGGAGAAAGAAAAATCTGCCTTGTGTTTGGGCACATGTGAATGATACCTTCTCCTCATTAGCTGCATGAAAACATAAGCTCAAGAAAGAGGACAGAGAAGATAATGTATTTGAGTAATTTTAAAGTCTGAAATAACTAAGGAATATCACTGAATCAGACTGATTTTTTTTTTTTTGGAAGTGAATCAAATATTTTGCTATTAGGCAGAACAGAGACTCAAGATGGAAATTAAGATATTATAGGAAAATAAAATAATTTCTGTTTTTCACAAATGAGTATACAACTGCAAAATCTGTGATTATATATAGAATACATATTTTAGAGAGAGATACATACATACATATATATTATAAGAGAGGAATTAATAAATTGCGATTCAGTGCAATGAAGATATATTGAGTTTCCTTTACATTGTAGATTCTGGGCTGAGTACTCTGCATAGAAAGATGTCAAGTCAGGCCCAGGCGTTGCAAAACTCCCTCATTGAGCATTTCAGTATTCTAAGCATATCCTGTCTTTCCTAACACCGTCTTAACATCAGCTCCTAATTCAAAATTCATGCGCTTGGCTGCTTTTATGAATATTTTTAGAAGTCTCAGTTCCCACTTTTTAGCCCGTTTCACTCTTATTGTGTAACCATTAACGATTAGGCAGAGATAGTAATTAATTAAATTAAGACTTCAATTAATGCAATAAGTTAAATCATTATCTCATTGGCCCAAGTTTATTGGAAATATGACCACCCCGGCAGCTAACAGACATGGAGGACACCCAAAGATGCCTTTTAAAAGTTTAGTGATGTGTTAGTTGGCCTTGGTTTTGTTGTCTTTAATTCAGGCTGATAATACTCTCTAGCTGGAAAAACTGTTGGGAGGAGTTGAATAAGAAAATGCATGTGAAGCATTTAGCAGTTAGCGCAACGCCTATGCCTCATAATAGCTCATACGATAGTCTTGTAGTCCTGGAAGATGTTGTTACCCAGAGTGGCGGGTCATTGTTCATGTTGTCACTGCTGTTGCTGAGGTGATGGCCGTTGTGTGGCCAACAGAGGCTTCCATGAGCTTGGAAGCTTGTTCATATTGATCAAGGATTGACTCACTTTCCTCACCAACATTTGGATCAGTTTGTCAGATCGCCTACTTTCAACCTGAAATACCGACTTTTTCCATTGAACCAAATTCATTATTGCTTAGAAGAGAAGTGTGTTTTAAAGCTTAATTAGTGCAAGCATTTTATCTACAGTTTAAAAAAAGGTGGAGATGACAGTGCGTTTACTCCAGGGATGTGAACTCAATGTTTTGATTCTTAAGCATATGTGGTATTGGTAATTAGTTGAAAAGAAATTTTAAAAAATATCTAATTTTGTTTGCTGGTGTTTCTAATTTTTAAGAAAAAGAACAGCAGTCAACTTTTTAAAAAGTTACATAAAGACAGATTTGAAGTAGAGAATTGTAATAAATTTTAGTCAAATTCAAACATAGTTGTTTGAGTACCTGGTAAGTGCCAACCACTGCTTGAGGCACTAAAAGTCCAAATATGAAGAAGAAAGACTGCCCTTGAGTAACTCTGATGAACTATGCTCAACACATTCTACCATTAACACTATTTATTTTCCATAGATGACTGATTTTCCTGTCTCCAGCTTGAGTTCACATTCATCAGTACCCACCTCCTCCAAGTCCGTGAATATAAAACATTCTTCTGTCAGAAATGTTTTCAGAACATGGATTGCTGTTTCTCATGGCCTAACCCTTTTGTTTTAACCATTCCTTTTTCAATGATTCCATAGAAATTTGGTAGCATAAAATTGAATTTTGAATAACTAAGTGCTACATGAGGTCATCAATAGAAGATGTATAGAAATGTTATTGTTCTAGGAGACAAAGTTACATGGTTACTCATACATTACAAAGATAATTTATAAGATCCCTTTTGCAAATTGTGATAGCTTTATAAAGACATTAATTTGGAAGTAAAATGGAAACAAAAGAGGCGATGGAACAGCAATGCAGATGGAGGAAAAGAATATTCTAAAATAGATACTCTTGTTTGAAAGGAAGAGAAACACGGAAGCCAAGTAACTTTTCTGAGAAATTTTCCCACCTCCACAATTTACTATTTAATTGCCAAAGCAATACTATAGTCTAGCTATAGAGACAATAAACCTGAAGCCTAGCAAATGTGTCTTAACCAGAGTCACATAATTAATAAGTGACAGTACCAGAATTTGACCCATGTCTGTCTGTTTCTAAGACACATTGTTTTTACATTATTGAGTGATTATAAAACTTCAGTTACATCAGGGTTCCTGGGTGGCTCTAACAGTTGGGCATCTGACTCCTGATTTTGGCTCAGGTCATGATCTCACGGCCAGTGGGATCAAATCCCATGTCAGGCTCCACACTGAGCCTGGAGCCTGCTTGAGACTCTCTCTCTCTCTCTCTCTCTCTCTCTCTCTCTCTCACTCTTTCCCTCCCTCTCTCTCTCCCTCTCTACTTTCCCCCCTTCTCTTTCTCTCTCTCTCAAAATATTAAATAAAAAAAATAAAATTCAGTTATTTGACTTTGTAGTGTAGTTCATTATGGTGGACTATTTTAAAATTTTTTATTGGTTCTGTGTTTTTAAAGTATTCAGTGTGGTCACCTAGTTATTGGCAATTATCAAATACAGGAACATAAGTCAACCCAGGGTCTCATCAAAGAAGACTCTGAACTGATATGAAATTATCTGCCTACCCTCAGACACTGAGTACTAAAAGCACAGTGTGTATCACTCCATTTGTACCTCTAAGAAGATATAAATTAATATGCAAAAGGAAGAGAAAAGCCCAAGGAAGAAGTGAGCTAGTCAGTGAAGTAAAAATACAAAAACTTTCAATATGCCAACCTAATGTGAAAAGACTAGGCTAGACTCAGGCTTTATGTGTCAGAAGCTCCCATCAAGAATAACAAAAGCTGATAGGGCTGTTTAGCTACTACTAGAAATTCTGAATTGCAATAGAGGGAAAGGAAAGTTTGAGAGTGTAAGTCATTGCAAATAAAGTAAATATTATGTCGGAAAAAGGGAAATAAACTTTTATAATATCTGTGTCAGACTTAGTACAACCAAAACACATAAAGAAGAATTTTGACATTTAGAAAAGTTTTTGGGTGATAGACACATAAAACTATTAAAAGGGATTACCTGTATGATATGACCCTAGACCCAGAAGCTAATATTGTGAAGAACGAGTGTTTGTTTCTCTAATGTGCCCTTCTGCTTCCAATGAGAAATAGAACCTAGAGCATATTTGCAATGACATTATCCTGATGTATTACTCCTGTTTCCATTCATTTGTTCAGCAATTATTTATTGGACATCTACCTTGTGTTGTTTGTTCATGGATGCCACAGGTGTAGACTGTGCATCTGTTTTGTAGACATGAAGTAAGCTAACTGCTAACTGGGGCACAGACAGTTCTGGAACTATGTCCTATTGAGAGTTGTAGACATTTATTTACTAATTACACGTTAATTATTTACTTACAACTATAAAAGGTGCCACAGAGGAGACTTGGGCTCCTACAGAGAATCCAGCTGTGTAGCCTGGGCTGGTCCATGACTTCCGGGAAGAAGTGAAGCTGAAATCCGAATCAACCATTCAATGGATAGTGAGCTGGGGAGAACACAAGAGCTTTCCAACTGGTCATGACAATGTTGAAATTGCTGCATAAAGAACAGTATCCCTGGAGCACACAAAGGAAGAAGCAAAGGATGGTGGGATGTGGGACTGAGGAAATCAATCTGTAAATCCTACTCAGCCCCAGCCCCAGGAGGAAGTTTTTATGAGCAGAAGAAAGCCACCATTCCAGTCCAAGACAGGGTGACATGTACAGGTATTTAGTATATTTCTTAGTATCGAGGGTGGGAAGATTATAAAGAAACACTAGTATAGATTGAATATTTACAATGAATGAGGCATTCAATATGTTTTATTTATCTAATACACACACACACACACACACCACCACCACCACCACTAATTCCACTTTTACCGAAAACTGAGATTCAATAACTTAATGTGGATCCTACTTTCTATAAAGTGGATATGGGATATGATGTGACTTAACTCTGTTCTGCTTGACTGCAAGCTGTGTGTTCTTTCCTTTTGCATCCCTATTTTTTAATATAATTTTTAAAAATGCTTTATTTATTTCTGAGAGAGAGAGACAGCGTGAACAGGGGAGGGTCAGAGAGAAAGGGAAACACAGAATCTGAAAGAGGCTCCAGGCTCTGAGCTGGCAGTCAGCACAGAGCCCGACATGGGGCTCGAACCCACGAACCGTGAGATCATGATCTGAGCCGAAGTCGGACGCTTAACCGACTGAGCCACCCAGTGGCCCCATTAATATAATTTTCAAAATGTTTATTTTTGAGAGACAGAGAGTGAGTGGGGTTGCGGGGGGGAGGGAGCAGAGAGAGAAGAATAAATAGAATCTGAAGCAAGCTCCAGGCTCTGAGCTGTCAGCACAGAGCCTGATGTGGGGCTCAAACCCATGAACTGTGAGATCACGACCTGAGCTGAAGTTGGACATTCAACTGATTGAGCCTTCCAGGTGCCCCTCCCTTTGGATTCTCCTTGTACCCATTCTTTCTTATTAAGAATTTCTACTATCTGTCTTCCCTCACTCTCTCTTCTTACTAAATCAACTTCTTCACCTCCCTTTCACACCAGCCACATTCCTCATAAAAAAGAAAAAAAAAAGGGTGGGGATTTGGTCTACTTTGTTCACTGCCATGTCCCCAACACTGAGATGAGTTTCTCATACAATGTTGCATATTCAACAAATAATTGTTGGAAGCATTCCAACATTCTGTCGTCACCATCTGTCCTCTAGTCCCCTAAGTGGTATTTGACACTTCCATGCTAATGATTTACAAGTACACATTGTCACCCTTGTTCCTAACTGGAGTTCCAGACTGCTATTCCTGGACATCTTTTAATGTATTGCCAGCACTTTGAGCTTAACAATTTTCTTGTTCCAGCATCTTTATTGAATCTTTCCTCATTTATTAAAAACTGAACCACCTTTTCCCCAAGAACTTATGCTTTTTTCAAAGTTTATTTATTTTGAGAGAGAGAGCATGCACAAGTGAAAGTGTTGGGGAGGGGCAGAGAGAGAGAGAATCCCAACCAGTCTCTGAGCTGTCAGCACAGAGCCTAACTTGGGGTTTGATCTCAGGAACTGTGAGATCATGACCTGAGATGAGATCAAGAGTCAGACTAAGCCATCCAGGCACCCGCACCCCAGGAAGTTAATTTTAAAACATGAATTACCCGGGGCGCCTGGGTGGCTCAGTCGGTTGAGCCTCCGCCTTCGGCTCAGGTCAGGATCTCACGGTTTGTGGGTTCGAGCCCCGCATCGGGCTCGGTGCTGACAGCTCAGAGCCTGGAGCCTGTCTTTGGATTCTGTGTCTCCCTCTCTCTCTGACCCTCCCCTGCTCACGCTGCCTCTCTCTCTCTCTCTCTCAAAAATAAATAAAACATTTAAAAAAAAAAAAAGAAAGAAAAACATGAATTATCTTCACAGCCTTGTTGTTCTTACTCTTCACACCTCAGTAACTCAGGACTCAAATGGGACTTCCCTACATCTAGCTCACCAAAGTGAATGCAACCTGAACTCTTTTCTACCAGCTCAAATAGCAAACACCCTCAAACTCTTTCTTCTATTTTCTCAGGCCTTCCCAATTCTGTTGCTTCTTCTGCATGTGCCATCTTGGTTTTATCCTACACTGGATTATTTATTCTCTTTGGAGCTCTTCAGTCTGAGAGTGATAGGGAGCCATAAAAGAGAAAGACTGACTTGGATGCAGAGTTTACACTGAGTGAGACACTCAATATATTCTAATTATCTAATTCCAACCAACAAAACTCTGTTCAAATCAAGAAACGTGCATACAGTAATTTTCAGAGGATTAGGGAGGGTCACATAGGAGATACAGTATCCAGCATACATTAGGTTACATACCTTCTGGGCACTCTATTCCAACTTGGGTTTTCCCCCAACCCATGTGCTGGGAATGGCAACCCTTCCCCCACATTCAGCTTCCACTTCCCAATGCACTCGTCCTGCTTCTTCTTGGTGAGTAGCCCCATCATGTCAGCGTGCCTTGTCCTGGATTCCTGGAATCCCAATGAGTGAGATTTTCCCCCCATTTTGTTACATCTACTTGATCACCAACTCCTTATTCCTTCGCCATATTGTTTTTATATTTTCATTATCACTACATTTTCCTACTGATGTCCTTTAGAGAATCTGAATTTTTTAAAATATTTCCACCCTTCCTAAGTCTGTTCTCAGATTCTACCCCTGTAATGTACACATCACTCTGTCTCTTAAACACAGATTTGCTCACACCATCTGCAAATTAAGACTCGTTAGCATAGTATTTCAGCCATTCCACAGACTGACACCAACCTCTGTTTCCATATCTCCAGCTCCCATTTCTACTGCATGAGGTAGTACTTTTCATGAAGCATTCAAGATATCGGTGATCTCAACCTGTGGCCATTCTCCTTAAAGCCAAGATATTCATTGTCTTTGTTCATTCTTCTCTCTCTTCCAAAAATATTTTCTGGTCTTTAATTCATATCCAGACACCAATATCCAGTATTATTTATAGCCTTTTGAAAATGTTACTTTGCTCATTCATGAAACTGACTCTAAACCTCAGTCCTTATGTATTTTTTCATTGTCAGCACCTTGTAACTATTTCCATTATAATGCTCTTCACACCTACCTTAAAGTATATTGTGCTTTAAAATTCACACTTGTATTTTCCTTACTACATTTTAAGATCTATGAAGTCATGAAAAGTATCTCATTCCTTTTTTAATCACAGTAGCTCTTAACACAAACAGAGTTCAATCATTTTCAATACTTTTTGATTACAATGTACCAGAAATAATTTACTTGAATTCTGATAACTGCTATAGGAATAGTTCCATTAATTTACTTACCTTTAGAAGCAGAATTGTTCTGCATGAAGCCAACTTCAAAGGTTAATTTGTTGTGACTTTTATTTTGTTTCCATCTCTTTCCTGACATCTGAGGGGGCCAGAGCCAGTGATGCAGGAGAGGGGAAGTTGTGGCACACATTTTTTGCAAAGTAGCTTCAGTTGAACACAATATAAGCATCTTGGTGGTTAGAAACCCCAACTTGGAAGGTTTCTCTGTAGCTTAGCCAATAATGTCAAAATGCGATGGGCTCCTGGCACAATTACAACTCATTACACCAAAAATATAAATAGAAACACCCCAGGTGCATTTTTTCTTTGGTGGACAACTGTACTTGTACTTAACAAGAGTGTGTTCATTTCATTCAATTTGCTCCTGGATCCCCATAGACAAGCATACTGTGTGTATCGTATGTTCACTGCTCATTGAATTGCATTTAAATTTTCAATTTCCCCTAAAACCTCTTTTTGCAGCCAGAACTTATAACCAACTGGATATATTTTGCTCAGTTCTCCCTAACTCCTGTAGCTTTCTGATTTTACATTCACTGTGGGTTGAGTGGGTGATGAGAAGGTTTCAGATGCTTTGATTTGAGCTTTTAAAATTTTTGTCACTCCAGGGGCGCCTGGGTGGCTTAGTCGGTTGGGCGTCCGACTTTCGCTTAGGTCATGGTCTCGCGGTTCGTGGGTTCGAGCCCCGCGTCGGGCTCTGTGCTGACTGCCAGCTCGGAGCCTGGAGCCTGTTTCAGTCTGTGACTCCCTCTCTCTCTGACCCTCCCTTGCTCACGCTGTCTCTCTCTCCTAGAAATAAATAAAACATTTAAAAAAAATTTTGTCACTCTGAATCTTAAAGATCCCTACAAGGCAGGAGAGGCTTGGGTGGACTAAACACGTTACATTGATTTTCCACGTTGTCTGTTAGTGTTTACCCTTAAGCTGGAGATTTTAACATAGTCTAGACCACGTGGTCACTGTAACTTTCTGAGTGTCCTGAGCTTCCACATTTTTAGCTGTGTTATAAAATGACAGGAGCACACATCAATTGCCAAAGGAGAGACTGGACTCATTCAGGTTGTTACTCACTTCTCTTTCTCCTCATCTTTCCCATATTAAAATAGGAGACTCAATTTCATTACCTTATATGAATATGATCGCTCAAACTTATGCACATCTTTCCACCAACACATTACGCTAGTAAGTTTCTTGCTTTCACTCCAAGTTGCATAATTGGGTGAGCGCAGGAGAATGCGTAAATTCTGCTTTGGGTTCTGTTCTATCTTCAGCCATCTGCATTAACAGATGTGATTCTCATTCTGATATATTAAAGGAAAGCAACACTCCAGAATAGCATATTAAGCAGTGGCATAAGTAAAGTTTATAATTTCTTCCACAAGTTGCTTCATGCTTAAAGCCAAAGACCGCTTTAAGATAGACCATTTTGTGAGTGATGGATACAAGATTAGAAAAAGTGAAAGGATATCTGCAACCTCCCCAAAACTGGTGTAACATGCAGTATGTTCTCTCTTTCAGCTTCCACCCTTGAAATATATTTGATATGGAGGTAAAAGAAGTGTGCATCTGTCACAGCTTAAACTCATTGGTACTCTCAGAAGATTCTATATACATTATGGATCTGATTTTTCTTTGCCCAATATCAAGAGTATGTTAGCAGAACAAAAGAGAACATCTAAATGGCTTATAGGATGAAGAATTGCTACTTCTCTCATCTTCACCAATAGGCAGCCATCATAGATACCTAAATGCGTGCATTAGGAAGGTCAGCCTGGAAAATGATATATTGTGGGATGGGAGACAAACTTCCTGTGAGTGAATGTGTGTGTGTGTGTGTGTGTGTGTGTGCGCGCTTGCAATCCTTAGAAGAAAGAAACTTGTCTTTAGTTTCAGTAACAGCTGAATATAGGCATCCCCTCACACACATACACATGCAGAG
This sequence comes from Crocuta crocuta, assembly GCF_008692635.1. Lineage (NCBI taxonomy): Eukaryota > Metazoa > Chordata > Mammalia > Carnivora > Hyaenidae > Crocuta > Crocuta crocuta. The sequence continues at coordinate 3,007,826 of NW_027532589.1, forward strand.
AGATCACGAGAAGGTCGATTTATCAAAATGTGGCTCATGATTTCCTTCATCAGTCTTACCTTGTAATTTTGTTAAACATGCAGATTTCCAGATCTTGTGCTGTACACACTGTATCAGAGTCTCTTGTTCTCAGTGATTGAGATTCTCTGGCTTAAAATGAATGCCAAACACTTCCAAACTCTGGAATTTACACATTTCTTGCAGTTGATCAAAATATTAAAATACTTCTATATTTTGTGGCCTGTTCCAGACTTTAAATGCCACATCTTCTTCCTTTCATTTCTTCTTGCTTCCAAATTGTTTTAATTTTCTTTTTCACTCTTCAGTATTTTCAAACAGTTGGTTTCTACCTCAAGCATAATAAATTTCCTACTAGAATATTCTCCATAAGTTATCTATTGCAAGGAAAAGTAGGTGCATCTTGGGCAAAGTCTTGTGTGATACCAGTGCATGTGTTGAAATTTTCACTAATGTGTCAGACAGAATAGACACTACTCTGGAGGTGAAGGCTAGAGTTCACATCATTGATCCCCTGTTCCCTTTATATATCTTTGAACTCCCTTTAAAAATATCATACCCTCCAAACCTTTAATAAAATTGAAAAGAAATCTAAAATTTTTATATAAAATAAAACTGACAAGATTTTAGATTCTTGTATGTCATAGTGCTCGATAAAAACATTTTTATACGACCATAAATAGAGAAATATAAATGGATCCATTACATATATTTATATCTATTTCTGCTATACTGAAGATCTAAGTAATTACTCTAGAAGTCAAGACATCTTGCCACATCTGGGAGTCTTTTATTTTTTATTTTTTTAAATGTTTTTTTAAATTTATTTCTAGGAGAGAGAGAGAGACNAAAGATGCCCATGGATTTTACTGACAGACTGTTTCCATTTAAGAGAAGTGGGAGGACAATGAGGGTGCCAAGAGCCCGGATTTTAGACATGAGTTATTCAAGACCCTCTAACATTCTACATAAAGACTCTCCCTGGAGGAAAGGCATTGTATCCAGCCCCAGGTGGGAGAGAGAAGGATAACAAGGATAACAAAGGTTTAGATTAAATGAACTAATTCTTTAAAAACTATGAATCATTAACCGTGACCAAGAAGAAATAGGCCCAGAGAATTTTCTTTGTAAGTTCCACCACATACTCAAAAATTTCATGAATTTGCCTTATAATCAAGGAGCAGAGAATTCAATAAGTGGATAAATTCCCTTGTAAAAACAGTAAGTGATGAAAAAATCCTCAGATAATTGTGTGAGTCTAAGTTATCCTCAGTAACAAAATCAAAGATGTTAATGAGAAAGGAGTATTATTATTGGCCATGCTCACTCCTGAATATAGACACAAAAACTCCAAACAAAGCATGTAATATTGTGTGTCAACTGTACTTTAATAAATAAACAAACAAACAAACAAAGCCAATAAAAAGGAGAGGTGCATTAAAATTTTTTAAATGCAATATATCTCAGTGGATTTACTCCCTAGATATAAAATTGGTTTCCATATTAGAAAGTGCATTAGAGTAATTTTTCAAATTAACATATTAAAAAAGAAAACACATGATCATCTAAATAAATTAAAAAAGCAAATCAGGAATAGAAGGTAACTTTCTCAAATTTCTATGACAGATATTAATGGGACTTTTCAGAATCCTCCATCTCCTCTTAGTTTGCACATAAGGTCACCTCTGTAGCCTCCATCGTGCCTTGATGGGATCATGTGATGGAAATCTGGACTTTAGACTGGAAGAGGAAGAGATGTGCATGATTTCCGAGCTTGGACCATAAACTCTCGTTCATGGTTTGTGCACTTTTCTGTCACTTACTAAATTGACTGGACCATGAGGGTTAAGACCCACCAAATGAAAGTTACTGAATAACTACCTGTAGCAAAGTGCTTACTGCAACAACTCACAAACAGAACTGGCTGTGACCAGAGTAACAAACACACTCTTGTATTTACATTCATTAAACTTTGAAGTTGTTTGTTTTAGCAGCCAAGGTTATCCTGATACACTTGATAAAAAACAGGGAACATCCTGCTATATGTGAATGTTAGAGGCCATGGTCAGCACAATAAAACAAGAAAAAGAAACAAAGAGGTATAGAGATTAGAAAGGAACAGTATTTGCTTTTGAGTCACAGAATATAAGATTCTCTCTGTAGTAAATTCAGTCAACTTTCATCAACAAATAACAAAAACAAATATGAATAGTTTAGGAGATTTGCCAGACATAAGATTAATACAGAAAAGTTTATTGCCTTCATTGCACCTGTATACACCAACAATACATTCCTCAATACTGAATTTAAAAAACGATTCCATATATTGTTGCAACAAAATATATGGAACCTAAAAATAAATGTGAAAAATGATATTATGCATCAAAAACTATACAGCCTAATTAAAGGTATTTTAAACATCTAAATAAATTTAAAAATATATACTGAGTTCTTAGCTGTGGAAATGCAGTATTGCAAAATGCTGGGTTTTCCCCCAATTATCTGCAGACTCAAAGAAACCCTCAACAAATTTTCAACCTGATTTTAATGGAATTTGGAAAGCCAAAGTCTAAAATGTATATATAAGATAAAGGGGTCTAAAATAGCTGGTGTGCCCCTGGAGTAAGAGAACCACGCCTGGGGGAATTGCCTTGAACTATATCACTTCACTTTAAAACTGTAGTGATGGAGGGGCACCTGGATGGCTCAGTCAGTTAAGGCTCTGACTCTTGTTTTTTCTCATGGTTCTTTAGTTCGAGCCCTGTGTCGGGCCATGCTGAGACTATGGCGCTCCCTCTCTCTCTGCCCCTCCCTGGATCTCTCTCTCTTTCTCTTTCTTTCTCTCTCAAAATACATAAATAAATTTAAAAAAAAATAAAATAAAACTTCAGTAATGGATAAAGTGTGGTAGTGGCATATATATAGACTAGAAGATCAATGAAACTGAAAATACTCTAGAAACAGAAAATCATGTATATGCAAATTGAACCAAAATTGCAGATCATTGGGTGTAGCATATACTGTATATCACACATCACACCACACACACACACTCCAAATGTAATAAAGATGTAAAAGTGAAAAGGAAAACATAAAATGTAAAAACTTTGGGAGGAAATCTAAGTTTTGGAGCTTATGCTTAAAAAAACACAAACTGTAAAGACAGAGTTTGAAATCTGTATTAAATATGAGAAATTCTGTTTATCAAAAGATGCATATACATATGCCACAACTATAAGAAAATATTTGGAAAATGAATATCTGACAGAGAATGAGCCTCTAGGACTTTTTAAAAATCTCTATGAATCAAAGAACAGTCAACTTAAATAAAAACGGACACAAGATATGAACAAAGATTTTCAGAGAAGAAAAAACATGAATAAAGATATAAATGTACTAATCTATCTTATTATTAGTCAAGTGAGTGCTGACTAAAAAGCAATGATTTAACACTTTTCCAATTTGACAAAAAATGAATAAGAAGTCTGCCAAAAGACACAAAAAAAGGGAATTCTCATCCACTTCTGGAAAAAAATGAAAAATTTGTAACAAATTATTTAAAAAACAATTTAATATTACCCATACAGCTAAACACACACCTGCCCTATAGCGTAACAAAGCACACTATCTACTGATTGTAATGAAACACACACACAAATGGAAAACACCTAATGTTCACTTAAGTTGGCTGGACAGGTAAGCTGTAACTGTTCCTATAACAGTATATCCTACAGCTGTGAAAATGAATAACCTTTAGCTATCCATGTCTACAGAGGCAACTCAACAATATTGTATTATGCAAAAATTGCGATGCATGCAGTGATGTTCTACTTATGCACATTTCTTTTTTTTATTTTTTAATTTAAAAAAATTTTAATTTATTTCTGAGAGAGAGAGAGACAGGCAGCGTGAGCAAGGGAGGGTCAGAGAGAGAATGAAACACAGAATCTGAAACATGTTCCAGGCTTTGAGCTAGATGTCAGCACAGAGCCCGATGCGGGGCTCGAACCCACTAGCCGCGGGATCATCACCGAAGCCAAAGTCGGACACTCAACCAACTGAGCCACCCAGGCGCCCCTACTTATGCGCATTTCAAAAAAAGGGGAGAGCTAGAAAATAAATAGTTTGTAGGTACACATGTGGTAAAAATATAATGAAACGAAGGTGATTATTAAAACAAAAGTAAGGTTAGTCATTGGTTACCTTGGTTACCTGGGTGGGAAGGAAAGGGCATGTGATTGGGGAAAGGTAAATCAGATGCCTCAAAGATGCTGGTAATACTCTAAAGTGGAAAATAGGATTCATATTATTAATATTCTTTAAATTATGCCTATTCTCTGGATATGCTCTTTTGTATGATGTATTTTATTACTAAAAATATTAATGTTTGGAGGGGGAGTAAAGATGGCAGAGAAGTAAGGATACCAGAATTTCCCTCTTCCCTCAAACACAGCAGCTTTAAGGTCAGAATACTTGGAATTCCAGGAATCCAGGCTACAGACTGACTGAAACATCTCGAGGGCATATGGAGACACCTCGGCGGGACAGAGAATTGCGTGTTTGTGAATTGGCAGAGATAAAATGGGCAACTCCTTCAGTGGAGAAGCAAAAGGAAGTGAAAGAGAGTCTGTGGAAGTGTGGGATTGTATTTGGATAAGAGAAAAACTTCTATGGACCATGGTATGAAAACTAAGAATACTAAGAGAGCCAGTTTCTACTTTGCAAACAGTCTTATGTAGAAGATCAAAGATTTCAGGGTCGTGGGACTATCTCCCAACGGGAGCCAGAGCTCCTACTGGTATGTGCGCCTGGGGGTGGGGGTGGGGAGGGGAGCCAACTCCAGGTTTGGTAGGATCTCAGGGGCCCCCTAGGAGAAAGCTGTCCCCTCCCTCAAGTATTGTGGGAAGAGGGTTTATTGCCCCCCTTTCACCAAAGGACAAAAGACCCTGCAGGCACCAGAGGCCGTTTGTCTACTGGGTGGGGTGGCACTATTCCAGAACTGGGTCCACGCTGATTGGGATCCTTTAAGCCACTGGTTTTGAACCCCAGTGGAGCGCCAAGGAGGCGGGGGAGACTGTGGAGCAGGACAAACTGGCCCACTGCGCTGCTCTGTCAGGGAAGCCTGAACAGTGAGGTTCTGGACACCTAGTCTGGGGAAAAGAGACTGGGGTGTCTCCATTTTCCTCCCCATGACCAACATGGTGGGGCTTCAGAGAACAGGACAGCACCCAGTGGAGGCTGACCGCTTACACCAACGCCCACCCATCTGATCCTAGTAACTGCTTACCTACCAGAGTTGAGATTGACATTCACTTATGCACATTTCTCCTCCAGATGAGCAGAGCCACTGGTTTCCAAGGCGCCAACAGACAACTGTCCTGCAGTTTTGTATACTACTCTGTTTTTTTTCTTCCTTTTGAAATTATTATTATTTTCTTTTTTCTTTTCTTTCCTTCTCTTCTCTTTTCCCTGCCTTATCTTTCTACTCTCCACTTTTTTTCTTCCCCTGTTTGAATCAGCCTTCGAGTTTTTTATTTGATTTCTGGGAAATTCTTCTATATTTTTTTCTGTTTCTTTTCTTTTTTTCTCTTTTCTGGTTGTTTGTTTAATCAGGCATGTTTACCTCTTCTTTTTATACCTTTTCTGCATCTCCTTCTTTATTTTCCTCTCTCTTTTTGTAGATTAAGCCCTATAGTTTCTTAGATTCTCTGCCTGGTCTTTTTTTCTGCCCCTATCATTTCTCTCTTTGTTTGGGATAAGGTTTCCCCCCAATCCTCCTCTTTTCCAGGGTTACTTCAAGGAATAAATCAAAGCGCACCTGGGGATAGTCCAGTCCATCACTATGAGTAGTGAGATAAAGTAGCCAAGACAGAGCAACAGAGTGCACACAACACACTCCAGAATCATTTCCTGAACTGCCAGGCCATGACACAGTGTATGACCCATTTTTAATATAGCAGTGCCCACAGGTGAAGGACACATAGCAAGCTATTAAACCATGTAAAGGACAGAAAACTAGCCAAAATAAAGAGGCAGAGGAAGTCTCCTCAAAAGAAATTCCAGGAAGAAATGAAAGCCAGAGAATAGTCCAACACAGATATAAACATTATATCTGATCAAGAATTTAGAATAATAGTCATAAGACTGATAGCTTGGCTTCAAAAAAGCATAGGAGACAGCAAATAATCTATTGCTACAGAGATCAGGGACCTAAGCAATAGTCACTATGAATTAAGAAATGCTGTAAATGAGATGCAAAATAGACTAGCTGCAGTGACAGCAAGGATGGAAGAAGCAGAGGAGAGAATGGGTGAAATAAAAGATAAAATTATAGAAAATGAGCTGAGAAAAGGAGTGAAAGGAAATTACTAGACCACAAAGGGAGAATTAGAGATAGAGCGATTCAATGAAAGGAAATAATATCCATATCATAGGAGTTCTAGAAGAAGGAGAGAGAGAGAAAGGGGCAGAAGGTTTATTTAAACAAATTGTAGCTGACAACTTTCCTAATCTGGGGAAGGAAATAGGCATCCAAGTCCAGAAGGCACAGAGAACTCCCTTCAAAATCAACAAAAAGAGGTTGACATCTAACATATCATAGTGAAACTGGCAAAATACAAAAGTAAAGAGAGAATTCTGAAAGCAGCTATGGACAAAGAGGTCTTAACCTATAAGAGTAGTAGCAGACCTGTCCACTGAAACTTGGCAGCCCAGAAGGGAGTGGCAGGAAATATTCAATACACTGAATAGGAAAAATATGCAGCCAAGAATTCTTTATCCAGGAAAGCTGTCATTTAGAATAAAAGGAGAGATAAGACTTTCCCAGACAAACAAAAACTAAAGGAGTTTATGAACACTAAACCAGCCCTGCAGGAGATCCTAAGGGGGACTCTGAGTGGAAAGCAGCAAAGACTACAAAAGACTAGAGACATCACCAGAAACACGAAACCCACAGATAACTCAATGACTTTGAGTCATTTAACATTAAGACATTTAAGTCACTTAAACTCATATCTTTCAACAATCTCCTTGAATGTAAATGGACTAAATGCCCCAATCAAAAGACATAGAGTATGGTCAGAATGTATAAAAAACCAAGATCCATCTTTATGCTGCCTACAAGAGACTTATTTTAGACCTGAGTACACTTGCAGATTGAAAGTGAAGGGATGGTTCTCCATCTATAGTGCTATGGGATGTCAAAGGAAAGCCAGGGTAGTCATACATATATCAGACAAACTAGATTTTAAAACAAAAACTATAACAAGAGATGAATAAGGGCATTATATCATAATTAAGGGGTCTATCTATCAAGCAAAGTTACCAATTATAAATATTTATACCCCCAATGTGAAACAACCAAATATATGAATTAATAGCAAACATAAATAAATTGTATAAATAACAATACTGTGACTGTAGGAGAATTGAATGCTCCACTTACATCAATGGACACATCATCTAGGCAGGAAATCAGTAAGGAAAGAATGGCTCTGAATGATAGATTGGACCAGATGGTCTTGACAGATATATTCATTTCTTTTCATCCAAAAGCAGCAGAATACACATTCTTCTCAAGTGCACATGGAACGTTCTCCAAAATAGATCATATACTGAGTCACAAAACAGTCCTCAACAAATATAAAAGGATTGAGATCATATCATGCATATTTTCAGATCACAACGCTATGAAACATGAAATCAAATACATGGAGGTTAAAGAGCATCCTACTAAAGAATGAATGGGTCAACCAGGAAACTAAAGAAGAACCTTAAAAATATATGGAAGCAAATGAAAATGAAAACTCGACAGTCCAAACCCTTTGGGATCTAGTAAAGGCAATTCTAAAAGGAAAATACATTACAATCCATGCCTATCTCAAGAAGCAATAAACATCCCAAATACAGAATCTGGTCTCACACATAAAGAGCAGAAAAGAAACAGACCAGAAAAGAGACCCCAAAGCCAGCAAAAGAAGAGAAATAATAAAGATTAAAGCAAAAGTAAGTAGTATAGAATCCCAAAAAGAAAAACAAAACAAACAAACAGTAGAACAGATCAATGAATCTAAAAGCTGGTTTTTTTGAAGAAATAAACAAAACTGATAAACCCCCAGCCAGACTTCTCAAAAAGAAAAGAGAGAGGAGAGGACTCAAATACATTAAATCAGGAATGAGAGAGGAGAGATCATATCCAACAACACAGAAATACAAATAATTATTAGAGAATACTATGAAAAATTATATGCCAACAAACTGGACAATCTGGAAGAAATGGACAAATTCCTAGATATCCACACACTACTAAAACTCAAATGGGAAGAAATAGAAAACTTGAACAGGCCCATAACCAGCAAAGAAATTGAATTGGTTATCAAAAATCTCCCAAAAATTAAGAGTCCTGGGCCAGATGGCTTCCCAGGGGAATTCTACCAGCCATTTAAAGCAGAGTTAATACCAATTCTTCTCAAGCTTTTCCAAAAAATAGAAATGAAGGAAAGCTTCCGGACTCATTTTATGAAGCCAGCATTACCTTGATTCCCAAACCAGAGAAATACCCCACTAAAAAGGAGAATTACAGGCCAATATTTCCGATAAACATGGATGTGAAAATTCTCAACAAAATACTAGCTAACTGAATTCAACAGTATATTAAAAGAATTATTCACCATGATCAAGTGAGATTCATTCCTGGGATGTAAGGCTGGTTCAATATTCGCAAATCAATCAATGTGATACATCACATTAATAGAAGAAAAGATAAGAATCATGATCCTATCAATAGATGCAGAAAAAGCATTTGGCAAAATACATCTTTCCTTAATAAAAACTAACATACCTTAACATCATAAAAGCTGTATATGTAAGACCCACAGCTAATACCATCCTCAACGGGGAAAACTGAGAGATCAGGAACACAACAGGGATGTCCACTCTCACCACTGTTATTTAACATGGTGTTGGAAGTCCTAGCCTCAGCAGTCAGATGACAAAAGGAAATAAATGCATCCAAATTGGCAAAGAAGAAGCCAAATATTCACCTTTCACAGATGACATGATACTCTACATGGAAAGCCTGAAAGACTCCACCAAAAAACTACTAGAACTGATCCTTGAATTCAGCAAAGTTGCAGGATGTAAGATCAATGCACAGAAACCAGTTACATCTCTGTATGTTAATAATGAAGAAACAGAAAGAGAAATCGAAGAATCAACCCCATTTATAATTGCACTAAGAACCATAAAATGCTTAGGAAGTAACCTAAGAAGGGATAAAGATCTGTACACTGAAAACTGTAGAAAGCTTAAGGGAAAAAAATGAAGACACAAAGAAAAGGAAAAGCATGCCATACTCATGGATTTGAAGAACAAATATTATTAAAATGTCTATACTACCCAGAGCAATCTACATATTCAATAGAATCCCAATCAAAATAGCACTTGTGGGAGCCCGACAGTGACCACAAGAAAGCCTGGTTAGGGACGCGGGGATGTGCCTGCACACGGGGCTCCCTGCCTGGGCAAAGCATGCCTGCAAACAGGGTGCTCTGCCAGGAGGCCTGCACACAATATCCAAGTTTAATGGTCCACTCGCAAACGAGGGAACATGCCCTCCTTAGAAATAAGGAGAAGGCTGGAGTTGTGGGCAGGCCTCTTAGTAAACATGTTGTGGTCGCTTCCTCCCTTTACTCCCCCCTGTCCTTGAAATGTGTTTGGCTACTTGCCCTTAACTGGTAAAGGAATGCATCTTGTAGATTTCAGTTTGTGTCCAGTTACCGGCATATAAAATAAACCGCAAGAGGGGCTTGCGTAGAATTGTTCCTCTGGCCGGAGTTGTGTCTGTGTCTGTCCTTTGTGTGTGTCTTGTCCTTTGTGTCATGTCATCCGCAACAGCACAAGCATTCTTCTCAGAGCTAGAACAAACAATCCTAAAATTTGTACGGAACCGCAAAAGATCGCATACACCCAAAATAATGTTGGAAATAAAAACCAAAGCTGGAGGCATCACAATCCCGGACTTTAGCCTATACTACAAAGCTGTAATCTTCAAGACAGTATGGTACTGACACAAAAACAGACACATAGACCACTGGAATAAAATAGAGAACCCAGAAATGGACTCACAAATGTATGGCCAACTAATCTTCAACAAAGAAGGAAAGAGTATCCCATGGACAAAAGACATCCTCTTTAACAAATGGTGCTGGGAGAACTGGACAGCAACATGCAGGAGAATGAAACTGGACCACTTTTCTTACACCATACACAGAAATAAATTCAAAATGGATGAAAGACCTAAATGTGAGGCAGGAAACCATCAAAAACCTGAAAGAGAAAACAGGCAACAACCTCTTTGACCTTGGCACAGCAACTTCTTACTTGACACATCTCCTAAGACAGAGAAATAAAAGCAAAAATAAACTATTGGGACCTCATCAAGATAAAAAGCTTCTGCACAGCAAAGGAAACAATCAACAAAACTAAGAAGCAACCAATGGAATGGGAAACTACAGTTGCAAATGGCATATAAGATAGAAGGTTAGTATCCAAAATCTATAAAGAACTTACCAAACTCAATACCCAAAATATAAATAATCCAGTGAAGAAATGGGCAGGAGATATGAATAGATACTTTTCCAAAGAAGACATCTAATGACTAACAGGCATGTGAAAAGATACCCAAAATTGCTCATCATCACGGAAATACAAATCAAAACCACATTGAAATACCACCTCACACCAGTCAGAGTGGCTAAAATTAACAACTCAGGAAACAACAGATGTTGGTGAGGATGTGGAGAAAAGGGAACCTTCTTGCATTGTTGGTGTGAATGCAAACTGTTGCAACAATTCTGGAAAACAGGGTGGAGTTTCCTCAAAACATTAACAATAGAGTTACCTTACCACCTAGCAATAGCACTACTAGGAATTTATCCAAAAGATACAGGAATGCTAACGCATAGGAGCACATGTACCCCAGTGTTTATATAAATTATTTAAATTTTTAAATGTTTATTTAGTATTTAGAGAGAGAGAGCGTGAGCAGGAGAGGTGTAGAGAGAGAGGGAGACACAGAATCTGAAGCAGGCTCCAGGCTCTGAGCTGTCAGCACAAAGCCTGACACGGAGCTCGAACCCATGAGCCATGAAATCATCACCTGAGCTGACATTGGATTCTCAAACGACTGAGGCACCCAGGCACCCTGCTACTCCAATGTTTATAGTAGCACTATCAACAATAGCCAAATTATGGAAAGAGACCAAATGTCTATCAACTGATGAATGGATAAAGAACATGTGGTTTATATATATGCTGGGATATTGGTAATTAAAAAGAATGAAATCCTGACATTTGCAACAACATGGGTAAAACTGAGGGTATTATGCTAAGTGAAATAAGCCAGTCAGAGATAGACAGATATCATGTTTCCACTCACATGTGGAAATTGAGAAACTTAATAGAAGACCATGGGGGAAGGGAAAAAATAGTTACAAACAGAGAGGAAGGCAAACCATAAGAGACTCTTAAATACAGAGAACAAACTGAGGGTTGATGGGGGCGGGGGGGGAATAGGTGTTGCGCACTGAAGAAGGCACTTGCTTGGATGAGCTCTGGGTGTTGTATGTAAGGGATGAATCACATGAATCTACCCCAAAGCCAAGAGCACACCGTATACACTGTATGTTAGTTAACTTGACAATAAATTGTGTGTGTGTGTGTGTGTGTGTGTGTGTGTATGTCAGTGTATATCCAAATAAAAGCTCAAAGTGTATAGAATAAAACTATTATCCCATTGCTATCCCCAGGATTTCTCTATGTAAATGGAAACTCCAATTTATTTATGAGTAGTAATTAATTACACAAATTAAAACAAATGTAAAGGATTTTTAGACTGGATTTTACATTTTACTTTAACTTCTATGTATTTGATGGTATAACTGGAAATAGCACGTTTGTATGCTTCGGGCTCACGCTGACATTCAATAAAGCATATTTCTTGATTTCTACCAAACAAACCTTTTCAAGCTTCTATTTTTGACAGGTACTATGTAGAATATTGCTGGGTTTCTACATCATTTTCATGTAGCCTGTAATCACTGTGCATCTAAATTTTTCCAGCCTGCTGAAAATATTCTTACAACCCTCACCTTTCAGAGATACATTAAATAAGGCCAGTCTCTGAATGTGGCCCAGGAGAGATGAATTACCCATAATTTCTGGCAATCGTGTGATTCTTTTCAGACTATACAGATTTGAAATGTTACAGCAACCACCCCAGGACTGCGTGTCGGGGGAGCGGGGGGTGCTCCACAGTTTATTGATTTGTTTATTTTCTCTTATGTCTGGAAGCCCCTACCTCATGTCCTGCTGTTTTCATTCTCCAGAAACACTGCTGTGCCCTGTGCATTCCACTGTGTTTCTGTGTCTGCTCTTCCCTTTCTTGAAATTCCCCTTCCTTGGTGTTTCATTTATCCTTTTAAATTTGACTGGGCAACACCTGCAGAAAACCTTCCTCGGTACCCCTACGTACAGGCCAGTGGTCTTCAAAATGGATCCTGCACCAGCAACGGGACTATTACCAGGGAGTTTGTTATGAAAGCAAACTCTTGGGTCCAACCCCAGACCTACTAAATCAGGCATTCTGGAGGTGAGCCCGGCAGAGTTAGTGCTCTGAGTGATTCTGACATGCACCAACACTTGAGAATCACTGGATTAGATAGACTGCCTCTTCATTGTGTTTCTGTGTGGGCTTCTACTCACCTGTGACACTATACACTCAACTTAGATTGAAACTCCACATTTGCCTGTCTTTATACATGAGATTCAGTGGCCCACATTATGGCTTATTTACCTCAGTATCCACAGCGGCTCCCAGAAGATACTCAGGAAATGTTTATTAAACTGTAAGAATTAAGGGGCGCCTGCATGGCTTGGTCGGATAAGTGTCTGTCTCCTCATTTCAGCTCAGGTCATGATCTTGCAATCGTGGGATTGAGCCCCACATTGGGTTCTGTGCTGAACATGGAACCTGCTTAAGTTTCTCTCTCCCTCTCCCTTTGACCCTCTCTCCGACTAGCACTGTCTCTCAAAAATAAATCAACATTAAAAAAAAGAGAAACCTTAAAAAAAACTTCTAAGAATTAAAAGGTTTAACAATGGTAGTCAGAGACACAAAGATAAAACAAACTTTCAGAACACTGAAACTCATAGCAGTCCTTCTACCAGAACTCCATCAAAGAACCTGTCTCTGAGAAGTGATGATTCATCTTAGGAAAACTTCATCATTTAAAAAGAAATAAGTCAATGTGTTTGTGACTGTTGGTTCTAAACCTAGGCATGCCTCTGTGTCCAGCTGTAAATACAGCAGGAGTGATAATTTTGGACTCAAAGGAATCCATCCTGGCCAATGGCCATGATGGTGCCCAAGGGTGTGGCAATGAGCCTAATCTTTTTTCTTCTGTTACTTCTGAGGCCATAAGCATCCATAAATCAAATATTTATAGGAAAGAAACCTTGCACTGAGAGCTGGAAGAGGGGAAGAGTGGGGTGTTATGTAGATCTGGAGGCTGTATTAGCATCATGACAGATAATGATTGAAACTAGCTAGATGACCTGGAATTAGCTGAATGTAGATGTGTAAATTATGACAAGGCAATGTGTCAAGGTCTGGACAGGCCAGTACAAATCAGAAACATTCTAGAACCCCAGGAGGTCTGGAAAATTTAGCAGTGATAAGAAGATCCTAGTTTCTAGGCCATCCATAAGTATTTTAGAAGCCTCTTTTGGAAGCAGAAAATCTCTCCATAGTTAAGAGTTTCATGGATAGGAACTGAGAACATCGGATGGAAGTTATGGTTGGAGGGAACAGAGAAGAAAGTGGTTGATGAAGGAAGGAAGGAAGGAAGGAAGGAAAGAAGGAAGCCAAAGACCAATAGATACCAATAGCTCTGAATGTTAACCTTATCCCAGGAGGAAAATGTAGCCTGTAAGCAGTACTGAAATTTTATCTCCTCAACAAGGGCATTGAGATTGACAAACCTGAAAGCACACACTGACTGCTATCTATTAAAGCATAAGCTCATTAAGAGACAAGTATGGATTCATAGGCCTAATATTGGAATCTACGTGCTCCTTATTTTCTTCGTTCAACAAATACTTAATGAAAAGCAACAATGTAGTAGGTGTCACCATAGGCACTGAGGTCCAAGTAACCAAGTTGGATGAAGCCACAGGCCTCAGAGAGATCACAGACAAGCAGACAGAAAGATGGGGGCCAGGCTTACATCCATCTTCTTCATTCATTCATTCCTCTCTTCAAAATGGGCGAAGGCCTCCAGCTCTTCTGCCTAGATCCATGTTTTCTCAAGTTCATTCATAAGCCTATAGAGACTCTGGGATTCATGCTTTTATACACAAAACACTTTATATTGTTATTTTCTTAATTAACTAAAAACATAATTTTATACTAATGTAAATAGCACCTCATATTAGCAATTAGTTTGTTCCTTATTTATCCATTCCACCAGAGTTTAGGGAGAGCTTATTACGTATCAGGCCCTGTGCCAGACACCAGAAATACAATGGCAGATAAGACAGGTGCCATCTCCGCTCTGTCTCATGAATCCCCATCCAGCAGAGACAAATGGCAGGTGGTGAAAAAGCTGACAATACAGAGGAAAGAGAAAGAATACCTGCTGTATGTAAGAAAAGAATGAGTGAGTCAGAAAAACTTCAGCACAGAGATGATGCATGCATTGAGTGATGGGGAATTAATCCCTGCTTACTGGACACACCAGGGGCAGTGAGAAGCATGGGAAAGTATTCTTGAGCTGAAAAGATAAGCAGCTCATCAGAGGAAAAAAAGCACCTACAGACAGACTGGCTGTGGCCCGAAGGAATCCTGGTTTCTGGACAGCGACAGAGGCCAAATGAAAAGGCCCTTGCACTCCATGCCAGGAGTTTGACATTGACTCTGTAGACTGACAGGAGCCATGGAAAGGTTGAATAGAGAAATGATTGGTTTGGTGTGGATGCTGGATACATCCCTTAAGCATTGGAGGTCTTGTATGATTAAGTTTTGAAGGCAGGGATTAGTTTCAGACCTGAAGGTGATTTAGGGCCAAGGAGGTTATGGGAGATTTCCCGGGGTTCCCGATGCCTCAGAATAATGCTACTTTCTCCTTTCTCTGAGTGGGCACACACAGCGAGCCCTGACTGGCTCCCTGACAACAAACACCCTGATGCCAAGGCTGGACCACAGACCAGCAGAGTCATAAGCAGAGGACAGACAAAGTGCTGCTTTGCAGGATGGAATGGGGAAATGTATCTCCACAACATCATTTGTATCTCTCTGTATCCTGATACAGGATCTCTTCATCTCTCTGTCTGCTTATAGCTTACCCACTTTGTTTTTCAGTTTTATTGAGGTATAATTGACATATAGCTCTGTGTAGGTTTAAAGTGTACGGCACGACCTTACGTACATATACTATAAAATGATCACCACAGTACATTTACTTAATATGTGACTCCTTATACAGTTACAAAAAGAAAAAAGAAGAGGTTTTTTTCTTGGCAATGAGAACTTTGAGGCTCTGCTCTCTTAGCAACTTTCAAGCAATATACCACACAGCAGTGTTAACGATAGTCACCATATTATATATTATATCCCCTGCAATTACTTGTCTTATAACTGGGATCTGTACCTCTTGATCAACTGCATCTAATTCCACCACCTCTATCTTCTGTCCTTGGTAACCACAAATCTTATCTCTTTTTCTATGAACTTGTTTTTTTTTTCTTTCTTTAGATTCCACATGTGAGATTATATGGTATTTGTCTTTTTCCGACTGACTTATTGCACTTAGCATAATAACTACGAGGTGTGTGTGTGTGTATATATATGTATATATATGCAATACACATACGCACACACACACACATACTTACCCACATTTTATACATGTTGATAACACACCTTATTTAGCTTGTGTCTCTGAGTTTGTCCACCTGACGAACAAATACAGAGCCTATCAGGCGCCCCATTTTCAATGCTGGTGAGTAGCCAATTCGTCTTCCAATTTATATCAGGAAGGTGCAAAGTTCTGCCAAAGCTCATGCACTATCAACCTTTCAAATCCAGCTTTAAAACTCCCAGAAGGCATAGTTAAAAGCATATATATTTGCACAAGATATCTACACTCAAACAACAACAACAACAACAAAACCCAAAACACAAACAAACAAACAAACAAAAAAAACAGGAACTCTCTTGCAGGTTCTCATCTAGGCAAAGTTTTTGGATATCTTCTTTTAGAAGAAAAATACACCCTGAATTTTTGACAATAAGGGAAGTAGAAAAGAAAGAGGGAAAAAGAACAGAGCAAGGAAAAAGGACATTCTCTGGGTAGAGACTGAGAAATATTTGCTGACTCGGTTATTCTTTCTGTAGTAAATATAATAGAGTGAATATTTGAAATGATGAATTAAGTTTTCTGAGTTCCAAATCTAAATTTGAAGTATGAATGAGAAGTCATTATGATATCCTCAAATCATTGAGTGTAAAATTAGGAAAAGACTCAAGGTTTTCAAATGATTATAACGTAGTGCTGAAGACCAATGAATATTGAAAAATGAGCAAGGAAACAAACAGGAGAAGTACATGAAATGGACAAATCTGGCCCTGAAACCTTGAATTTTTACATACTAAATCCAGTTCCCAAAAAGAGACCTGGAGAAGCTACGTCTATTCAAGGTAACCTCACCAGGCCCCATGACGTTCTATTGCCATCCCTTACCAATGCGTTTCTTTTTCCATTTATGTCTGCACGTTCAGTTCTTTGTAACTTTATTGTCACATATGAATATGTTCAGATGGGGAAAGTTCCTTTTCCCTGGGTCCTACATTTCTCTAGGGGTAAAGGAATTCTTATATTTGGCCCTTAACTATCAGATAATAGAAACCAAATAAGCTCACAGTGGTGCTTAAGTTAGGGGCTACCTAATGTAAAGTGATACAAACGTGACATTAATATTTCTGACTGCACACCTTGCTAATGACGACTGCCCTGGTTTTCTTTCCTGTAAATTGATGTCCCAACTATGTGGGTGTTATTTAGGACCGAGAAGGGGTGGATAGAGCTTTCCCAGAACATCCCATGCTGTAATGTGACAGCAGGTGCTAACGCACTAACTTAGATTACTCTCAAGTGCATTGGGAATTACATGTATCACTTTGAATTTGTCTTTCACCAGAAATAAACACGCACAAAAAAACCTATTTTTTTCTGTTTAATTCTAGTCCTCTTCTATTCAGTGAGACTAAGAAAACACGGTGTCTTCACTCCTCACATTTGCCACCATACATCCATATTCAGGGCCCTGAACCACACCAATTATCCCCATGCTGGGAAAAGAAGAAAGCAATGTTTTGGGGAAATTATTTCATAGGTTTACTTATACAAAAAGACCAAGAACAATTTCATTGTACGTTTAGAATAACTTAGTGATATACAAATTCATTTCCCAATGACTAGTGCTATGATTAAGTCAGGAATTGGTAAATTAAGTAAAAAAAAAAGTTATTTACCAGAATTTCCCAGAAAGAATAAGTAATCCTTGGGATGAAGAAGATTCTATGATCTTACTTGTACAATAGCACTTATGTTTCTTGATTCTATAGACCAGTAAGAATGAAGCAAATGAAATATTTCCACATTTCTATCTACAACCAAAGAAGTGGTATTGAAAATAATTTACTGGTTCTGGTCTAGTCATGCAAGACTAGATAATATATGGTTGTAATAATATATCAGCTAGCATTGTAATTTTTCAAGATGAATTATGTAATTACAGAGCCTATGATTTCTCATATATACGGTAACATTCCTGAGGTACAGTCTGTTCTAACAGCACATTAATGGTGAATCTAAAAATCAGAGAATATGAAATAATTGATTTAGAACTCCCACATAACCCTTTCAAATGTCTAAAATATAAGTACATCTGTGCCTTTTGTGAAACGGTTAGTTTTATTAATTACCTCTTCTCTGAATATAGAACTTGTTCCAATAATATCTTCTTCAAAGATGAAACTCATTGACAATTTGAGGGGAGAGGACGTTTCCTATTTCCCTAGTCATGATTTTGCCAAATGTCTATAAGCGTCTATTTCTTCTCCTCAGGTTCCCAGTTGAGATTAATTGTTTTGTTCTGTTTTGTTTCTGAAACCATAGAGTAGGGCTATTGGAAAGGATATTCAATGCGAGGTCACATAACCGAAACCTCGTAGTCCTTGTAGGACATTTTACAACTTTAAAATGGTCTCAATTTCTAATTGATAAAAATACTTGCCTCCCAGAAGTTTTACAAGGTTTAAATAAAAGATTAGGTGAGAAAATGCTCAGTAATGTGAAAGACTGCACACATTAGTATCATTATAATCGGCAATAGATACTGAAACGTTGATCGTATTATATTAATAGTTCATTAGACTAGAAAAGATCAGGGGATAGAGGAAGATGATATTTTCCATAAAATACTGAGAGCCACGAATCAGCGAACTACCTGGGAAACAGGCATGTGTGTATTGCAACCTCACCTTTGTTGTTACAACCGTCAAAAATAACTTATTTGTCAGATTTTACACTTTTACAGAAATTAAAGACTATTCATTCAGCACTGGGATCCATATAGCCCCAAGTACAAAATCTAAATAATGTGTTAAGTAGAATAAATGCATGTAGCTCTTATCAGTCATTCAATTAGATGGACTGTTGGAGACTGGGATAGGCAGGGAAGAGAGGAACCTCTAAATCATAACCTAGAACCTCTGTACAGATATACTTAAGTTGTTATTTGCTGAATTTTTATTTTAGGGAGCACTGTTTAGACCTAATACCTTAAAAATGATAAAGAAAAGACAAACAGGAAGTACAGAATTCTTTTTTGTTTTAGTTGGTTGTTTTTGTTTTTGTTTTTTTGCCTCCTGAGGTTGATTTTTGTGAACCACATTTTCCCCACTTTTAGACTGCAAACACAGATGAGACTGAGTCAGCCCTCACCAGGAGAGCACGTTGCATAGGCTGAAGCCAAACAGAGTATGTTTCCAATCCATGGTTTCCAGTTCAGTGATGGACTTGTTTCCCAGTAGAACCAATAATATGAAATAAAATTTATGGAGAAGCTTCTAGAGAAGAGTAACTTAGCTACTGATATTTAGTATAGAGCTGCTGAGGGGTCTTGCTTCCAAAATGGGGAAATAGTCTCTGAATGAGAATAATGAATAATGAGAATAATGACAGAGTTGAGTCAGCAAGATAGATGCTAGGAAGGTGAAGAAAGGGAAGTGAATTCTGCAATAGAGGGTTCCTGAGATTGGTCCTTACCCCGGGGAACCTTCAGGTAAGCTCCCCTTGCTTAAGCCAGTTTGCACTGGGTTTCTTTGACTTGCAGCTGAAAGAGATTTAAATGACAGAGTAATGGAAAATTACGAAAGTCAGCAAGTCATGAATAATCAAAATTCACAGATTTAGTAAAGATAAAAAATTAATCACCTGCCATCAAAAGCCCCTCACATAGATTCAGGCAAAGCTGCAGTCAGAAATGAAGTTAGAAGAGAAATTACATATGGGGAATCCGAGTAGGCAGCTGTCCAGAATCTAAACAAACAAGCAAATGAAAACCAGGTAAATTTTATCACCAATGGGCAAGACCAATCTGGAGTAGTAGTTCAATAAATATTTTTAATAATTTTTATTAAGGATAAATACGTGATCAAAGTCTATTGATTCATATCAATAAAAAAAGCATGAAAAAGTTAAATAATATAAAAATAGAAGTGCAGCTTGAAAAACAATACTAAAGACTATCATTGACCATTTACTATGCCAGAAATGATCTCCCTTGCTTTTTATACATCTTATGTTATCTTCACAGAATTTCCATGAGATAATGCTCTCACTTGCATTTTGAATAGATAAAACCATGCCACAAGAGTGTGGGCTTTGGAGTCAACAATTGGTTTGCAGGGAATGTTTCCACAGTATTCTCATTTCTTCATTCTCTCTATCTATTAGAATTAGACATCCATGTCCTGGCGGGGGGCAGGGGGGGGAGGTTTGCAGTGTCTCCATCATTGTGGAGAATACACCTCTGAAGATGATTTGCCTTGGCCAGAGTGATAGTGGCCATTTTGGGATTGAGGATGTATAAGAATCACATGTCACTGCTCTCTCTCTTGTATTTCTGAAATCCACCGTGGGGGGACCATGTCCCGGGTCATGAAGGCATAAACCTGAACTCACTCAGAAGCCCGAAGTCTAACAGAGCTCAACCAAATCTTGCTTAAATCAACCAAACCTTGTGCACATCATAAGGATAAAATAAATGTTTATTGCCAAAAAACAATAAGATTTTGGAGACTATTTTTATCACAGGCTTTTTTTTTTTTTTAAGAACACTGATTCTGAAGGATACACTTATTCACAACAGAAAGTATCTAGATGATATAACCACTAACCCAAAGACAAAGCCTGATTTGAGTGGCCAATGGGATCCAGAAAGTTCTTGCACCTGGCTAAGAGAAGCACTGATCCTGACTTACTGACCCTCTACCTGCAGTCAATAAGGTTTAAAGTCATTTACAATCAGACATGTGTTACAAATGGTTCAGGTCCCCATAGGGAGGGATTACAGCAAGATCCCAGGCCTCAATGTCCATGTAGGTTCCATGTAAAATCCATGTAAAATCCTTGCCACTTCCTAGTCGTACTAATCCTACAACACTTTTTTTTTTGTTGTTGCATCCCCAAAATATGACAAATAACATCTAACTCACAGGGCTGCTCTGAGAGTCTATTGACGTAATGTTTTATCACTATCTGGAACAATGTCCAGCCCAGAGCTAGCACCTAGTGAGCAAATGGTGGCTCAACCTGGGGTAGTTGTATCTATCAATAGCGTTTGTCATGATCACTCCTAAATAATCATAGTGACCTATTTTGACAAGGGAGTCCCGTGGCGTAGCAAAGTGTACTTGAGCTGGGAAATACATTTGGCTGATGTGTGTTTCCTTTGGAAAGAAAAATGCAAAACAGAAGAGGCAGTTGCCCATCAGGCAATGATGGCAGATATCCTCTCGGGTTTCTCCTTGAAGACATCAACCTCAAGTGGATTGTAAAGATTTATTTGCTCTCAGTTTTATTGATTCCCTGATTTGATTTCAACGATAAAAAGCCAACAAGGACAGCAGCTATCCCTTCGTTGATTTTCATCAACGGCTTAGTAAAATTATATGGCGTGCATCACGAGGATAAAATATCTGAAAATAGTCTTGCAATAACAGATACTACTTTGTAGGTCCAGATGAGAAGGTGGCTACCTCACCGAGACACCCTACAAGGGAAGGAGGAACAGTGGCAGTGGGCAACTGAACTTGCTCCATTATTCTTGAAGATGTAAATTCAAGGTGTGGCAAGAGAAGAAGCAGTAGGATAGTTCTGTGTGAGTATTCATTACTGACGAGATCTTTGGTAAACTCTTCACACTATAAGTGGCTTAATTAATATGACCAGCCTCTGGAATCAATATTATTGTTCCTGTTATGCAAAAGAGTTCCTTCCCATGATGGCACCACCACTTGATCCTACATATATTTTGTGCCTAAGACTATATTCTGAAACACTTTGCTGATATCTTTCCTTTTGTTCATCTATTTATTCTTTCATAAAATACTTATTAAACTTCCTCTATGTGCTCAGCAAAAATTCTTGCTCTCACGGAATTTCTAGGAGGCATGGAGACAGTAAATGAATGAGCAAGCATATTCGGATAATAAATACTTTGAGGGGGTAAAGACAAGCAAGAAAGAACAGAGAATGTAGCAGAGGGGGGTTGCTGTTTTCAGGAGATGATCGCCTCGGAGAAGGCTTCATTGATAAGGTGACAGCTGAGCAGCTCCTAAGGAAAATCTGCTTGCCAGCCATGTGGACATTTGGACTAAGATCATCCCAGGCAGACAAAATAACATGGAGAAAGGATTTAAGGCAGAGCCGTGTTGGATATGTTTAAGAAAGAGCAGATAATCCAGAGAGAGCAACAGTGGTGAGAGAAAAGATGAGAGAAATGGTGGGAAGGCAAGTCACATGGGGACCCACAAACCATCACAAGGGCTTTTCCCCCATGTGATGTGGGAGGTCACAGGCAAGTCTGGAGAAAAACTGTGGCACCATCTGCCTCACGTCCTTGAAGGTTCTATCTGGTCTCTGTACTGACAATAGGAGGTAAGTGCAGAGAAACTAGTGGGAAGCCTAGTTCAGTAGTCCAAGTGAGAAATAATGATGGTTCATATCACTGCAATTGCGGTGGAGGAGGCTGACAGTGGAGCCCACAGAATTTACTGATGGATGGGACATGAGATGTGAGAAAACAAGGGATTTGAGGATTGTTCTAAGTTGTGCAGTATAAGTAACTGACTTGAGTTGGTTAAATTTGAAATAATATGACTGTAGTGTTAAGGGATGAACTTAATGGGGAAGCACTTAAACAGCCCGGGGTGCAGAAAGAATGGATGTAGGGGGAAGGAGATAGATAGTGGAATAAACGATAGAAGGAGAGACAGACTCTGAAAGCACTGACTCATGTTGATGTTGGGTTTGAATACCAGGTGGTGATGTTTTGTGAGGCAAGCCTTAAAAATCCGGAATAGGCTCTATTTATTTTTGGAATTCTGTAAATCATTACAAAAAGCAACCTTAGAGATAAAATATGTAAGATGACATTATTCTGCCCAAAAGGTTAATGGAATAAAGTGTAAGTGAAGATTGTCATCTATTTTATGCCATTCTCAGAAGTGCACTTAAGGGGCACCTGGGTGGCTCCATCCATTAAGTGTCTGATTTCTGCTCAAGTCGTGATCTCACAATTTGTGAGCTCGAGCTCCGTGTCAGGTTTTGTGCTGAGCATGAAGACTGCTTGGGATTATCTTTCTCCCTCTCTCTGTGCCCCTCTCCCATTCCCACTCTCTCTCAAAATAAAGAAACATTAAAAAAGAAGTGGATTTAAGCTGGTGGTGGGGATAATGTGCATTTATTTCCTGAAGGCACAGTTTCACAGATATCTGCTTTGGTGAAGGCATGTGAACAGGTCGACATGTGTCTTTGGAGCTTGGAAACAATCATTTACAACAAACTGAGTTACAGACCATCACTAATCACAAATCTTGGCTCACTTCTGTGGGTATATATTTGATTTTTGTGAACATTCTAAGGTGATTTAGAGACCACCTTCATGACAAGGCCATTCAGATCCAATGGGGACTGAGAGTCAGAAAATTAGATGCCATCATGAAGTAGTGGAATATGCTAGTGCATGGGTCAGAAATCACTTCCAAACATATGTTGAACAACAAAATACTAAGACAATCAGCCAGTCTGTAAATATGATTTCTTTAAAAAAGAGCTCTATTATGGGGTGCCTGGGTGGCTCAGTCTGTTAAATGTCCAACTCCAGCTCAGGTCATGATCTCACAGTTTGTGGGTTCAAGCCCCATGTCAGGCTCTGTACTGACAGCTCAGAGCCTGGAGCCTGCTTCGAGTTCTGTGTCTCTGTCTCTCTCTGCCCCTCCCCTGCTCACACTTTGTCTCTGTCTCTGTCTCAAAAATGAATAAAACATTTTTAAAAAGTCATAAAAAGATAGCTCTATTATGAATATAGCAATTAATGTGTTATGTAATAAAATTTCTATTGCAGTCATTTATTTAATAAGATTGATAATAAATGGGGGTAAATTAATTAGGACAAGTTCTTAATTTTATTTCTTGATGTGCTTTTATACTAATATCTTGTATGGTATTTTTTAAATGACTCAGAGAACAATAAGCTCTTTAATAACTAGGAAATGTCTGAGAATTCAAGAGTAATCTGGGATTCAGGAAATTATCCTTCACTTATCCTAAAAAGATTTACAAAAATAAAGAAGGTGAAGAAAGAGAAGACACAGTGCCAGGCAAACAGAGATTGGCTTTTCACTCTTTACAAAAGGGATGTTTTCTTCCTCTGTCTTGTATTTCCTCTTTATTTCCCTGGGAGAACAGACAGTGAGAAAAACACATTACTCAAAACATGTCTGAGACCTAGAGAAAATAATAAAATCAAGTGATAGGTTACAAATGAGAAAAGGGTCTGGCAAATGAAATATCTAATGACAATGAAGATAAAGAGAATGTGTAGGAGCAGACGAAGAGAAAAGGTAGTAGAAGGAAAGACCTATAGATTCAATCACAGACAGGGCCTGAAAATTAAATGCCCCTACCAAAAATCAGCTTGCAGGGAGATAAAAAGAAAATGGGAATTGTAGACAGGAGAGGGTAAGTAATGCAGTCTATCCTTTCACAGAATAGAACCTGGGTGTAGAGAGAAGAAGCCATTAATATTGTTTATCCACTCAGATGTCATNGAAGGAGCACAAGCGTGATATGTGCAGGGCTGGCTGTGTGTGTCATTACAAAGCCGGCATGTGAGGAGAGCTCTGGTTTGAGGAACAAGCGACCTAGAATCTAATTCCAGATCTGTCACAACTCACCAATGTCCTATAGGAAGTCCCTGGGCCTCTCAGCTTCATCATTTTAAAATGGAATAATCGAGGGGTGCCTGGGTGGCTCAGTCGGCTAAGCATCCAACTTCAGCTCAGGTCACGATCTCACAGTTTGTGGGTTCAAGCCCCTTGTCAGGCTCTGTGCTGACAGCCAGCTCAGAGCCTGGAGCCTACTTCTGATTCTGTGTCTCCCTCTCCGCCTGACCCTCCCTTGCTCACGCTGTCTCTCTGTCTCTCTGTCTCTCTCTCTCAATCTCTCTCAGAAATAAATAAAACATTAAAAATTTTTTTAATGCAATAATCAAACTCAATGGTTTTTAAGGCCCTTCCCGCCGCTAGTGTCTAAAGACTTATGCAGTGTCTACCCATGCCCTGCCCGGTGATAGGCATCAGACCCCAAAATAGAGGACAGATAAATTAATTCACTTTGGGACTTCTTGATCAACCTTTTTGATTGCTCTTCACTTTTATTCCTGGAGAGAAGTCTGTAAAAGCTTTTCAAACAAATGTTCATTACCTTATTAACTTGTCCATCTTTCAAGTCTTATGATTTATTAAATCCCATCGGTCTGAAAATACCCATCATGAAAATGTAATGATTCTCCCAATGGCTGTCTAGAATAGGATCACAGGAGGTACAGAATCGTCAGTTGCTAGAGTGCTATCTGTAAAATGCCAGACTCCTCTATATCTGGAATTTCTTTATCTCAAAGAATGTTGGTACTAGAATAGATTTAAGAGAACACAATGAGTACTTTACAAAGGAATTCTTGAATATCTTTTTTAAAGAGCCACTTTCTTTAGTACACTTAAACTGTGCTCCATGTTCAGCACAAAACTGATTTTAAAATATCAGTTAAAAAAAACTGTTTGTATATAGCTTCTCTATTTCATCGCTGACTTTTTAAAAAAACAACACTTCCAGGCACATATTTCACCAAAATTACTTACACTACCCGTCACATGGAGCCATTTAATTTTAAAAGATGATGATTTGTTTACGGGACTAAAACTCTAATCGACTTAAGAAAATGCAGAAACAGAGTGGAGAGGGTCTAGAAATAGATTTGTCATTAATTAGCTATGTTATCACTTAATAAAACTATTCCAGTAAAAATATTATGGCAAACCCAAACATCCAAGAAGTATCAATGCCCCTCTTGCCATACACACGAACCGTTATCTCACGAGAGAGAGAGAGAGCGAGAGCAGGGAAGGGGCAGAGAGAGAGACACACACAGAATCTGAAGCAGGCTCCAGGCTTTGAGCTGTCAGCACAGAGCCCGACGCGAGGCTTGAACTCAGAAACCGTAAGATCATGACCTGAGCTGAAGTCGGACATTCAACCAACTGAGCCACCCTGACGCCCCAAGAAGCTGACTGTTGATGTTGATGACTCTAACCAGTGACTTTTAGAGAATGTCAGAATTGAGACAATATAGTCTCTGTTCCCTGGGAAATACACATATTACCATGTTTTATTCCAACCCCATCCTTAACCACCAACCCCACCCAAGGAAGTCATATAAAAAGATATTTTACCTTTAAATTTTGAGGAAAGTTTCCTACTATTCATAATTGTGGCTTGGTGATTACATGGGGCTTGAAGAAATTATTGACTTTTAGGATCTAATCAGAAATTCAATCTGTAGGAAATTGTTTTAACAAAATAATCACAGATGGCTGCAAATACTAACACGTAATGGTATATACCTCTTATTATTATGTATAATTTGAAAATTTTAAGTAGCCTACATATCAATGAGTAGATATAGATAGACAGATATAGAGATAGATTCAATTACACTCATACCATATAACATATGGTATAACATATGTAAAAATATTTGCCTCACATTTTTAATAAAGATGCACACAAATTAAAAGAGCCCCAGAAAATAATGTTTAAGGCAATAAGGAAATTGAAAGAATATGAACAGCATTACTCCGCTGTTGTCTTTTAAACTGCATGTAAAATAAATACACAGCAAGATGTTAACGGACGTTATGCTATCAGGGTTATCCTCCTGCATCTTTTCGGCTTGGATATTTCTCTTCGATAGATCTTCTCATATTACTCAGTTGGTCTTTCTTTTCTCCATGACAGGTCAAGCAGCTCAAACACATTATCTGGCTACAACACAGGTGCAGGTTTCTGTTTTAGTTTCAATATTTTTTTTATAGTCCTATAGGAAAACAAAGCCAACTTCAAATAGATGGAAGAAATGGAGGTCACAGACCTCTACTTGATCAGTGCCCTTTTTCTCAAACCGCCCATTGATATTTAAAACCTCAAGTACTCTACTTCATAAAATCAAACTAACATAGGGGCATGCATTTCAGGCCCTGTGCCAAATAATTTGGAAGAGATCATAGCACAGGTCAGAAAAAGGCAAGACAGAAGAATACTTCTGTGTGTCGATATTCACAAGGATTCGTGTTTTCAAGCTAATATATTCCTTGCCTTTCTTCTCACCAGCACTTCTGAACAAAGGAAATTAAAACATAAGGAACCACTAGAAAAGGGGGGAAAGTATCCCAGAGTAACATCATATAATGTGTAGGTGTGACATTATGTGGAAAGGGGGATGCTATTTGCGTTGGTGCCCATGACCCTTAAAGTAACTGGCAGAGGTAGACTTAAATGTTTCTAAGTCATAGTTGTTTCAGCTCTCCTCGGTGGATATAATACTGCCAGCTTCACGGGATTATGGTCAACTAAAAATGAGCTAATGATGGTGCAGTACTTAGCAGAGCAAAGAAAGGGCAAACACTCAGAACTGGTAGGTGACCCTAGCAGTAGTCAGCATGATGCTGCTAAAGGAATGGGAGTATATCCAACGTTGTTTATGGTGGCCATGGCCCTGGTGGTTAATGGCGGGGGAAGTGGAGGTTATAGGCACAGCACTAGACAAAGCCCTAGGGAGACTATGTTTCACAGTAATTATATATTGGTAATGTAGGCATTCCTGAAAACCAAGGAAGGACCTAATCCCATCATGCTCTATGTCAGGGATGAGCAAACTAAAGCCTGCCTCTTAGTTCTGTATGTCCAGAGAGCCAGGAATTATATATATATATTTATATATATAAATATTTATATATATATACATATGTATAATATATATGTATATATATTATATATATGTATGTATATATACATACAAGTATGTGTATATATGTATGTATATATATGTATATATACACAAACACACACATATACACATATATAATTTTGGACACATATATAATTATATATGTGTATATATACACATATATATGTACGGTTATAATTTATTTTTTAATGTTTGTTTATTTTTGAGAAAGAGCACGTGAGAGTGGTGGGTGGGGGCAGAGAGAGGATCCAAAGTGGGTTCTGAGCTGACAGCAGCAAGCCTGAAGAGGGACTCCAACTCACAAACCATGAGGCCATGACCTGAGCTGAATGAAGTCTGATGCTTAACCAACTGAGTTACCCAGGTGCCCCTAAATGGTTAGATTTCAAATGGTTATATATGCACTTACAGAATATCCTTAACTTTGCCTCTTGACCCACACAACCTAAACTATTTACTAGCTATTTCTTTAGAGGAAAAGTTTGCTGACCTCTGTCTTATTCTGGTTACTACAAGACTCTCAGGACATATCTTTTTTTTTTTTTATAGACTATTTTTTTTAATGTTTTATTTATTTCTAGGAGAGAGAGACAGCGTGAACAGGGGAGGGTCAGAGAGAGAAGGAGCAGGCTCCAGGCTCCGAGCTGGCAGTCAGCACAGAGCCCGACGCAGGGCCCGAATTCACGAACCGCGAGATCATGACCCAAGCGAAAGTCGGACGCTTAACCGACTCAGCCACCCAGGCGCCTCTCTCGGGACATATCTTATCCCTTTGATCAAATCTCTTGCGCTCGTACTCCCTAATCTGATGCAATTTGACAACTCCTTAAGTACCCACACCGTTAGCAAAATCCCCTCATTTCTCACAGTCTTCTCTGTTTCCTCACCTTCTGAAGACAGATTCCTCTCTTTTTTCTCCTACACAGCTGGTAACTTTAAGCCCAGAATGGGAAACATTATCCTCCCTGCTTTTTGTGACACTTCAGCTTGTTCTCCTTCTCTCTGAAAAATCCAAGTTTCTTTGAAGTCCATACTATCAAATAAAGTGTATTAATTAAGATGGCCTTAATTATGATTCACTAGTAACCATTATCTTACTGCTAAAACCAACCAAGGATTCTTTCTCATTCACTTAATGCATCCATCGCTGGTCAGTGGAAAACCTTACCCTATGTCACCATCATTTAGAAGCCAGATGGATGGAATCTACATCTGGTCACTCATCATGGCAGCAATAAAGAGACATGGAGGCTAATGTATGGCTTCTTCCAGACGGCCTTCCGGAGGTAGCATCTCATGTTCACATTAATGGACCAAAGTGATTCATATGAACTGACATAACTTCTTGGGGGTATTTCTACCAAACGACTTGAAAGAGAGGAATAGGAAATATTTCTGAACGTCACTAACATTCTCATTCCCCACCACCCAGTGTCCTTCCTTATTGCAGTCATCTGACCATTGTCTCTGATTCCTTGGAGTGTTAGCAGATGGTCCATCTCCCTCTTTCTTATAATTTTTCCCAATACTAAGTGATGTTAATGTCCACACAGATTATTTTAATATCTGCCACTCAGTTACTTGACTTTCCCATCACTCCACCTCAGTTATTTCCCCTATTGTCATAACCTAGACCTTGAAATTACTCTGACTGTAACCCTTCATAATCTCAAGCTTGCTCTTCTCCTCTTTAACACTTCCAATCTTCCCATATCAACCTCTCCCATCTGCCAAGTCTAACATTGCCGTACCCCACTGGGACTTCCCATCCACTGACCCTACACATTTTCACTCTTGATCACCCTACATCTTCATTTCTTTCCCTATTTTTCTTATATCTCACAGTCTATCATTATATACCACTGTATTATACATCACTATATTATATATCACCATCACTATATCTCATAGTTCTATTTGTCCTTCTCCCTTCCTTCCTACACCTTTAGGAAAATGCAACCGGATTAAATCCTGATCTTCACCTATGCCACACTGAACCCAAATAAAAACAAGAACTTAGAAAAACACAGTCTTGCTGACTATCCTCACTGTAAATTCATGATCACAAATTTTTATGGGGATCTTTAGAACTTCCCACAGACACAGGAATATTCCCCTAGACAATCTACTTTGCCGTTCTTTCCAAGGTTCTTACTAGTCCAACGGCCAGCAGAATAAGCATTGCCTAGGAGCTTGCTGTTCATGCAGAATCACAAAGTGCACCCATACTGTGTCAGAATTTGCATTTTAACAAGAAACTCAGGTGATTCGTATTGTACATTAAAATCCAGGAATCTCTACCATGGGTAACTGGTTCAAATGGGCTGCAGATGCACCATGGCCTTTGACTATTCCTGTTTACCTGCTGAACTTATAGCATTAGGATGCTTAAGGCTCCGTCTTCAGACATGTTCTCAACGTACACTTGGGTTCATTGTAGATCTGCAGTGACCAAGCATGTCACCAGTCACACTGTCTCCATGTGCTTCAGATGTTTGCGTCCAGTGTCTTCTACCGTTATATCCCTACTGGGATGTCTCACAGGCACCTTAGATTAAACATCTCTAAAACAAAATTCTTGATTCTCTGTCTAGCCCTCCCCAACCATCAATCTGTTCCTCCTACCATATTTCTGAGCTCAGTAAAGGCAATTACATTTTTCAAGGTGGTCAGACAAAAGTCTTGGCATGATCTTGACTCCTTGCTTGTGTGCCTTATGTCTAGTCCACAAAAAAGTCTAACCGGCTGTATTTTCAATTACATCCAAATCTGATCATTTCTCACTTCCTCCACTGCCCAATCCTAGTTAAAACTGGCATTATCCTTCACATGAATTATATTGAAAGCCTTCTAAATTGTCATCTTCCTTCCCCTTTGGTCCCAATTCCAGCCTATGTATTCACACCGTAGTTAGAGTAATCCTTTTGAAACCAGTCAGATCATATTATCCCTCTGCTCAGAATTTTCCAGTGGGTTCTCATTCTCACTCAGAAGAGAATACAATTTTTTCATGGTCTAAAAGATCTGGCTTCAACTTCATTTCTGACTTCAGGTTCATTTCCTGTTTTTTTTTCCCCCTTGCTCAATTCTTTCCTGTCATGTTGGTCTTATCGTCTACCTTGAACATGCCAAACATACTCTCAACCCAAGGACTTTTATAACCTGCTCTTTTTCCTGCTTAGAATGTTCTTCCCCCGATAGCTATGTGGCCAGCTTTTCCATTTCCTTCCAGTCTCTTAATAAAGGCCTTCCTTCATCTCACATACATATTCACCCCATCACTCTGTATTCCTTTGTTTATTATGACCTAAATATGCTTCTCATAATACTTACCACTACCTGAGATCTTTTGTATCTGAATATGTATATTTGCATGGATATTCTTGTTCTTAGCACATACGGGGCACTCAATAAATATTAGTTTTGTAAAATAATGAATAAATAAATTATTGGACCTAGTCATGAATTTCTTGGGGAAATATCAATAAAGTTTTTAAATCAAATACTATAATTTTATTTCTGATTTTAAAACATAATAAATTACTATTTTAGAAATTTTAGAAAATACAGAGGTGACATATATTTAAGAAGATGATATTAAGCCTATCATTTAGATAAAATGGTTATAAGCATTTTGACATGTTTATATCATGTCCACTTTATTATAAAAATATTTGTATTTTATGAAATAAATTTTCATATGTACAATATTCTATCCTGCTTTTATATGTCACATTACATAAGAATTTTATATAAAATGATGTAATCATGTAATGATTCTGCCTTATAAGCACATAATTTTTTTTGTCACTATCTTATTATTAGACATCAAGCTAACTAGTTCCAAATTTTGCCGTTTTAAAAGTGTCCAAGAAAACGTCTTATACATAAACATTTATGCATCTCTGGTTATTTACTGAAGACAAATTACAATAGGTTGAATTACTGGGTCAAAGGGAATATTTGAAAGGCTTCTGATATATATAATCAAATTAGCCTAATGAATGTGTGACTTAACATTCCTGCAAGAAGAATCTGAGAATTTAGACTCATCACATCCCCGATACAAAATTCTTTGCTCATTTAAGAAAATCGCCAATACTATAGATTAAAGATGCTATCTCATTTTAATTAGAATATTTTGATTAGCAATGAAGTTGGTTAGTTGTCCTCACCTTTTGAGACCAAGTCTTAAGCGTATGCTCTGCCCGGCACTTCTGGTCCAGGTGAAGCCTGTCTCCCAGAAGCATGAATCCCTCCTCCGCAGTAAGAAAGAAATCACTTCAGTTTTATTCATTAGGACTGGCCTCTTGCCAAATACCTTTTCATCATTCTTTCTCAAATGTTGACCTGACCCAGTGCTGTCTTGCAATTGATCCAGTCAACGCCTAATTAAAGGTGTGTATATGGATGGTAAATAAGCCACACTGTAATTTATAATGACTTTATTTCAAGAATTGTTTACCTATGGGGAAATGAGATTTCTTCTCTGTGCATTCAAACAGCATCTCTATCAGGATCTCCAAATCAACCCAAATGGATTTACCACAAGGATTTTATGTCTCAGATTTCCCCAAGGCAACAGACCAAAAGCACAATTTATGCGGCGACATAATAAACTGTTACTTGTTTCAATGTGATTTGCAGGACACTGTTAAATCTTTCCTCGCCAATATAATTTATTTAACTTACCTTCCACGATGTCTTAAATTTTACCATTATAGAGACCCTTTGGCTAATGAATTTCAATGCTTTCAGGTGTGAATTTATGGTACCAAGAACCAGCATTAAAACATGAGGCTCTTTTAACTCAGTATCAGCCTATGCCTTTTTGATCCAAATTCTGAAGGGAATGTGTAGCTGAAGAAATCGTGGGCTATCAGCAAGGGTATTTCAGAATATGAAGCATTGTTCTAGGGGAAAAACATAAATTTTAGTTAAGATTCCGAAATTGGGGATGAGAAGATGGAAGTATGCTCTGAAACTATTAATATTAGAAATTAATTTCTAATAACATTAGAAATATTCTAGGATGGGAGACTGGGAAATAATATAGTCATAAGTGAAAACTTCCAACATGGGTGGAGGAATAGGAAATAGCATTGCACGTGACCCATGTTTGAATACCCTGGTGCAAGGTTCTCAGACTCCAGCTTGCATTAGGATTTTCTGGAGGGTGTATTGGAATGGATTGCTGGGCCCCAGCCCCAGAGTTTCTGACCCAGCTGGTCTAAGTGGGGTTTGAGTATTTGCATGTCCAACAAATTCTCAGGTGATACTGATGTTATCAGTTAGGGACCTTGAGAACCAGTGGCCTACAGTGTTAGGTGCCATCCCCTGCTATAGAACTGAAGGAATCTAGGGGAAAAAAAAAAACACGAAATTTGAGAGGCCTATTATCTTTAAGTCTCTGCTGAAGGGAAAAAAAACCTTCAAACTATTCTTAGACGTGTACAGTATAAAGCCTCATTTAATACAATTCTGTTATACCATGAGGAGCTCTTAGAGAAACTCTTCCTGAAATTCTTAGACTAAGATTGTCAGGTTTAGCAAAAGAAAAGAAAATCATATATAGATATAGATACACATATATGTATGCACATACATATATGTGGGTACATATACATATATATCGCAGATGATTGAATTTAAATTTCATATGAATAATATTTATAAGTTATAAGTATGCCCCATGACCTCAAATTCAAATTTACTAGACAGTCTGTATTTTATCTGCCAATCCCATCTCTAAAAAACCAATGTGGGAAAGCTTCTAGAAAAGTGGAATGCAATAATTCCATCTTCCAAATCAGAGATAAAGAGAGAACTTAAAAGATGACTTCTGAAACACCAGAGGACCGGTTGTGAGTGCTTTCAGTTAGTAGTCCATCTTCTAAGTGGATGGCTCTTGCTTCTGCTTAACAAGCTGCAGAAGCAGTAAGGGGAAAAAACCCAGAACTGAGTAGAAAGAAACCAAAAACTGAAGTGGGTGGGACTAAATCTCTGCCACACCATCCCTGCCCCCAATTCTATCACTTTGACCTTGTTCTGCAACAGTCTTGGGCAATTCAGAGGATAAAGGAAGAGTAAGCAGCCTAATGCAGTGTTTTTGTGAAACGATATTAGTCTATACCGAAAAGGGAAATTCTAGGCACTTTTAAAAATTGAGTTTAGGGGCACCTGGGTGGCTCAGTCAGTTAAGCGTCTGACTTTGGCTCAGGTCATGATCTCATAGTTCGTGGGTTCAAGCCCCGCAGTGGACTCTGTGCTGACAGCTCAGAGCCTGGAACCTCTTTCAAATTCTGTATCTCCCTTTCTCTCTGACCCTCCCCTGTTCATGCTGTCTCTCTCTCTCTCTCACT
The DNA here is from genome assembly GCF_008692635.1 of Crocuta crocuta. Taxonomy (NCBI): domain Eukaryota; kingdom Metazoa; phylum Chordata; class Mammalia; order Carnivora; family Hyaenidae; genus Crocuta; species Crocuta crocuta. The sequence continues at coordinate 3,041,917 of NW_027532589.1, forward strand.
CTCTCTCTCTCTCTCAGAAATAAAAAAAAAAAACATTAAAAAACATTAAACATTGCGTTTAATGCAAGGCTTTGGTGAAAGGGAGATGAAAGCTCTGGGGGTGGCTGCCATGTCCCTTATGGCTGCAGAAACAAAGGTTTGCCACCACCCTGTGCCTGTGATTATGTCCCATTGAAAACCTTGCAGTCAGATCTGAGATGCCTCATCTGGAAACAAGACACACGTTTGCCAGCAACCAATGCCAGCATTTCCACGGTTTCTGCCAGGGGTACCACGGCCACTTTATACAGCTGTGCCAGAGAGTAGAAAAAGATGGCTCTCCTGTTCTCCTGCCTTGTAATCTCACTCCAGTATGTCTCATTGGCTGAATATGACAGGAAGCCAACTGGCAAGGGAGTTTGGAGAAACATGCTTTACAGTCTTGCAGCCCTGGTAGGCAAGGGAAGAGTATAAAAGGGTTTGTATGGAGTTGAGAAAATACAGACACCATTTGGCACAGTCCACTCCTGGCAATTCATTTCCGGACCCTCCGTTCCTCCCATAATTATACTTCCAGACAACAACCTTAATGATATCAGGTTTGTCCACAGCAAAAATCAGTTAACCTCATAAATATACTTGTGCCCCCAAAAGGGCCACACACTAGATTAAATAAGTGAGTGTCTAATATTAATTCCATTTCTAACTTAGTTACAAGCCCACTTACATATACTACCATCTAAAGAAGCCATTGAAATGCTTCCTACATAATATAGTAGGAAAAGAGGAGAGGAAAAATGAAAAATATATAAAATATGCATATAGCAAGCATATAGGAAAATAGGAAAAGTCGCTACAGTCCTCATTTCTGTAACTTTCCATGAGGGCACAATTGGTATTTATAACTTCCTTAATCAATGATTTATGTCATCTTCTCTTTGCCCTAGCCAATACCCCAGCTGGTTGATGCTCTTAATCTAGCATTTGACCTAAACATTTTTTTTTAACATTTTGATTCCTTATTGGCTCTGCTTTTTCTTACTGGATTTCCATAATCTTCCATTAATGTTACCATTGTTCATGCAAGTACTAAGAAGCACCTCAGAGAGTCCCTTGGGCTTCTTAGTCTTCCCTGCCCCTAATAGCAATGTTCTATTTCCATTTGATAATAAGAATAATACCCCCCCAGCCTGTACAGTAATCTCATTATTTGCCTCTAGGTTCAAGGCATGAGGAGTTCAAAATAACCAGATAGCAGTCTCAACTTTGATTTGATTGAAAATAATAATGTGAGGGGCGGCTGGGTAGCTCAGTTGGTTACACCAGCCGACTTCAGCTCAGGTCACGATCTCGTGGTTCATGAGTTTGAGCCTCACGACAGGCTCTGGGGTGACAGCTCGGAGCTGGGAGCCTGCTTCAAATTTTGTGTCCCCCTCTCCCTCTCTGCCCTCTCATGATCAGGCTCTGTCTCTCTATCTCTCAAAAATAAATAAATGAAAAACAATTTTTTAAAAAGAAAATAATACTGTTATCCTTAGAAATTTTCCTACCGGGAACTAAAACTCCTAAATCAAATAAGTCCAAAATTGTAGCGACAGGAAACAAATGTTCATAAGTCTTTTATTTGGTGCATTAGTGAATGAGTCATTCTTGCTTCCACTCTTGACTTTCAGACTTTGGCATTCTCGCTGTGAAGGAAACCGCATGACATATTCTCATCACAGGTTCAAAGCACATATCACACCCTATAGAAACAGCCCAACCTCCCAAGGTGTTGTCTTCCAACTGGTGTCAAAAGCAGCGTATTATTCTTGAAAACCTGCTGCTTCAGGATGACGTGTAAACACCGTGACCAACGACTTCCATGCAGGGGGGCTGCCAGAGAGTCTGTCCTACCTTCTCATGCAGTTCATTTCTGTGTTGAAAATCTGATCAAGCCCCGTCTCATATACAGCACTGATGTTTGATGCCAACCTGCTAGTGCTGCCACCACTCCCTTCACCATCACTGACTGGAGGTATCTTCTTTTCTCCTTGTCCCACCTTCCAATTTCTTGCTGCCTCCCCATTGGCAGAACCTGGCAGAAATCTGATGGAAATGTAATAAGTGGGCTTCTAGCTCCATTGACAGAAAATAGTCTACAGTAAGACACGTATGGAGGTGAGGAAGGACAAACACCACCCAACACAAGCACAATGCTGAAGGAATGTTAGGAAAATGAAAGCAAATAGTCATAATAACTCACTTCTCCCAATGTCAAAATTACTGTTATCTATTTAATCCAATTCTTTCCTGATCTCAAGCCCCAACCCTCACCAAGGAGAGGGAAACGTTTAATTTCTTTTTTCAAGAGCAAAACAGAGTCTTAGAGAATACAAAATGAGACTTTATAATTGGCAATTTAAAAAGTACTTACCTTAATACAGGTCACATGCTTTGCTGAGCATTTTACTTGTATAGTATCACTGAACTCAAACAATCCCATGGATAAGCACTGTGATGGCCCTAATCTCAATGATGAGGAAACTGAGGTATAAAGAGGCTAAAGAATTTTCCCCAGGTCACCCAGGCAGCAAATGGTACAGCCAGGACAGACACCCAGCCAATCTGTTTCCATTACTCACGTTCTCAATCACCGTGACTGCACGGCCCCCAACCAAATCTCACTTTGCTTCCAATGACTCTCATAACCAAGCTATCACTTTTTAAAACAGTTTGCCAGGACTAAATTTGGGTTAATTGTCCCACTGAGCTGTATTACCATTAATTCTCCCAAAAGAATTAATGAGTTAGATCAGTATATACTAGACACATGCAGCCCACAACCTCAGCCTGATTTCTTGTTATGTGAAAGTGGACCAAGCAAACAAATACAGTCAAAGGAAGGACATGATATTTGGCACAGAGCAAGCAAATGATAATTGCGTACTGATGAATGGACTAATCATGTCTCTCTGCAAACGTGCAAAATGTACGCACCATGTTTCATATAAAATAAAGCCACTGTCTTCTATATGGTGTTTAAGAAATTTCTTCAAGTGCGAAGCATTAGGCTGTAAATTATTTTAACTTCCTCCTCTGTTCTGTACCCAGTGAAGGAGAGCTACCCCAGTCCAACATCTTTATTTTAGAAGAAAGGCAAAACTTACCAACTCTTTTAAGGAAATCAGACAAGGTTATTAGGCTACAAAGCCCAAAAGATATTATACTGACATGTTCTGAGGTCACACACCACAGAAGCAATATATCAGGGGTCCCTAAGTAAGGGTTTGACTTTTGGTGCCCTCTCTAAAGTCTTGAACACACTTTAATTATCTCTGAGTTATGAATAATAGCGAAGCCAATTAGAATAAGGTTATAGTTTCAAGGGTGGACCCATAAAAAGAAAGCTCTGGCTCTCACAGCAAACACCAAGAGAGTCCTCAGACATGAGATTTTCGGGTCCTGGACCTATATATAATCACGAGTCCTGATTCTCCTTGTCCTTAGCTAATAGAAATGGAAATTGTAATGTGGACCTTATTATCCCTTCATGAAAAAAATAATTAATTAATAATGAATGTCCTGATTGTCCTTCATCCTATTAATGTAGCTGGACGAAACTAAAAGACAAAGGAGTGCTCTGAAGAAATTGACAAGAGGGAAACAATGTCCCAGAGGGTCCCTTCTCCAAGTTTCTTGCTTGTCCTCTTCACAGCTCCTGTCTGCCCTCTGTGCTCTTATCCTCAGGTGCTGCAGGATCACTTCACTCCCGCCATTAGGAAAATGTTAATGGAGGTACTTCCTTTTTCTATACTAGCTTCTATCGCATTTCCCCAGGAACCGCCCGCCTCTCCTCATCCCCAACCCTGACCTAGACAGCTGCCTCCTTGTGGTACACCCTTGGAAAATGACTCTTCCTGTGCCACCAAATCCCTGATTCACTGTTGCCTTTCTAGAAAAAGTCAGACAGGGAAAAGGTCTAATCATTCATTCATCGGCAGAAAACTTTAATTTATTGATCAGTTTACTCAGGTGCTCATCTTGCTCTGTTCTGTCCCCTAGAGCATATCTTCTTTCTTTTGTTTTTTGGGTTTGTTTTTCTTAATGAAGCCTTAAGGCTTATCCTTCACACCTAACTACCAGCTGCATCCCCACAGCAGGCATCTCCTTAATGTGACAGGCAAGCACATTATGCTAAGTAGATAATCACAACAATTAACTGAAAAGGTTATAATTTCATCCTGTTTGGTACAGTTGGCCTGTCGGAAATAATTATGTTAAAATAGATCTCAAGCCTCCCTCTGCAAAACTGAGGTGGGGGTGGGGGGGGAAGAAAGAAAGAAAAAGACAACAGCTAAGAACTTCCAACTCAACCAAATTGAATATTCTGGAAGTTCACTGCTGGCTGAAACCCTAGGGAGATATTTAGCAGAAGAGTCCTCTCAACTGAGTTGGAAATGTTCACTTTCTAGTTCAATGATGCTCAATATAAATACTGAACACAACGGATATGGCAGACTTGCGAGGTGTAAGACCTGGCCAGAAAGGTGAGCTGTCACCATTCACAAAGAGACGAGAAGAATTATAGGAAGAGTTCTATTAATAGCTCCAAATCCTACCTTCAGCTTTGCTTGTCTTCCTGTTTGGCATCTGAGTTGATCTAGAGGTGGGTATTTGCATTCTGGTGTCTTGTTTCCACTCCCAATCCAGTTAGCTGTGTAGGAGCACCTCATTATACCTCTCTAATGACCATGTTCATTATTAATAAAATTAAAAACCTGAACTAAAGTGTTAATATTAATTCTACTAAAATTTGTGATACCAAACATACACAGACTTCAGCGACAAAAACTTATTTCATTAGCAGCCTTCTCATTGCCTCTGGAAGAAAGTTATTTCTACTTGATTTCATTGCTTCTTATTTCCTTCTGTTCCCGCCATATTCCCTGCTACTATGGGTGGAAGAGAGATCACCGTGATCTTCAAATGCTTGCCTTCAAAAAGCTTTCAGCCTAGCTGGTGGAGCAGAATCTAAAACATGACACAGCTAGAGAAACAAATTAGAACATAGTGGACAAAATACTTGGAATTAGACACTAACGTCACAAACTCTGGCTAGTCTGGAAAATGAAAACTTACCATGGCCTACATTATACAGCGCTTGGGAATTTTATAGTTTTTTTAAAAATATATATTCTAAAACAAACTGTGTGTGTGTGTGTGTGTGTGTGTGTGTGTGGTATTTACATAAAATCAGACCCTTCTATCGCATGAAAGATCCTAAAAGTAGAGGATGAACAGTGTAGATGCATGCTACTCTTTTCAGTATAAAGAGAGACACCTCATGTATGTTTTCTTCTTACGTTTTTCATGTCATTGTAATTTACACCCTAGAATTTGAGGATGTGCTCTCTGCCTTTTTAATTTACCTCTCTTCAAAAATGTCCCCATCGATTTTTGTGTTATTTTTCTACCAAATCACAGCAGCAAAAACATGATCACTTTCCTATTTTCAACTCCTAAATCCATTTGTGTGTCTGACCTGCTTTTAATTTAACTATTCCTTGTGCTTGCTACTGAAGTAAGCTCTGTTTGGCGGTCCATAGCACACCGAATTGCTCTGTACAATACATTGCTTATTCATGTCCCTTCCCCAGGACAGTAGGACCTCCACGAGCACAAGGATTCTGCCATATTCATCTTTGAGCCCCAGCTCCTGTATAATGTTTATCATATGATAAATATTAATAGCAGCCACTGTTGTTTTCCTATTTCACAACCACCGTCTCCCTTTCCTTTTTTAACAGAGCCCAGGTTCCATTCAAGCACTCAGCCTTTTCCACATAGCTATGTGTTTGAACAGGGGGTGGCCCCTGCCCCAGTATTTGGGGGTGAATCACATTCTATTTTTCATTTTTTAAAGTTTATTTATTTACATATTCAGACGGGAAGAGAAAACCCAAGTGAGGAAGAGGCAGAGAGAGAGAGAGAGAGGGAGAAAGAGAGAGAATCGCCAGCAGATTTCACGCTGTCAGCATGGAGTCCCACACAGGGCTTGATCCCATGAACAGTGATGTCATGAACTGAGCTGAAATCAAGAGTCAGACATTCAACTGACTGAGCTACCCAGGTGTCCCCATGAATCATGTTCTAAACAGAACGATGGTCTCATTTCTTATGCCAGTGATTGAGGTCCAAGAATACTGAGAAAGGAAACATGTTTTCACACAATAAAAAATGACTCAGTATGGTATTTCTAAGGTTAGTTAACTCAAAATGGAATTATGTCATCCAGGACGCAGATGTTTTCCATCTTTTCGCTTTACTATCCTCAGCAGGTTGGCTTCATCCTCACACTGGATCTGCTTCTGTGTGTGAGGTGACAGTTTCCCATTCTCAGATGTTACTGACAAACAAGATAATGCAGAACTTGTTGTTAGGGAAAGTCTTTTGGCATTATACTGAAAGGTTTTTCTTGGGATAAAAATAGACACAGAAAGAAAAAAGTCACTCTCCTCCAGTATATATTTTCTTCTTCCTATGAGACATCCAGAACTATGGCTGCCGTTTTACAACCCTAAGAAGAGCCAGCATGAACACAAAGCCAACATGTTGAGGAGAGCAGAGAAGAACAGAAAGATAACACAATCTCTGCTGATTTAACCAACCATGGCAACTGTCTCCATCATAAGACTTACTATATAAGATTAATTTTTCTTTTTTCCTCTATTATCTAGGAGTTTGTTTTTCTTACTGCCAAAGTCACCACAAGGAACATAATAAGATTCTCTGAAGAAATGAATACCCCAAAACCTATAAAAATTATTGAAGTTTAGAAAAGAACAAATTTTGCCTCAGCCAGGATTTCTCAGCTTCAGTACTATTGACATTTTGAGCCACATAATCCTTTGTCACAGGGGTAGTACTATGTATTGTATGATGTTTACTAGCATCGCTGGCCTCTACCCATGAGATGCCAGTAGCAGCACCTCACCACTCAACTGTGACAATCAAACATTGTGTCCAACATTGCCAAAAGCCTCTGAGGGGAAAAATTGTCCCCGTTGAGAACCACTGGCCTACACCCATCATTATTTAAGTACGTAAGTAGGTAAAATTAGAATTAGAGAATGAAATGACTTCTCAAGATTGCACAGTTACAGACTAGTAGAAGGAATAGAAATCCATGCACACTAATCTTCAACAAATGCTCATTTTGTGTCCACTTCTCCTCTCACATGTGGGCCTCTGTGCTTAAAGAATTAATGAATCAAGCAATACTATGCGAGTGAAATAATGGAGATGTATTAGTATTAGGTTTGCGGTTAGTGACCAAAGCTCAAAATAGGAGTATTTCCAACTACATGCTTCTTTCTCACAGAAATCCAAGCCTGGGAGAGAGAATCTATTATCCAGAGGCTATCTTCTTCAACCTCCTTGCTTTACCAACCAAAAAATGCAGGTCCCACTTCAGAGTGGATAATAGCTGTAGTTCTGGCCATCATTCTGATGTGGAGCAATAGGAAAAAGAAAAGGAGGCAGGAAGTGTTCATGGCACCCCACCTGTAAGGCTCTTTTCTTGTTTTTAATATTTTTATTTATTTCTAGGAGAGAGAGAGAGAGAGACAGCTTGAGCAGGGGAGGGTCAGAGAGAGAGGGAGTCACAGACTCTGAAACAGGCTCCAAGCTCTGAGCTGGCAGTCAGCACAGAGCCCGACGCGGGGCTCGAACCCACGAACCGCGAGATCATGATCCAAGCGAAAGTCGGACGCTTAACTGACTAAGCCACCCAGGCGCCCCTGTAAGGCTCATTTCTACCCATAAGGTTCTTCAGGGGCTGAACCTAGCTGCACGGAAGGCCAAGGACAGCAGTCTTCATTTGGGGCAACTCTTTGGCCAACATTAAGTGTTCTGTTACTGAGAAAGAAGGGGAGAAAAGATACGAGAAAACAATAAACAGTCCCAACAACAGGAAGAATGAGAAGGATCGGGAAGGAGCGAGCAGAGTGTGGAAGGCAAAAGGGGGAAAGAAAAATGAAGAATATTAAGATAAACTGCCTGGCACCTAGTAGATCTTCAATAAAAATGAATTCTCTTTCCTCTTCCAATCCTCCTTTGGAACTGATGCTTTAAGTGCGATCACTAGCTATCTGTCTATAAGAGAAAGAGGACAATTCTTTAATAGGAAAACCTAAATGCAGCTAAACTACTTGCATTAAAATTAAATGTAACTTTACTGGCATTTTTATTCAAACAGAGAACTAAGGGTTTCATCTCCTTGTCCTATTTCTGAGATCACCTCTGTCTTGTAACTTGATTATTACTATATTTTTTATTCTGGAGTTGTATCCTGCTGCTTTCTGACATTAATTCATCACGTCTGTTACGCTTACAGCCTCTCTTTCTAAGCCGGTTACCCACAGGAAAGCTGTAGGAACATTTTATATATATTTATCTCACGCTCATTTCATAGCAGATGGAGTAGGAAATATGCTGCGTGACAGATGGTTATTAAAGAAGTTTGCTGGTCAGTCACAAGCCATGTGGGCTTTTTGTTTACAAGTCAGATCAGGCACTGAAAGATCACATTCAAGGAATTGTCAGTGTACGTTGTTTCCAATAACTAAGACTTGGGGCTGAATTATGTTTGAGTTTCAGCTTTATAATGCATAATTCCATTCCAGTTTCTGGGGCTTAGGAAACTATGTATCTAGAAAAAAAAATCATGTATATATTCATTCAAGAAGTTTTCCCTGAGCAGCAGACGTTTTTCTAAACATACAAGAATACGGCATCCTGTTGGGACCAAAAGAGAAGTAGGGGTCAGATTCAGATCTCCATGTAGAATGAGTTTCCTGACATCTCAGTCTGAGGTTGGGATCCTACCTCCATACTCACACAGCAGTGTCTGCATGACACTCCCGTGGTACCTTCTGCACAGAACCACAGGGCTCGTTCCCTGATCTGTTCTCCATTTACTCTACAAGATCTTGAGTAGAAAGATCATCTTAGCCACCTCTCAGTACTGTGTACCCAGCACTCCACAAAAGCTAGTTGGATGAATAAAGAAAAAAATCACAACGAAATGTACCATTTGTATTTTATTTAATTCAACAAAAATGTAAGTAATGGGAACATACACAGAAATTATTCAAAGAAACAATAATGTAAATCAGAGAAGACATGAAGTCTTCAAGGAAAAAGCAATGAGTGGGGCTCCTGGGTGGCCCAGTCAGTGGAGTGTCCGATTTTGGCTCAGGTCATGATCTCACATCTCGTGGGTTCGATCCCCACGTTGGGCTCTGTGCTGACAGCTCAGAGCCTGAAGCCTGCTTTGGTTTCTATGTCTCCCTCTCTCTCTGCCCCTCCCCTGCTCGCACTCCATCTCCTTCTCTATCAAAAATGAATAAACAGGGGCGCCTGGGTGGCTCAGTAGGTTAGGCGTCCGACTTCGGCTCAGGTCATTATCTCACGGTTCATGGGTTCGAGCCTCACGTGAGACTCTGTGCTGACAGCTAGCTCAGAACCTGGAGCCTGCTTCAGATTCTGTGTCTCCCTCTCTCTCTGACGCTGCTCACTCTCTCTCTCTCTCTCTCAGATATAAATAAAACATTTAAAAAATGAATAAACATTTAAAAAAAATGTTTAAGAAAAGTAATGAGAATCCTTATCTAAACAAAGGTATTGACCCCGTCTCATACGTACACAAATGAACTATTATTACTACTCCAATTAGCTTCAACTTGTCTGCTAACATGCAATGTCAAAGGAAGAAGTAACTTGGAAATGGTTAATTCCATTTCCAGCTGGTGAAATCATGCATCTGCAACTACTGAGAATTGGCTACTGAAAAGTTACCATTTTCTGAAGAAATGTCTATGTAAGAGGTATCTGCTTGAGTGGTTCATGCGTTCTCTTTACTCTTTTGGCATCGCTGTCCTGGGATGGATGTTTTCACGCCACATGACAGGCTGGCAGCCCCTACAGCTGCAAATGTCACTGAGAGATAGATCTGATCAGGTGAGACTTGATGAATTAGGCGTGATGAAATGGTATGTTACTTTGCTTTATAACAACAACAGCAACTAAAACCTATAAAATCCGCCGGACTATATATGCAAATTTAGCATATTTTGCAGTCTTTATGCTTTGATGTTGGAAACACTTAAACTGGCTTCAAACCCAGTGCTTTTAGTCTTTTTGTCTAAGACACTATATTCTGTTTACTCTCTATAGCTAATATAATATTACGAAAACATCCAGAATTTGGGAGACCGTGGTGTGCAATGTGATTGCAGTAATTAGGTTTTTAGAGTACTTGGTGGGCAAGCAATATAGCCTGAGAGGAAGCCACCTTGAACTCAGTCCTCTTTTCCTTCCCTCCATCTGTTACTTAACTTAAAATTGACCATAAGATGCACTTTGCACTTTTACTTTTTACTGTTTAAGTGACACTTCTGAAGAAAATGGTTTTTGCATTATTTTACAAAATTGGTAATATGATAGAATGTATATATATAATTCTCTCTCTTTCTTTGTCTCTTACACACACACACACACACACACACTGAAAACATTCTTCTATAAATCACATAGAAGATCAAGGTAAACTATAACAGCATAGTCTTTAAGTAAAAGCTGAAAACTAGAACGGTGAGCATGAACTGCACTGAAGTCAAGCTTTCTGAGAGAATTTGTTGATATCTGTCACCAGGAATCGTGTTTCTCAAACCTCACTGTGCCTCAGAATCACGTGAAGAGCTTGTGAAAACACACATAGCTGGGGCTTACTGTCAGGCTTTCTAACTCAGCGGCTCACGGCTGGGGCCCAGGAATGTACATTTCTAACAATTCCCCGGTGATACAACTGCAGGTACTGCCGGTCCAAACAGCACCCACTGAGAAGCAATGACGTGTGAACCGGTGAATGGAAAGAGCTGGTGCCAACAAGACTTACCCTCCCCCTTTACCAACAGAGTACAGCTTATTGTGACCTCACAAGAAGAAGATGAAGCAAGCAAACAAACAAACCAAACAACCAAGGATCATTTCTATTCCTCCTCTTACTTGAGTTCTCAGTAACCTTTGCCACATAAGAGTGCTTTCTCTTCCTGAAATATTTTCTTAACTTGGGTTCTAGAACACTACTCTCTTGATTCCCCCCTCCAAATTTCACAGGCCATGACTCCCCAATTTGTTTTCTCTATTTCCACTCATCTTCCATACAATAAATGTCAAGCTAAATCAAGGTTCAGTCTTTGAGCTATTAGACTATCTACACTTACTCCCTAAGTGGTCCAATCCAGTTTCATGGCTGAATAGAAGCTTCGGCTGAAACTCATAAACTTCTATCTCCAGGCCAGACCTTCCCAGTGTACTCCCAATTCACCTGTCCAACTGTCTCCCTCAACATTGCCACTCTGATGTCTAATGGATTTATACCATTTAAATGAACTTGTTCCTCTCTTCATAACCTGCCTGGTCCACAGTATTCTCTATCTTAGTAAGCAGCAATTCTATTTTTTTTCTAGTTTTTCAAATAAAAGAAAGTCGGATCTAGTTGCTCTTCCTGGTGTTGCATTCTGTGGTCTCCTAGTTGCACATCTTGCTTTTCTCCAACCAGCAAATGAGTTAAGTTAAATAAGTCAAATAAGATCAAATTTAAATTGTAAAGAAGATCATGCCACACCTTAGTCCAAATCCTACCAAAGTCAATATCCTTTCAACAGTTAAAACGCTTTCCTGCACTGCCTCACTGATGAGAGCTCTTACCACTCTCTTCCCGCTCACTCCAATCTATCCTCCTGTAGGTCCTCATATCTTAGGCCGCATGTTCCTGCTCAGACAAGGACGTGTTTCTCTGTCTGTCTCAAATATTCTCCTCCCATTATTTAACCATTCACGGGCTCTAGTCAAATGTTGCTTTAGTGGGCTTTCCCTGTCTACGCATATGAAGTTGCCAGCTATCAAAACACCTTGTCTCTCTTACTATGAGCATTGTACTGCAGAGGACTTCATACAAACTTAAAAACAAACAAACAAACTTAATACTATGTAACTAATTGAACATTGTATATTTCTTTCTATAGAAAAATAGACAACTAGAACATAAACACATCCTCGGTGTCTTGGTCTATCCCCTTCACTGCTCTATTGCCACACCTTAAGCAGTTCCCGGCATACAATAGTTGATCAATAAATAGTTGCTGAATGAATGAAATGACCCAGAATGCAACTCAAACGGGTAGATGAAAAATCTCAACGATGCGTTAAGAGATGTAGAAAATAAAATGAGTAGGTTTAATATGTACTGATTTGGAGTTCTAAAATAAGAGAATAGAGAGAATGAGGGAGAGGTCATACTTAGAAAAAATGGCTGAGAACTTTACATAATTGATGTAAGGAATGGATCTTCAGAATTAAGGAGCACATTGAATCTCAAATAGGATAAATAAAATGAGATATACACTTTAAAAGATTGTTGTGAAACCAGAGAATACCAAAACCAAAGGTAAAATCTTTGGGGAGCCAGAGAAAAAGGTTAGAATAACTACAAAAGAAAGCTAAGCTACAGAAAAAAAAAATTTTTTTGAGGCAAAAATGGAGGACAGAAGATGACGATGTATTAAAATGAAAACATCGAACTAAAATAATGGTCATCCTGGAATTGTATGCCAGGATTTTTTTTTTTTGTTTTGGCCAGGATCTTTCAAGAACAAAAGGAAATGAGGAATTTCGTGGCCAAAAGAAGTGAATGGCCTATAAACCCTCCCTAAAGGATAAACTTTAGTGGGAAGGAAAATTAGATGGAAGAAGAAATAGTGAGCAAATAGTTATATACACATAGGTGACTATAAAAAGGTAAAGTAGTAAGTGCAATGTCAAACATGATAGAACACTATAGAAACAAAACAGTAGGATCAGTTACCTGTAAGGTTAAGCACAGTTAAAGCAAATAAATGTTCTATTGTTAATGGAAGGTCAAAGGCATTGATCTATTTTATCTTTAGCTAAGCATTATTTAACACATATTAAAAATAGAGTAGGAGAAAAGGGATGACGTGTTTTAAAATTACACCAAAAATATATGAAAGAGAAAGAAAGAAAGAAAGAAAGAAAGAAAGAAAGAAAGGAGGGAGAGAGGGAGGGAGGGAGGGAGGAAAGAAAGAAAGAAGAAAGAAAGAAAGAAAGAAAGAAAGAAAGAAAGAAAGAAAGAAAGAAAGAAAGAAAGAAAGAAAGAAAGAAAGAAAGAAAGAAAAAGAGGGAGAGAGAAGCAGAGAGAGGGAGAGATGGAGAAAAGCCTACCAAAAATTTAAAAGTACAAAATACCATGACACAGCAAATCTGTATGTAAAATGAATAATAATAATAAATGCAATAAGTGTAAATTACTAAGATTACCAATTTAAGGAAAGGTTATCAGCCTAGGTTAAAATATCAAATGATTACTCCTAAAACATTATATCATAGAAATGTTGAATGTAAAAGGACAGAACAAAATCTATCTGGCAGAATCTAACTGGAAGTTAGTGAAGCTGTATTAATAGTAGGTAAAATAGACTTTGAGGAAGAAAGAGTTCCTAGAAATTAATACGGTCAGTACAACTATGTATTTATCCAAGGGATACAGGTGTGCTGTTCTGAAGGGGCAAATGCACCCCAATGTTTATAACAGTGTTATCGACAATAACCAAAGTATGGAAAGAACCCAAATAACAAAATATGGAAAGAACATCCAATAACAGATGAATGGATAAAAAAAATATGTAATATATATACAATGGAGTATTACTCGACAATCAAAAGAATGAAATCTTGCCATTTGCAACCACATGCCCAGGCCCACAGGGGGCACCTTGGTAACCCATAGCTGTGCCATCTAGTACTGATAAATTTACATCTTGATAAAATTTTATTAAAAATTTTTAATGCTTATTTGTATTTTAATGAGAAAGAGAGCTGTCAGCTGGCAGCTTTCTCTCTCTCTGAGAAAGAGAGCTCTGAGCTGTCAGCACAGAGCCTGATGCAGGGCTCGAACTCACGAACCATGAGATCATGACCTAAGCCAAAGTCGGACACTTAACCAACTAAGCCACCCACGCACCCCTGGTCTCAACTTTTTTTGAAAGCTAACATATGAAATCCGGCTTTATAAAATTTCTAATTAATTATTGTTTGTTTTAAAATATATTTATTTATCCAAAGGACACAGGAGTGCTGATTCATAGGGGCACTTCTCTCCAATGTTTTTGGCAGCACTGTCAACAATAGCCAAATCATGAAAAGAGCCCAGATGTTCATCAAGTGATGCTGAATGGATAAAGAAGATGTGGTTCATATATACAATGGAATGGTACTTGGCAATGAGAAATAATGAAATCCTGCCATTTGCAACAACGTGGCTGGAACTGGAGAGTAGTATGTTGAGTGAAATAAGTCAGCCAGAGAAGGACAGATATCATATGTTTTCACTCTTATGTGGAACTTGAGAAAATTAACAGAAGTCCATGGGGGAAAGGAAGGGAAAAAATAGATACAAACAAAGAGGGAGAGAGGCAAACCATAAGAGACTCTTAAACACAGAGAACAAACTGAGGGGTTAGGGAGAGGGTAAAATGGATGATGGGCATGGAGGAAGGCACTTGGGATGAGCACTGGGTGTCATATGTAAGCAGTGAATCACTGGAATCTATTCCCAAAACCAAGAGCACACTGTATGCACTTTTTGTTAGCTAACTTGACAATAAAGAAAATCTAAAGCAAAAACAAATAAATAACATAAAGTTAAAATAAATAAAATAAAATATATTTGTTTTTGTAGGAGTCTTAGATTCACAGCAAAACAGTGAAGAAAGTACAGAGTTTCTGTATACTCCTGATGACACTCCCCTGGCCACACACGGCCTCCCGACTATCAACATCCCACACCAGAGGTCCAATTGTTCAATCAATGGAACTGCACTGATGCATCATATCACCCAAAGTCTACATATACTGTGTATTAAAGTTCACTATTGGTGTTGTACCTTCTGCGGGTTTTGACAAGTTTATAATAACATGGATCCACCATTACAGCATCATACGGAATAGTCTGATAAAAATTCTCTGTGTTCTGCCAATTTATCTCTCCCACCTCCCTAATCCTTGGAAACTATCAATCTATTTATTGTCAACATAGTTTTGCTTTTTGCAGAATGCTGTATCATTGGAATTATACAATATGCAGCCTTTTCAGATTGGTTTCTTTCACTGAGTAACATGCATGTATGTTCCTTTATGTCTTCTCATGGCCTGATACTTCATTGTTGCTAACCGCTGAGTAATATTCCATTTTCTGGATATATCACTCTTCATTTATCCATATTGGTTGCTTCCCAGTTTGGGCAGTTATGAATAAAAGTGCTATTAAAGATCTGTGGGCAGATTTTTAAAAATTTTTTAATGTTTATTTATTTTTGAGACAGAGAGACAGAGCACAAGCTGGGGAGGGACAGAGAGAGAGGGAGACACAGAATCTGAAACATGCTCCAGGCTCTGAACTGTCAGCACAGAGCCCAATGTGGGGCTTAAATCCACAGGCCATGAGATCATAACCTGAGCCGAAGTCGGACACTTAACCGACTGAGCCACCCAGGCGCCCCAGATTTTTGTGTGGATGTGTGTTTTCAATTTCTTTGGGTAAGTAGCAAAGAGTGCTATTGTTTCCTTTTAAGAATTTTTAAAAAAATTATAAAAAGGATAATGAGTGTAACTTAATGAAGATAGTTATTAAACAAGGTTATCATTTACTATTTCAACTATAATCTATTTATTCAAAATAGTTTTGTTATACATGAATTTAAATAATATTCACATTTTGGAGATTTTATCTCAAATATGGATTTGTGTGCCCCAGTACGTCTTTTTTCCCTCAGTCTAAATGTTTACAAACACCGACCAGCACTATGAAACAAACAAGCCATTTTAAGTAGAACACGGAAAGAAACTTTTAAGTGTTTGCAATTAAAAGGATTAAACAAATGTCTGTGATTAGATCAGTGAAACATATAAGGAAGGATCAACTCAAATATGTAAAGTATCATTTCAAATATATAAAGCAAAAATGAACTGATTTACAGGAAAGAAAAAACTGATGAATCCACTCTCCCCTCAGTAATTGAATGATCAAATCTACCCTCTTCACCACAGAAAATGAGCATATCAAAGATAAGAGAAACACATAGGCCTCTATGTCTCTGCCACCATAGATTCCTCTTTTATTGGATTTTTGCCTGAAATAGCTCCAAGACATTTCTTTCTGCCCTTCTTCTCCCAACTTGTGTTATTATATCATTTCTTCATTGTCAGATGAAATTACACTTTTATTCTGTTCTGCATGCTAATTGTCACATTTTTTTTGGTCTGACTTCTACAGTCAAATATCTTCAATGCTCTTTACCTATTCTTTTTATGTAGTCTCTTTGTTTACTTAGGCATGTTTTATTTAAATTTCTTTCTGTCTCTGTATTGATCTACCTTGTTCTTTACTATTATTTACATATTACTCATATTAAACGTAATGTACTAGTGTTTATTCTAAACCGAACTGCCTATTTAAATGTTAGATTTTTAAAGGTTTGAAAGTTAAAAGAATAACTAAATCATATCTAAATAAACCCTAAGATAATGCTCACAATATTTAGCACAAATCACTTGATTTAGGGCTTTAGGGAGAACAAATATATTTACAATAATAAAAGATTAAATAAACTTCCATGTGGTTGTGGGAAAATGATACATCTATTTCTTTTCGAATCAAATTTGTTGAATTTGGGCTTATAACATATTAGTCTATATGAGTCTCTCTCTTATTATTTTAATCCAATACTAGTTATTTGAAAAGAAAACAAGTCTCAGCCTATAATTAGATCTCTGGAAGGAAACTTGGTAGGTAGACAAGGTATTACATAAGTAACAAATTAGAAATGAGGATTGACTAAAAGTGCTCCCTTATTTTTTTTAACATTATATCTAGACTTTTTAAATATATAAACATCTACTTGCTGTTTATATCACACCACATCACCCCCATATGTGGCTGGGGGTGAGCTACAGCAGTCTGAGTTTTAGCAAAGGCCTTGGATGACTCTGTCACATCTTAGGCCACATCATTCATTCCCACGAGGACCACATTGCCTAGGAGGGTGTGAACATTGTTTCCTGGTATTACAATCCTTACACCAAAGCTCTACCCTAAATAAAAAAAAATTTTCTTAGTATTTATTCATGAAAGGGGGGTGAGGTAACCTCTAAAAATTCTCCTTATGAGAGGCTAAAGTGGAAAACAGTTGAGAAACATAGAGGTAGAATAACAAGAGTAAGGGTCTCATGAAAATCCTTGTAGATGAAAAGAGCCCTGATCTAGACCCTTAAACCCTGAAAAGACTGAGAAAAGTTAATGCAGAAGAAGAAGGGGTTTCCCAGCAAGATCTGTATCCACTGCCCAATTTCCTTTGTAGAGCAATTCTCGTACAAAAAAATAGATGTAGAGGTCAAGGATAAGGGTAGGATCAAAAATGTTAATTCGCAAGTGATTGAGCTGATTCATTTACCTCAAAAGGACAGAAGTAGTTATTGTTTCAGGAGTGAATAATAAATTAAAATCCTAGTTAAAATTACTTGGTGCCTACAGCAGTAGCTAGGAGTGGTATAGACTGTCAGATCCAAAGTGCTTGTATGAATCCCAATAGTGGAATCAAGGCACTGACAGATCAGGGTTCAGAGGAATTAGTAACTTTGGGTTTCCCAACATGGAGTGAAGAAAAAGCATTCAAACCATTTAGGAAGAGGGGCGCCTGGGTGGCTCCGTCTTTTGAGTGATCGACTCTTGATTTGGACTCAGGTCATGGTTCCAAGGTTGTGGGCTGAGCATGGCCTGCTTGAGATTCTATCTCTCTCTCCTTCTGTCCCTCTCCCCCAACACACAAGTGCTCTCTCGCATTCTCTCTCGCTCTCTGTCTCTCACACACACACACACACAAACAAACAAATAAAAAACAAACATAAAGGGAGAACAATAGAGAAAAACAGAAGTTCACTTTAGGTACTAGTTGCCTGGTAACATGGGTGTGTGTTTGTGTTTGTGTGTGTGTGTGTGTGTGTGTGTGTGTGTGTGTGACATGCACCACAATGACATGAATCAATGTGCAATCGGTTATTATCAATCTATTCCTTTTTCAAGTATACAGTTCATAGGTTGCTTGTTTATTATTCTTTCCACCATCAAGCATATAACAGGTGATCAGTAACTATTGAAGGACTGAATCTAGGACTGGGTACGTTGTCATTGCCATCCTTGAAAAATCTGGGGAGCCTGGGTGGCTTAGTCGGTTGGGCGTCCGACTTTCGCTTAGGTCATGATCTCGCGGTTCATGGGTTCGAGCCCCGCGTCGGGCTCTGTGCTGGCTGCCAGCTCAGAGCCTGGAGCCTGTTTCAGTCTGTGACTCCCTCTCTCTCTGACCCTCCCCTGCTCACACTGTCTTTCTCTCTCTCTCCTAGAAATAAATAAAATATTGGAAAAAAAATGTAGCTTTCTCCTTAGGCCTGTTTATATTAACCTTATGGGACAAGAAACATTTTAGAATCTAATGAAATCTGCACCTGTATCTATATACCTGTTTGGGAATAATTTCTGGGGATTTCTGAGGGATCTCCAGTTGCCTAAAACTCTTCTCTAGAAGAAGCATTGTTGCAAGCCATTGGTGGGGGTGGGGGGAAGGATTGATATTTTCCGAGTAATTACCTCCACTTGGTTAACACCAAAAAACACTTTCTACCAAATGGGAGAGCCATGTAGACTAACTATATGTTTTCAGTATCATTTAAATTTGATATTCTTTTAAACCATTTTCTCACTTTTGCCTTGGTATAGTGGTTCTTATACTACAACTAACATCCAGAATTTCTCACTCAGAAACCAGGAGGTCAGAGGGGTTTGGTCAATCAGTCAGTGACCGCTCACATACTGGACCAGTTTTATGATCAGAATCATGACCCAAATCAAAGCTTGTCTCTCCCTCCAAAACAGTATGAAGACCTTGGACCCCAGCCTGAGAAATACCTAATCTAAAGTTTTTAATCATGCGCTCTTCAATAATGTAAGCCACCCCAGATGAAACAATAGAAATCTCCAGGAACCTTTTCATAGTTGGTGGGAATTACAATAAAGACCTGTCTAGGCATACACCATTTCAGTCATTGCAACAACAACATAACAGGATTTAGCAGCATTTCTAATTGGCCAGCATGTCAAAAATGAGGAATTTAGGCTTAATAATATTTTCATAGAACTCTTGCAAGAGCCACAAAAAAGGGAGAGTGGAAAGCATGTTAATGCAAAGCTGTTCTTCTCCTGCATTCGGTTCCCCTTTTGGTTACTTCTCATACTGGTGAAACCTTTCTAGAAAGAGTAATTTAAGAACTTATAGCTGCGGAGGTGCAAAGCCAACTGCACTCTATTTAAAGAAGAGGAGTCTAAGTGCTGCACTCCACACACGGGCATGAGGGCAAGACAGACTTTCATAAATCTCCTGCAGGTCTAAGGAAGGAAGGCTCTGGCACATGATGGATGTGTCACAAGCCTCTTGTGAACTTATTTCTGGAGACATGTGTCTACTTATAAGAGCAAGAGGCCCAGAACTGTGTGATACAGCATGCATTCAACAAGCTTATTTAGTACCATCTGTATGCAAGTCACTTTGGGTAACCTGGATGATTTAGAACATAGAGCTACTAAGAGCTGCTGCCTGGATCGATTCTATGTGTAGACAGCAGTAATGACTGTTAAAATATCATGATTTAGAGGATGCTATGTGACCTCCTCTGCCCAAAATCACTTCTCATGGTCAGGTATGGCTTGATCCACTCCTGTTTTGGCCTCCTATGTATTAAGAACCTCTCTTAAGGAACCAAAAGCAGGAAAGTTCCAGTCAATCATCAACAAAAAGAAGAGCAATTCTAAAAGTCTCATGAGCATCCATCTTCTCTGTCTTAGCCTCGGTTTTCCATATATGGGTCCTTTGAATGATCCAGTAGTCTTTCCACATCTTTCATTTTTGCAAAAATTAGCAGAGCAACCAAAAAGCCCTAACAGATACAACTGAGAATCAATTAAGCAGATTAGTTAATTTTTCCTCAAGCCCTTCAGCCCACCTCCAAGATCCCAGAAGTATCATACACAAAGCAGTTATTTTCACAGCCTGGGTGCCATAAGAATACTTGGCTGGCTGGAAGGTTTAGCAAAGAGTGATTACCAGAGATGATATTTAGGACCTGACAATGGACAGCACAGAGGAGCAAGAATTGACAAAATTTGAGGATTCACTCTTGCAACGAGTATTTAGGTAGTACTACTCTATGCCAGGCCCATGATAAGTGCTAGGGATACATTAGTGAAGGTGACAGACATAACCTCTCAAGACTGAGAGAGACCACGAAAATGTACAAATAATAAAATCAATATCGTAATCACTGCTGTGAAAGAAATAAAGCAGATTCAATGGTACAAAGATACATTAGTAGTGATGCAACCAGAAAGAGACCTTGAACATAGGAGCGCTCTCCTACTCGATACAAAGTGGGACAATACAATGAAACAGCATGGAGACAAGGGGAGATAAGGGAGAAGATAAAAGAAAGTGACAGTGAAGGAAGGAAGACTAAACACACCTGATGCCATCTGAAACTGACTTTGAACTTCAAGGATACAGCTCCCAGGCACTATGCATTATTGTCTGATGCATACAGGTGGCTGGGATCCAGAAGACTGCACCTCTCAGAGTTAGTTTGACATTCCAATAAGATTTGCCAATGAAAACGTCAAGAACTGCATTATAAGGTAGACTGCGGAATGACAAAACTCATAAACTGTGCACAGTGAGTTGAACTAAATTCCTAAGTACATGTACACGATCTGATGCCCCAAGTGCAGGAAAGTGAATGAAGCTATACCAGGCATTACTTCTAACACCTTGTCCATGCAAGACTATGGTTACCTGGTAATCTATACAACATAAAATGATCCAGGATTATATATTAGTTGTTTAGGATGGGAAGACACAGTGTGTTGCAATAAAAATGCACTAGATTAAAAGGGTGGCATTTTCACACGACTGAGATCTACTCTAGACTGTAGGAACCTATGCTACTCTCCTTCCCACCCATCCATTCCCTGTCAAAGAGAAGATTATGGTATAATAGAGTCTGGCCCACTGTTCTGCAAAATTGTGGAACCCATTGGTGCAACAGTAAATCATCTCAGAAGTAACCAAATCACATTAACTATGAGACAGTCAAAAATTATAGGGCCGCCGATGGATGTTAGTTCTGACTGATATGCGCTGATTTCTACGCTACCCTCAAACCTAAAAACAAATAAAATACAGAAAACTCTAATTCTGAAATTTTCTGACCAGACACACCACTAATGGAATAAAGCCCATTAGAGGCCCCTGAGTTTTAGCAGCAACTCCACGAGAAACCAGGGGGATATTATCAGACCATGAGGCAGACCACATCTGTATTCTTTCGCATTGCTTTTTTGTTGATTAAATAATTGAAAAAGTCAAAATAATTTCTGTCAAGACTGAGTCATTGTTCTCTCCAGACATTGAAACAGCACAAGTATTGCCTAGATAAGTATAAGAAGTAGGAAACCCCACTTTAGAAGACTACTCCCTTCTTCAGAGGGTACTGCTACCTGAATTCTGTCCAGAAAGCCAGAAAATGTAATTCCCCAGTGTGTCTTCAAATGGTGTGTTGTCCCCAGAGCAGAGCCATTATAGAAAATCAAAATCACTAAATGCTAGGTGACTTAGTCACTGAGAGAACAGTGAGATCCACTGAGTAATGGAAGAAGCTGACCAAGATATGATCATGAACTTGAGCTCTGTGATCTGGTAGGTCCCAATTTAACTTTTAGTAATGTGACTTATTCACTTACTTTCTCATCCATTTCACAGATATTTATTAAAGGTCTGTTTGAGATACATATTTAAACAAGAGAAACATAGTCTCTACCTTAATAGAACTCACTATCCAGCTGGAAGGGAAAAAAACAGTTGTTTTTACATAAGACAGAAATATGTAAATGCAAACATGTATGAGACATGATAAAGAAAATACATGGCATGAATGTTATGGGAGTCATCTGAATTATATTGGAGGCCAGAGAAGCTTTCTTTGAGGAATCTAGATCAGAGATTGAAGGATAAGGAATTAACTGGGAAATTCTAGGAGTGTATGAGGAAAGTCCAGCCAGAAAAATTCATCTTTGCAAAATAGCTTGTACATTTTTCATCTGATGGTAAACATCACAAAGTTTGATGAAATCCTCTAATGATGATATGGAGAAAAGATTCTGTTCTACAGTGCTGATATAACTTGGCAAAACACTTTTATGAAGGGCAATTTGGAAAAATAAAAAGAAATTACCAACTCACACACCTTTTGATCCATTAACTTAACATCTATGACTGTAGCCTATTCACCTACACATATGGCAACATGACACATGCATTAATAACATTTGGGGTTGATAATCTGAAGAGTGGAAGCCATTTATCAATAGGGGCTACATCAATAAAATGGAATACATCCATCCAAAGAAATACCATGATACAAATCATCATGTAGTTATAAAAAGAAATGATAGAGTGTTATACGTATCAATCAGTTGTTACCTCTTTAGTGGACAGTGTTGGGCTCCTTCCCAGCACATCTTCACTGTGCTGGTGAACGTATTTTCCAGCTACAATGAGTGCTGGCTACTAACAAATCACAGCTGCACCCTTCCCACAGAATTAACCTTCAGCCAATGAGAGTTTCCACCTCAAAGAGAGACGCTGGGAGACTATACACCCTCCAAGGATCTAAGGATGTCAGTCTGCAGCCAACATCTTACTGATACAGGGCATAAAAGCCAGCCCCCTTTCCTCAAGGCAGAACAATATGTGGTGTGATTACTATTCAGAACTTCTTGTGGAAACAGGCTGAAGCTTGACTTCAGGGGAACCCACATTGGTACCCATCTTCTTCTCCTCTCCTACTCCTTCCTTCACTTATAGGTTTCCCAACCAGGAGCATATACTCAGTAACTCACTAAAACAAAAATATCCACCTCAGGATCTGCTTTGAGATAACCTGAATTAAGACGCACC